>NC_136697.1:12547808-13077121 GCF_947650265.1 Symphodus melops
TACTGTAATGTAATGTTCTCTCTGACTCTTATCTCAGCACAAAAGATGTGGATTGAATTATTTGTTGTTTTTCTTCTTCTCTTCATCCTTTCTAAAAACAATACATTTAAGCATTATATCTGAGAAACAATATGTGGATAATCCACAGTCTTCCCGGTCATCATTTTCCCTCCGAGTCCTCCTTCAGTGGAAAGTAGTTTGTGTAAAAACTGTTGACAGCGATGTCTGAGGATTATCTTCTAAAACCACGTCTGAAGAGTTGCACGAAGAAGAAACAATTTAGTTGTTGAGATAGGAATCTAAGTTAAGTAGAAGTGAAGTTGATATTTTTACAAACTTCAGGTATTTTCTTTTTATTCTTTTCAAATACTTTTTTAGTCTCTGAGGGATTAATTGAGTTTACTCTCTGTTATTTTAGAGACATGCTTCTCACACGCGGGCCTGAATCAAACACGTGCACAAACAGGACCTGTGGAGAGATGTTAGGCTGCTGCCAACAGAGCAGTTTTGGGGTTCAGTGCCTTGCTCAAGGGCACCTCAGCAGTGCTCCAGAAGTGCCCTGGCACCTCTGCAGCCACCAGAACAACTTCTGTATTTATGTCCACAACGGGATTTTAACCGGCGACGTCTCGGTTCCTAACCCAAGTCCATACAGACTGAGCCACTGATGATGAGATGTTATGACTCATCAACAAACTAAAACAATGATTGAACCATCAGGACTGAACATCAGTAAGTCTGTGTCCAGGTGGCGCTGCTCATCCGTTACGTGATGTGTATTCATGGCTGCTTGAATGATGAACTGGGAATGACTTACTGACAATACCAGCTTTTTATACCCCAGAATGTTGAAATTGATGCCACATTGGAAAGGCTCGTCTTTTTGTATTTTTTTTTGCTATTGGCCCTAATATGTAAGACGCACTGTACACAGTGAGACCATTACGTGGAAAACACTAAATGAGGTGGTTCTATCTCGCTAAGACAATTGCCTCCCTATCCCAAAATCTACTGAAGTGAAAAACACCTTATGAAACCCACTGAGGACCTCACAATATCCACAACTTATTGTGAGCAGTGTAAGTGGAATAGCAGATTTGGGGGATAGTTTTCAGTTTGTTGGTCACTTTCTGCAACACCTTTTACATCCTACACTTCTGCAATTGATAATTGAAAAATATAAAACATATTTACAGCAGCTTCTGAGGAAAACCTTCTTTATTTATTCATAATTTAGAGCTCTAATCTAATTCACCAGGATCATGTGGGAGTGTATTTATTTTGATTGGATCAACAGCGATCGAGCCACACAAAGCAACCCCACAACTGCCACGAGGTAAACATCCAAATGTAGCTTTATATCAAAACGTGATATGAACAACAAATACATGTGAAATAAATTATGTCTTTGGCAGAAAAGGCTCTAGAAATATTTTTGCCTTTTCTCTGAATATGATGCTGTTTGGATACATCTGTTTTCAGGGCCTTGCACACAGCACAAACTGTTTGTATCATTGTGTGCTTCTACTACTACACAGCTGCAGATATTTTTCCTGACTGCTATTGTTACGAGTTGTGCCCTGTTTCCGTCTCCGCTCACTGTACACCATCTTAAAAATAATTGTGAAAGGACACTTGAGCCGAAGCGATAAAGTTCCAACATAGCAACTGTTATTGCTGTTGTTGTTGGCTTGTGCGTGCTTTGGGACGCGTGAATGAATGTTTCTAGCACAGTTGTCCTGCACACTGACAGCCTTCAGCCATTACAGCCACCTGGCACGTCTACACAGCAGCCGTGAGGGAGCGTGTGGAAGTGGCGTGGCTCCGTCGGTAACCAGAGCCTGGCCCCCGATGAGCGGAGCATTAACAGGTGCTCAGGAAGGTGTAAGAGAGGGAGCTCTGACAGTCTTTTTAGACTCTCAGAGTCTTTTTTTTTTAATGCGTTTTTATTGGAAAGACAGGACAGTGGATAGAGTCAGAAACAGTGGAGAGAGAGAGAGAGTGGGTAATTACATGTGGGAAAGGAGCCGCAGGTTGGATTTGAACCCAGGCTGACCGTTTTTCAGGACTTTAGTTTCTGTACATGGGACTCACTCAGTCAGCTACAGGCGCCCCAACTGAGAGTATTTCTGAGTGTGTGTTGGTGTCCGTATGAACGCAGATGACGGAGAGCGGCCGGCGGAATCACAGATGACATCTTAATTGGCCTCTGGTGCCAGATGCCAGCCTGTGAAGCGGGATCACGCCGGCAAGGCCAGTGTAACAGTGTCTCAGCAGCCAGGCGGAGCTTTAGGCAGGGATTAAGCAGGCCCGCTGGCTCCACAGAGTGCTCCCACGGGTATTAGGTGCTCCCACACACACACACACACACACATACATACACCCTTCTTCTTCTTGTCTTCATCCTTCCGGCAGAGCTCTCTGAGACATTGTCAACACCAGTCAATCTGAGGCGAATTCAGACCAAGAAGAGCTGGAGGCTTGACAAAGGCCCAGGCTTCTTTGTGTCACGTCTATTCACATAGAGGCGCTGCGATCTGGCTTTTCTTCAGCCTAATGCAGTGTTTGCATTGAGACCCCACCCCCTCTCAAACACTCCGCTTTCCTCATTTGTAGTGTATATTTATGTCCCATAAATGTCCAGTTGACTATCAAGTAACCGAAGCCGTACCGTCGAACCCCCACCCTCTCACCCTTCACCCATCACCTCTTCACCCTCGTTACATGAAGCTTTTCTCGGATGAAAAGGAGACCACGTCTTCAAGAAATCACTTGAGGCTATCCAGGCTGAAGCACACAGAGATGCTCGTGGGCCTGTGACAGTACATTATATTGGATGAAAAACCGTAGCAGGCACACACTTGACTTTGCAGTTAAATAAGGAGAATGAAAGAAAAGGTAGGATGTTGAAGCTGAACCTGATTAGTGAACAAGAGAGGTGTTACGGCAGCGTGAAATAGGCTGCTCCAAAAAATGATGAACTAATATTCCTGTTGTAGATTCTTCTTGATCCTCGCTGTGAAGCAGGAAAGAGGTTTCTGCTATCTGCTCTCAATAAGAGGCAGTGTTCAGATAAAATGAAAATCTACTTATGAATACGGTTACATGTTGGTGTTTCCTAATCCTGAGCTGAAAGGACGTTTTAAAGGGGACTCTTTGTAGACTTGACTGTCTTTAGATTGAAGATTAAATTCAGCAGAGGTGTCAAATATGCAACAGCTGAGGACTATCTGAGCCAATATGAGACATGTTAATCATTGACCAGTGTGTACACAAATATCTCATGGTGTGGACAAAGGAGTTAGCAGTGTGTTTGCTTTCAAAACTATTCAGATACCAAAGAGTTAAACTCCTGTTTTGCTGCTTTTTGTACAGTGTTTGCAAGTATACAATACTATATCGCCCAGCGGGAGATCAGAGGTCAAATTTAGCTTGAGACAAGCACTTGTGGAGCTGGTTTGAAGTAGTTTATGGGACAACCTAATGCTATTTTTGCTCTCTTTTCTAAAAAACTGAAAAAGTGTGGGACTGTATTTTTCTGTTACTACAGGGGGTAAAGGTTGTTGTTTCACAATACTAATACTAATACATAGACAAGTTCCAAGGGGATTCTGTACTATTACTCAAACATCTCTGTCTGACATGTTTTTTTCTGCTCATATAATATAATATAATTATACTCTTGTTTTTGATTTTTTTTAACTTTTGAATTTATTCGTTTATGGTCACCAAGCTGTACTTGTGTCTTCCTCAATGATATCTAAGATATTAAAATGTGTCATGTGCACCTGTATCCGCGAAACTAGAATTTGAGAATACCACGAGCAAAGCTTTCCAAACAAAGAAGCCGACACACTAAATCCTGTGTTTCCTGTATATCATTTCTTGTTATCCCTTCCAGAGCGAGCCATCGCCAGACACGAGGTGCGAGAGATCGAGCAGCGGCACACGCAGGACAGCCTGCGGGAGCGGGACTCCTCAACCTCCTTACTGTCCGACAATGAAGACGACCTCGTCATCATCTACAATCGAGTGCCCAAGACAGCCAGCACGTCCTTCACCAACATCGCATACGACCTGTGTGGGAAGAACCATTACCACGTCCTGCACATCAACACCACCAAGAACAACCCCGTCATGTCCATACAGGACCAGGTCAGACACGCACACTGCACATGAACTGTCACACAGTTAACATGACTTCTTGCAATGCCTAACATTCATTTTTGTAGACTGTTTTAAAAAGAAAAAAAGTCACACATGGTTGTAATGATTGATATCTTGTTTAGGTGCGGTTTGTAAAAAATGTAACTGAGTGGAGGGAAATGAAGCCAGCTTTCTACCACGGACACGTCTCCTTCCTCGACTTCACCAAGTAAATATATTTTGTACTGCAGTAGTTTCGTTATAGAAATGTTTCATGTAAAAACTCTATAGCAAGAGCCTGATTTGAAAAAAGGAACTGGGCCAAGGATCCAAACTTTTAAACTTCATATGTCAAACCTCAAAATGAAACAACACTACTTCTCTTTTTATGTTCCTCGTGAACGGCTTGGCTCTGCAAAATCTCTTGCTTTGTTTTTTAAATGTGCGCCTCTTGACTTAACAACAGATATAACTAATGAATGACCTGAAAACCTACTGATGAAATCATTCTCTTGTAATAACTAATCTACTGACAAATAATCTGATGCTATCTCTGAATGGCTGCATCATCGCCTCTTTAGGGAAAAAATACATTTAGAAACAAACATCTCGCTTAAACTTCTTCGACATTTATATTATTTTATGAGTTGGTTTGTTGCTAGATTTATTCCCTGTGCGGTGGCTTTGTGCTGCTGACACCCTCTTGTGGTCATTTAGAGATTTACATTTAGTGAACTTTATTGTCTGTATGTTAAAACAAATGTTTGAGCTTTGATCGCCGAACTGCTTCGCTTTTAAATCCAGCTGAATTCTTCAACTAAACGGCTGTCTCTTTCCTCAGGTTTGGTGTGAAGAGGAAGCCCATCTACATTAACGTGATCCGGGACCCCATTGAGAGGCTGGTGTCCTATTATTACTTTCTGCGTTTTGGGGACGACTACCGACCCGGTTTGAGACGCAGGAAACAAGGAGACAAGAAGGTTAGAAGTCCACACATTACCATGTTGTTTTGTTTCTCTTTTGTCTTGTTTCATACAACAGAAGTAATATGAATACACATAAAACTGGAATGGATATTAAGACAGGCTTTGTTTTCTGTCAGTATTCGTCCTGTTCATGGTGTCCATTTGAAGATCACATTTAACGGATGTGTGGAGGACAACCGTCCTTTTTCTCTGTAGAAACGTATTTAAATGTTTATCTGAAGGTATGACGAGGCTTCTGCAGTTTAGATGGGCCTCTTTGTCGCTCCAGTCATGCCAGAGTAAGACAAAGTTGAATCCTTGGTCCTTTAACTGATAAGACATGTAAGTGTTTTCTCCTTGGGTCTCTGTTTCAGACGTTCGATGAATGCGTATCAGCCGGCGGCTCAGATTGTGCCCCTGAGAAGCTCTGGCTCCAGATTCCCTTTTTCTGTGGTCACTACTCCGAATGCTGGTACGTATTTAGACACCAGGCGCTGCGCCATGTTCAGACAACACTGTGAACATGGCATTATCACTGATTCACAGTGATAATGTTCAGCTTGACTTGATTTCTTGCACCTATATTTGAAATAATAACAGGAACACTTTATACCTTGTCCATTGATCATCTAAAGGTGGTTTGAGGAGTTCAGGGTGCTGTATCAGTTGTGTTTCATAATTCACTACATTAAACCTCAGAGTCCTCCTGTTCCACATCCGTCCAATGTCTCTGATAGCGCTCTCAGCCGTGATTCCCTTCATCTCAATGATCATCTGTATCAATCTCTCTCTCTAGTGTTCTAGTGTTCCTGGTGTTCAACAATGTTAATGTTTTTTTTTTCATTATTATTTATTATCCCTTCGATCTCATTGTTGTCTCCTGTATTTTAAACTGATTATTCCTTTGATTTCTGACCTGCTGTAACTAGTGACCTTCCTCTTGCAAGGAATCCAAAACATGTATCTTATCATAACGCTGTTCTTGGTGAATATTGAATTTATTTCTCATCCAACAGATGTGTCACTGTATTTGAAGAATACCAAAAAAAAAAAAAAGAACCTGATCTCTGTGTTTGCAGGAACGTAGGCAGCCAGTGGGCTCTGGAGCAGGCCAAATACAACCTGGTGAACGAGTACATGCTGGTCGGGGTAACAGAGGAGCTGGAGGATTTTGTCATGATGCTGGAGGCGGCGCTGCCTCGCTTCTTCCGAGGAGCCACTGATCTGTACAAAACAGGTGCACAGTCTGACAATCATTTCAAGTGTATTTGCTGCATATTTTTTTGTCTCGCACAACAGTAGTATAATAAACTGAGAGGCAGCCTAATGGCTCTGCACATTGCAATGCAAAAGCATGTGTGCTGCTGTTGCATATTATATTAGCAGTTTGAATCGCTCCTTTGGGAATAGAATTCTGATCAATATGTGCTCATGCCGCTCGCTGATGTAGTTACAGATTAGTTACAATGAGTGCAGCCAGAATGAATAATGGCGAGCACAGAAGAATTAAACCTGACACTGATATAAATGTACTGACTCAAGTCTGATATTAATCATTTGTAGCAGTAGATAAACCCCTGTACTTAAGCTAATCAGGTTTGTGTTTCATGAAATCAAAGACTGAGTCTCCTTTAGAAGTCATCCAGTCTCAGTTATCATGTTTGGCTGGCTGTTTTTTTTTTTGTGCAAAATTAAAAAAGAATCATCAATAAAAAAAAATATATAGAACTAATAAAACCAAATGTAAAGCTGATCCAAATGTGTACAATTATTATTTTAGACATAATGAAAAAATACTTAATGACCTTTTTATCTGAGGTAGATGATAACTGTTACAGCTCTCTTGTCTTAATGCTAAACATGGGCTACATTTAGCAGCCTATTAGCTTAGCTAAGTTTGAAACTTGAAAAAAGGGGGGGACCAACTCCAAAGGAAGTGATATCTGCCACATAGTAGTTAAAATGTTTACTTTGAAGCCTGTCACATCTTTTTTTCTTCTTTGTGGTCAGTTTGACTGTTTCTTGGTCTGGTGCAGTAACATCCTGATGTCTATGATGGTTGCCTGGTGAACTTGAGACAATAACTCTTCTTCTCCCTGTTAAACCAAGTCTTTAGGTTTTTAACCAGTATTTATTATTTGCAAACAAATATTTTACATCACTGTGTTCAGTCTTCATGCAAAGAGAAGCTAGTTGAGACACAGCTTAAGGGTTTATGTATTAACATTTAGATATGACAGTTTTCACTAAAACTCATTAGGACAAAAAAGTTATCTTTTTGTAAAAATCTAACTGGTAAATTTATCCAGAAAACTGATTTTCCACATGACAAGCTTTCTGTCTGAAGAACTACCTGTATAAAATATTCTATCAGTAATAAAATACTAAATAAAAAAGTCTCTTAAGTCTCATATTGTGGAGTCCACACCTCCATTTAAATAAACTACTATATAAAACATCTGTAATTATGATTGTGTATATCAGTGATTGATAATTAAGTTCACCCTCCAGCCATTGAAATCTTGATCTCCTTTATTCACAGGGAAGAAGTCCCACCTGAGGAAGACCAGCGAGAAGAAGCCGCCCACTAAGGAGTCCATCGCCAAGCTGCAGCAGTCGGCCATCTGGAAGATGGAGAACGAGTTCTACGAGTTTGCACTGGAGCAGTTTCAGTTTGTCAGGGCACACGCTGTAAGAGAAAAGGACGGGGAGCTGTATCTGCTGGCACAGAACTTCTTCTATGAGAAAATCTACCCAAAAAACTGAAGAGATTCATGTTTCATAGACGAGGTGTGAGAAGACTCTTGAAAAGGATGGAGAGACTGATGGACACCTGGTGACTGTGTGGCTGGTTTGTATGTTTAAGTCAGAGCATAATGGTGAACTGCAGAACCATCAAGCCTCTAAACGCAGTGATCAGACAGTGCAACCAGAACTGGATGAGGAGCTCACCTACGATCAGAAGGTAGTGTTCCCAGCAGCACCAAAGGGTCTCCGCTCCCTTTCACTTACATTTCAAAGCTCGATCATGCAGAGGGCCTCCGCTGGCACGTGTCTGGAGATTTTCCCAGACTCGTCTTTGGCTCTGATCCGGCAAAAACATTGTCATCAGCTCTGTACTGTTTGGTTGTGTTTGGTTGTATTTTAACTCTTTACTCTGGCTGTTTTTTTTCTATGTAAAGATGGTAACATTTTTCATGGTGAACAACATGCCCACGTCTCACCACCACTACTAACTTAAAACGATTTTAAGTGTAAGAAACTGACTACTGTGCTGTATTATTGGACTGAAGACTTTTGAGGTTTTTATGAAATAAAATCCATTGTGTCCATATTTCCAGAGGCAAGTGTGAATGTTTTCTACTGTTTTAGTTGTATAACTTGTAAATGTGCAGCTGAACATCACATGATTAAAGTGTGGATGAACATCCTCAAGACAGCTTTGGTACATTTTGTAAGTTTGTACTTTTTCTTTCAAGTTATTTCCTTTTTTTTGTGTTTTAAAACCAGTAAAATATATTACTCTGCTGCTTAAACTGGATATGTTTCAATAGTTTGGGAATAATTTGCAAGGTTGATATAACTTGAATATTAAATGTTGAAAAATAAGACCTCAGCTAGCAGCCAGTCAGCTTAGCATAGCATGAATATGTAAACAGGGTGGAACAGCTAGCCTGCCACTTTGATTTAAACTCAAAGTAAAGTTGAATTTTTCTAAACTTTAATTTTTCATAAATTACATCAGTGGGTTTTTGTTACTTTGAGACAGAGCCAGGCTTGCATGCTAAGCTAATGGCTGCTGCTATATATTATTTGGTCAATAATGAACTCTGAACAAGGATGAAAATATGCCACAACATGTCAACCTTTCTCTTAAAAGTCTCTCTTCTTTTCTTCACAAGTGTCAACTTTAAAGGTAGTCGGATGTTGGGGATAACTTTGCCCATTTCTGTGTAGTTTTTTTTATCTCTTGTTGTCTTAGGGGTTCTGTTTATTGAGCCTTTAATGGCCTTTATAGGCTCATTAAAGTTCTTGTCTCCACTCCGTAAACTGCTAACTAACATTTGGAAACGCTTACTCTCCCATTATGAAGGTACACTGGTTTGAGGAGCTGTACAGAAATGTTCTACCTGGCTCTGTCTCATCCCAGCTTTTCAATACTGTTTACTTTGATCTGAAGAGAAACTGTGCTTTCCTCGCTCTCCTTGTGTTGCAGCTCCGTCATATGGTACATAAAAAACAACATGGCTACCAATGGATGTATTCATCTTTTGACTGTCAAAATGATATATACAGCACTTTTGAACTAAAATGTGATCCATCATTCATTGCCAATTATATTAGTGCGTCCTCGCCACCATCAGGTACAACAGCAGCGATTGGTCCAAGATAGTTTATTTCATGGCCGGTATCCTGCAGAGGGAGATAAAGAGCTGCCAGGTCTGACGATGCCTCTGACTGAATGTGTTTGTGTGTCTGTCCTTTGCAGCGCATGTATTTCTCAGTATTGCATAAAGTGATTGCATTGAGGGGAACACATTCATGCAATCATTTTGAAACTAAAACAGGATCCTGTTATGTAAAGTTGCAGTTGTAACAGGGAAAGTTTGAAAGGGCCTCTGTTTGTCACTCTGTGTAACTCATCCTGCTCTCAGATAATCCCGACCAGTCATCAATTTTGGGCTCATCCTCATTAATCTCAGCTTGAACTCCACTTCCTGCTTTTGGCCTCCTGACCCAGATAAACATGGAGGGTATCACCCCCCACACCTCAGCACTATGCAGTCTCAGTTACAGGCTGCTTATTAAAAGTTTGACAAGGCGCATTTAGGATTTAGTGTTAACCCTTCTGATGCCTTATGATAGCTGTAACAGACGCATAGATAATACCGCCCTAAAACCACAAATCACCATGTTAAAACACGTGCATCAGTAACTTAACAAGATTGTAGGTCCTAAGTGTGGTCACCACTGTATTATGAATGATTATGTTTGGTATTTATATACATTAATGATCACTTTATTTCTACTGCACTTAAAAAAACCACATTTCTTTAGTGCTTTTCATAGAACATCAACACTTTCACCACTCCGAAGCTGCTATTGCGTTTTGTTCTGACACTTCGATGTCCAGGCTCAACTGTGCAGGAGGATGCACGTGCAGAGTTTGACACAAGTGGGCTTTTCCATATTTGTCTGCTAAGGGGGGAAAGTTTAACTCATGTATTTACAGTTACATTATAATGTTATGACATCATTTCCTGTTTAGAGTCAGCTCCTGTCCAAACTTAAACCACTAAGTTATGAAAATGCAGAAAACTCAAGTGGACATAGACTAAGAAAAAGGAAATGTAAATGGAGACTTAACATACTTTAAAGCACGTCTATGCCTCCATGTCTATCTAACTGCATTTAAATGTTTTGTTTGAGATAGATGAGCTTGCAAGAAAGAGAAGGATATGCAAGAAAAGTTTGCAGTCTTGTTACATAAAATTATTTGACCTAAACGAATGCCTGCCAATAAAAAAACATTTTAATACATAAATATAACTTTTGCTTTATTTATAAAATAACTTTGGATAAAAAAGCCAAACATTAGACCTGTTAAAAACATGATTTTAAACACAGTCAGTTGTCATTTCACTTTACACTTACACTCTGGAGCACCAAAATCACAGCAATAACTATATTTTTCTCTCTTAAATATGGAGTCATACTTTTAACGCTAAAAGATTATTGGTATTGAAACATTTTCAGTTGTTATAAGACCGTATTGACATAAGGTACACCACAAAAATAACTATAACTTCCAAACTTCACATTTTTAACATAAGGACATTATCTACTGGGATTTCTCTGCCTTTTAAGAAATAATAATTGACAATACAGACCTGTCTGTCCATATATAAAGGACAAAACGTAACCTATTCTGAAGTCAACTCAAAAAGGCCTCTGACATTTTTTATTAAGAGGAAAGGGTTTAGTTGATGAATGAGGATTCAGAGTTGTTGTCCACTTTAGTAAATATGGGAGAGACAGAGAGCGTCCTGCGCTATCTGACACATAAGGCTAGTGTTGATTGTGGGGTTATGTAATGCAGCAGTTAGTCTTCATCACTGAGGTGTGACATGTCATGCTTCAGCCCCGGAGATGAAGACTTCAGTGTTTGTCCCGGGTTCTTCACAGCAGCTCCTCCTCGTTATCTGACAGAAATAAAACTCTGACTTATGTTGTGTACATCACTACTCAAGACTGATCATCGGGAGCATTGTCCTTTTGAAATAAAATTAAATACAATATTGAGTGTTTTTATTAGGTACAAATAACAGACAGTGGTTTTACTTAGCCTCCTTGTTACTGACATGTTTTTAGATAGACATGAAGTCATCCTTTAAAACAATGCTCATTTATTATTGATATTTTCAACAGTTTTGCAATATCACCCTTTAGCAATTTAAACTATCAAATGAAGTAACTTTATTACTTACATACCTACTACTGCTCCTTTATGCTTCTGCCAGTTAGGCCTGCAGATAAACATATAAGACAAACCATTAACGTTGACCTTAAATGTTCTGCTATTGCATTAGAAGTATTTGTAGTACTTAAAACCTTGAAATGAAGCCTGTCTTTTTTATACCACTCATACAAATTAAAATAATAATAACAGTAAAAATAGAAAAAGTATAAGCATCCTTTTTTTAAATGGCCCACAACTTTCCTTAATTAGAGCCGACTTGCTTAAGCTTGTATTTTTTGTGTTTTTAGCATAGACTTTAAATAGTGAATACTAAATATTAATCAACATGAGGTAACGTCCAGGGCATGCAAGAAGAAGAAGAAGAGGTAAAGTGAGTTTTTTCTGAAGTGTCGGGTCACGTGTGTAGTGACTGTCCCGGGCTGTGAGCTCCTCTGGGCGGGCTCTTCCACTGTAACCACCGCCTCTTTCTGCCACTGCTCTGGGACAAATTCATATTTATGATCACCAGTGCTCCCTCCAGGACCCTTCTAGACCGCATCAATGAAGTGTGAAGACGACATGGGAGTACCCTTGTCCCCGAGATGACCGATGATTTGGTCAAATAATCACTTCGTTTCGTCGCCAGAGAGGGAAACTTAAACCCAGGCTTGTTTTTAGGAGTCCCACCTTCCCTCCTCTCTCCCCTCTGATTCAAAGGCGAAAACCAAGATGGCCGCCGATTCCGTGCAGGTAGGAAAAGTTGACAACTGTTTGGAAAAGTGCGCAAAACTTTCTCCAAGGGTTCAATAATAAGTTAGCACTTAGTTTAATGTCATTAAAGTCCAGTGTCTGCGTGTTAATAGAGATGTAAGTAAACGGAATGGCCTCTGTAAGGTCCTAAAGGTCTGTCTGGGAGTTATCCATGGATTGAGGCCTGGGAAACAATTATCCAAAGTTACTTCTGCTGAAATATATCCAACTTTTATATCAAAGTTTTAAATAGGCGCTACTGTGTTAGTTTATATAATACGAAGACACGTCAATGTTAAACATGTAAAAGTTACAATACCTGAGAAATAATGTTTGTGAAACGTTTACGTACATGACTGTAGCCTTACGTTAAGTTACCCTGTACTACTATTAGAAAATAAACTATTTATAAACAGGCTGTAGTTATTATTATAATTGTTATTATTTATTAAAACAAGCTTCACAAATATATATTATAGGTTATACATATTTCCATATATTATACATATTATACATATATTTTTCAAGACACACCGGATGATCTCACAGCATGTCAGCCTTAACACAAAGCAGAAAATGTATGTATTTTTACATTTAAATGCACCTTTTTATATTAAAAGTTACAAATAATTATTTTAACAACCATGTCTCCTTGTTGTGCACGAACAGTCATGACTCACTGATCAATGTGGTTTCACTTGAGTGACGTCATACTGCAAATAAATCTTTACTATTTATTTAAGATATCTTCCAAAGAGCTGAAATCATTTTATCTCGTTTTTACACTAAATCAGTCATCGCTTTATGAATAAGCCTCTGTTATCTCAGACAGGTCTGCTTACTCATCCATTATTACTCATAATCACTGGGAGGATTGGTGGAGGAAAAGGTTACAGCAGATAACAAAAACACTTTTTTTTTTTTGTTTGAATGTGTTTTATTGTTCTTTTGATTCCTGAAACTGATCACTGAAGCAACAGGTGCTTGGGTGAACCAGCTGAATCATAAAATGGCTTTTTTTGTACACGGTGCCATTAAAATATGGCTCAGCCGTGAGCAGTTAATTCTACGCTTGGTTATTTAGTTTGTTTCCATAGCAGACTGAATGTAACTGCGTCTTGTAACTGAGGGCTGAACGGGAGGAACTAGAGTAAGGCAAGACCACCTGTTTCTTTTCTGAAATGAAGCACATAACTCACACTGACACCCTTTACTGTTATGGGATCATATTGCTTCAGTAATAGATTTATATTAAGTCAATCAATTAGCTTGACTGAATGAACGATATTCATTTCAGGATCTGTTTACGAGGTATGGATCTGTAGTATACCATCATGAGTTGGGTCCCCCCCCAAAGAAAGTGTTTTATATCATTTTAGATTTTTGTAGAATTAGATTTAAAAAAAAAACCCAAAACATCTTAATCATCTTAAAACCATTTTAATGTTAAAGAAACCCAACATCTGGAGGGGCTGCTAGCTGAGCTGCTGCTAGATTGTTTCACTTACTTAAAGTTGGACAGCTTGTTTGTAGTGTAATATCCAGGTCATCCCCTGATCATATCACATTCATCCACCATTAATAGTTAACCGCAGTATTAATAATAATAATAATAATAATGATAATAATATGGTAATTGCAATATAATTTAAAGAGTTGATATTGCACAGGTTTTCTGATGGCTCATATCAGTATGTTTTTTTTTAAACATCTCTTTCATCAAATATCATATAATTATAATAATTTATAATAAACCATGTGATGTTCACAACAATGATTATGACATTGTAAACATGTTGCACAGCTTTCCTTCAGTGTGCTTCTTGCATTGTTTTTCTTTACACTCAGCATACTGTCCATTAACATCGCCCTGAAGTGTGAGACATGACCTATAGTTGGACACAGTGTGGGGCATGTCTGATGCAGGTGTGAAGGTTGCGTTTGAAGGATTTGCACTTATTAGCTCGTGTTGCTATTGCTGGTGGCACCGGAGCACCGGGGCTGTGGCCAGCACTCTGCAGCCAGCTGCGCGGGGTGAGACGGCAGGGTGTCAGGTTGTAGGCTGAGATAGGCCTCGTGCAGAAATGGAAAGGGCTCAGTATTTAAAGCTGGAGCCTGGATAGTGCCCTCAACTTTTCCATTGTCCCATTGTGTGAATGGAGCTCTGGCTGCAGGAGCTTTCAGGCTTAAAGAGCGAGTTAACCTGCTTACACTTGAGGCCTAGACCTAATGTTTGCTTTAACCTCACAGTTTCTTTTCAAGCATCAGGCACAAGAAGAGCTCTTTTACAAGCTCAACATGTGTACACAGAACAGCTGCTTTACACCTCTAAAGGATTTTCTTTTCAACTTTATCAAATAAAAGACATATATATAAATATAATATATTTTTTAAATCATATTCTGCAAAGAATATTTACTTTGAATATTGAGCCACACATGGAGCTCAATGGTTTTAGAAAGTCTTTTCTTTTGTGTCTTTTTTTTTTTAAACATTTCACTAAGCAGCTAGCAGCAGAGCCACACTGACGAGAACAAGCTCCCTCCATCCATCAAAATCTGTGTGCATTGCGGTAAGAGTGGAAACATTTGCTTACAGTTCCTCCCTGACTCGTCTTTGAGCCTAATAAGTCCTGAGTCTCGGTGCACCGTCTCTCCCCCGACAAGGCAGCACATTCAAGCAGTAAGAAATGATACAGGCCTTACAGGTAAAAGAGCAATCCACTGAAGTATCACACTCACAGAGAGACCAGCAGCCAGTTAGAAAAGAGCGCCTGCTCTCTTTTCTCTGGACATGCTTTCTGTGTTTGATCTCAATTTAAAGCACAGAGACTTTGTGGGTCTGCAGGCTGATTTATTTCCACCTTATCTGATTGGCCTTTCGTGGATTTCCTTGCATTGTTGTGCAGTAAAATAGCCCATTTTGGGTGTCCTCATGCTGTCCTTTAAACCATGCTGGGCGAACAGCTACACTGCAAACAAGTTTTTCAAGGCAGTGAGCAGAAGACAAGATTCCCCCCCCCCCACACACACACACATAATTCTTGCACTTCCAGGACTTGTGACCGCCATTTAACCTATGAGTCACCAATGAGCCTCTGGACCAGGATGTGTGCAAACTATAGTTCTCTCTGAAGTTAGCACCTATAGAGGAGGAGGAAGGCGGGGGGGGGGGGGGGGGGGTCAGAGTATGACTGAGTCCATGGAAAGCCTTTATCTTACCTATGAAGTTTTTCCCCCCACATAAGCATAAATCTATCTGCCAGAAGTCCAGGGGATGATTTCACTTTCCCTCCAGGTTACTGTAAATCTGATGTGTCCACATGGATCCTTGTGCAGCTTCAATCTTTCAAAAAGCTTTTTTTTCTTTGTTGATCAATCCAGATATTAATCATCACAGACTGATAATGTTACCATCTTGAGCAGTATCCGGACTATAAAAAGGAGCTGAGCACACCAGATAAGCCATGACTGAAACGTGCTGTGATGGTTCCTGTTGTTACCCGTCGATTTTAAAGATCATTGAAACCATTGACACAGGTAATAAAGACATCTGATGGTATAACTATCCCCTATTTTGTCTCTTTAAGAGGCAGATGCTGCTAACTTTAGCCGAGCTTGTTTTTTTTTTTTTTCGGGGTTAAGATTCCTTCAGAGTTCACTATCCATGAGGACTTAAGAGCAGCAGAATGATCCACAGAGGTATCCTCCTCTTCAAAACAACTCGATCAGGATATTCAAAGCAGCAAAATACCCTCAACAACAAAGTAGATTCATACCTATCATCACTGTCTCCTCGGGCGCCATGTAGCCTGACGCGTGTACAGAGCAGCCCTCAGGTCGACTCAGACCTGGCACTTTGCTGCGTGTCCACGGCTCTTCTTCTGCATTAAAGGAATAAAAGCCCCACCATATTGGCCAGTGTTAATGCTGCAATACTGCACAGTGTGATGGCGCACATCACTTTCCTCTCATGTTGTGCTGTCACTGTTTCTGCTCTTGATTCAAAGCTTTGCAGTGAGAAGTGCAGTCCGCCATGTTTCTGCTGTGTTGTAGGCTCGACCGTCTTTCTCAAGTGAAGTTTATCATTGTAGATTCAACGTAAAGTTTATCCAGGCGCCCCCCCCCCCCCCGACCTTTGTGTCTTACAGTGTTAACATAGCAGGGTAATATCTGATTGGCTCTTTAGTATATCACAACCTCAGACTTCCCCTTCAGCTGCACTGAGACTTGAAGGGTCTTGCGGGGGGGGCACAATGGTGTTTTTGTTTTGAACTTGGGTTAATTTTAGACTCAGTCCTCTCCCTGGAGTGAGATTAGGTCCCATTCTGGGCCGCTCTGACCTCACCATGTTAAAGCTAAGAGGGATTTGGCTGTCGCTGCTTGGACAGTTTATCCTCCCTGCTAATGTCAGTGGTCTGTGTGTGAGTGAGAGAGAGAGAGAGCTTGCAAAATGAGACAGAATCAGACACCAGCTGCGTCGACGAGCGAGGCCGTGGACAGCAGCTCTGCCAGCGGTGGCGTTGCCTAAACCCTTTCGTGGGATATCGTTGCTTTTAGTTGACGGGCGAACTTCAGCGGAGTTCATGCTATGAAAGTTTAGCTGGGCAGCAGAACATGCGTGGACTGGTTTGCTCAACTGATCTAGTGATGGAGTTGGATGAGAGCGATGAAGCGACGGTAAGGCAGGAAAATCATCTTAAAAGTTTGCATTGGTTTATTGTCGAGCTTTCCTTTTTCAAAATCCTCGTCATGAGGCGGTCGTCATGTTTAGCGGGGGGGGGGGCGTGTTTGAACCCATAAATTGTGGCGGTACAGTAAACGATGCATAATGAAACGGATCCAGTAGTAGTGTTTTTCACTTCTCATTATTCCCTTCTTCACTACACAGCTCTCGCTCAGACTCAAAGGGCAGTGGATTCTAGCTCAACCAATCCTGTGAACTTATTTTCTTTCTTCTGTTATCTGGAGTTGCAGACAGAGCGTGATTTCAGGTTGTGCCCTTCACATTGCAGAAGATCTTTCTTAAATATTACCACCATCTATTTGAAGTCTGTTTTTTTTTGTTTTTTTAAAGATACAGTTGCTCACAGGTTCAGAGTATCGATGTGGTTTCATCATTGTCACCAAGTTTCACTACTTGAAATGTGAAATTAGATGTTTTTCAAGCGAGGAGACTTGAAAGGAATAAACAGATTATTCACCGTAATGCTCGAATACTCACAGCTTCTAGTCTCTGATCAACAAGTGTCACCAGCGCAGCACTGAATCGATGTTAAACTTTAAAGCTGAAGCTATTCAGGAAGTCTATTCTAATCCCTCTTTAGTGCTGGTGACGGCTTTAAGGATGCAGATAAATGTTGAGTGACAGCAGCAGTGAAACACCACGCACACAGGCTGGCTCAAGTTCAAAACACACCACAGCCGGAGCCTGTGATAGTCGGGCCGCGCTGCAGGACTCTCTAAATGCTGACCTGATGTTAGGAGGATTTTCACTGCATTTACTTGATATGAGCCCAAAAACTGTGTTGAGTTGTTCAAAAACACACTGCGTTAGTTTTGTTTATGTTTTTTGTGTTGTTGTTTTTATACTGTAACAGTTAATCACATAATGGCATAGTGACAAAACCCAAATAAATAGCACAAATGTGGCTAATGCTCCATCTTAGACTCTGACCGGATGGTAATCAGTGAACAAAAGGAAGCTTGTGCTCATTGATAGAGGACAACAGACTGCACAGGTACAGAGTGTGTGTATGAAAGCTGAAGCATCATATACTTAAATCCTTTACAGGCTGCACATCAATACTGCAGCATTAGTGATCTCTCGAGCAGGTGTTTCTTTGCAGTGAGAGGCTGTCTGAACGCCATCAGGAGAGGGACTCGTACTTGCTCCCCTCATCGTCACATTCTGCTGATGCCATAGTAAATGACATGTTTGAAATATTTGCAGTAGACATACGACAATGATTGAATCTCGATTACACCTGTTGTAACAGTTTGACACACGTCTTTGACTATTTTGCTTGAACCTCACGTAGGGAAGTAGCAGCACACAGGATTCACTGAACAGTGTGAAAAAAACACGGGGAAGACTCACGTTTTTGTCCTGTAAGTTAAAAAAGTAAAGATTGTCTGTACTCGTATGTCTTTTGTTTTCCATAATCATTTGCGTCTTGAGTTGAACGACATACAGTTTGACACTAATCTCTGTCTCGACTAACCTGGCTAAGCCAACTAGCCGGTTACAGATAAACAACGGGTGAGCTGCCAATTGATGCTTGTCAATGCTTACAAGGACTCAACAGTAACGGACTGAATTGGGTCATACAGTTTGTTTTGTTTGGAGGCAGAGTAAATATAGCATTGCTAATAAAGATAGCATCATTATTGAGCCCATGATAGGGGGAAGAAAATCTCCTCCATTACTACAAGGGAGCACTTTAACGGCCGAGCTGACACCATTACTGTTGCTCTTCTCAGTTTTTACAGCCTCCTCACTGTTCATGTTCGCTCTGTGTTTGAGGCAGGAGCTCGAGCTGTTGGGAAATACTGAAGGTGTTGCTGTTGTTTTGGTTAGTGTTTGTGTCGAGAGTGCCTGTCTTTTTGTTGACGAGGTTCCTGACCCCGGTATGTCCTCTCCTCCTCTTTTTGTCTGCTTGCTTATTTTCCTCCTCCTCTCATGCCGACTTCCTTTTTAAATCACATTCTTCTTCATCCTCTCTCTCTTCAGGGGGATGCCAGGGGCCAGATGGTGGCGGAGAGACTGGGTCTGGGACACAACCTGGACCTGTCCGACACCATGGTCCAACAGAAGCTGGACGAGATCAAGGAGCAGATCCGTCGGGAGATCCGCAAGGAGCTGAAGATAAAAGAAGGAGCGGAAAACCTACGAAAGGTAAAATCACAGATTGTTTGTCTCAATTATTTACTATTCCTTTCACCAAGTTTGGTTTCTCTGAGACGTATTTTATGAAAAAAGGAAAGGAAAAAAATGTAAGAGGATAATATCCTGTCTTTGAACACAGAGCAGGGTCAGAATAAAGCCCCTTGTTCCTATTATCCAATCAATAAGATGATTTATTGTTGAACACTTTCTGTGCGTTTGAAACTCTCGGCTGCCAAAATCTTGTCCTAAAAAATGCTCCTAGAATATCTTAAGACATTTCACAACCTTTTTCACTGGCTGAACAGTCTCTCCCCACGATCTCTGAACCACCATGATGGAGTTTTAAATCTTTACAATCAATCATCAGATTTTCTCAAGTCTCCTCCTCTCTCCTCTCCTCAGGTTACTACAGACAAGAAAAGCCTGGCGTATGTCGACAACATGCTGAAAAAATCAAACAAGAAGGTCGAAGAGCTTCACCAGGAGCTGCAAGAGCTCAACGCTCACATCGTGGTCAAAGACCCCGAAGAGCTGCTAGGTAACAGACAACACAGCGATGTAGGCACAGAGGATTAGACGGTAATAACAGCCGTCATAGACGTTATAGTGGTATATAGACGGTATAGTGATGACATATTTTTGTAGGCCAACCTGAAAAAACGGTTCTCATGGTTCCTACGTAAATTCGTCTCTGGGATTTTTGCATTGGATTTTGGATCATTGCAGAAAATAAGCTCTGTCAAACACACGTTTCTGATGCGTAGCTGTTTTGTTCAGCGGGATAATCTTTACAGATGAACATCATTTATATGAAGTTTGAAGAGTTAATGCAACCAAGAGAAGTAAAAAGCTAACGTTATGCTCTAGCGAACTACACCGCTGTCGGTTTATTATGACGTCATGACCGTTATGCTTCATCGATCTAATCAGTGGATTTGACAAGATAGCTAAACGTTAGCTTAATAAGTTGCTTCCTGGTTTTAGGACTCCTTACTGTGCCAGTCTATAAGCGAAGAGAGAAAAAATATCTATTTTATTAATCGCTCAAGGAAGAACTCCATTTTACACTCTTGTTGTTGAACATGCTACACACACATGCACAGACAGGATCCTGTGGACATGCACTAATGGAAGGGTGTCAGAGTGAGGGGGGGGGGGGGGGCTTCCCACAGCGAGCACTCCTGGGGGGGTTTGATGCCCTGCACAGGGGCACCTCTGCAGTGCTTAGGAAGTAGACTGGCACCTCTCCAGCTCCAGATTTGATCCACACTGGGACATGAACTGACGACCTTCCAGTTCCCACCCGCCGCCTCTACAGACTGAGCTACTTGCCGACCTCTGCACTAAACAAAAATACATGATTTCAGGTTGTCGTGGTTTTGCTATAACGCTCCACTTCATTTAATTGACAGTCGAAACGCAGGTTTTTCTATATGATCGAGAATAGCTTCTAATTATCACCTTGTTATTCACACCGAAAGACCGATTTTACTTAAAAACTACAAGATGTCACTGTATAATACTTCTGGCAACAGTGTGTCACCTATATGAGCACACAAACACACAGAGCTCATTGATTGTTTGGAGGTGACTCACTCTCCAGAGGCTGACATTGTTACATTCCACATTCCACCGACGGCTACAATGAGCTGACGATTGTTCCCCTCCGAGGCTGTTGAAAGCCCGCTCCTCTGCGCTTGTCCACAACAATGGACTTAGGAGAGAGTTAGACCACGACAGCAGTGTGCGTTCAATGAGGTTTTGTTACAGTATTTACCTCGTAAATGCAGCGTTTGTTGGAGGCGAGAGTGCAGGTGAATTCAGGAAGAGAAGGAATGGCATGCGTCTGCCTGTTAGCATCACGTCCCCCCCCCCGGTTCAGCTGACCTTAGGAAGCTGAGGACGGTTTGTGTGAGGGGGGGTTGTGTGTGTGTTTGTGGGTTAGGGTTAGAGCTTGGGGAGAGGAGGGAAGTTGTCTTGGTAAGGGGTTATCTCAAGTGGGAACAAATTTAGCCTGACTCCTTATCTAATGAACAAGGGCTTTCTTTTTTTTAAGTGACTCAACGCCAGAGGAATGTTGCTGCCTATTGCAAATTGCGAGGAGCTGAGGGCAGCTAAACTCTCTGTCATGACACACATTTGTTAATTGTCAGATGACAATTGCTTCCTGAAAGTGTATCTGTAGTTTGTTACAGGAGGGAGTAAACTGGTTATAGTGTGCCACTCTCTTGAAGTGAAGCGGACCGAGCCGCTCTCAGGGAGCTTCAGCTCTGACACGGGGTCACCAGGGGTCCCTCTGTGATCTCATTCATGAAGAGACTTGCACAAAAGAGTTCAAGTCCCATATGCCCTCCTGCCAGTCCTCATAATATATCTGAACCGGCTATCCCACTTGTAGGTCCGCTTTTCTGAATTCTGATGTAATCAGATGTTAGTATGTTCCTTATTGCTTTCTGGTCTGGCACACACGGGGTTAATGTGAGGGAGGGTTCCCCTTGTCATCTGTCCAGCAGTGACATCAGCCCCGCAGCTATTCAGTAGCTCAGTATCTGGTCCTCCGGCCCAGCGTAGGCTGAACCACGCTGAGAGGGAGGGGCCGCCGGGTGTTTGAATTCTTGGCTCGACGTGACCTTGACGAAACTAAACCCCTCCTACGCAGAGAGGAAACCCCATGTAGTCTCGATGACATAAGCAGCACTTATGCATGTTTTTCTCTTTCCCCTAACACTGACCTGAACTCTGCTCTGTGCAACTGCGGTGACACCTCGGACTCTTATTATGCAACATCAACGTTCATGTCAGTTTTGCCCCGAGCCCATGTTTAATGTACAAGTTGCTTCACAGCCTTTTCTGTTGCTCAACTTTCAAGTGCCCGCTCTGATTGGTCCATCTAGTTCTTTGTCTGGGGAAAATTGAGCATCCCACTTACTCCTCAGAAATCTGTGCATCAATACTTTCAGATCATTAGATGAGTCATTGAAAACGTTCGGTTCACGTGCTTCCTTTTTCGCCTGTGTCCCGCAGGTGTTCAAAGACGTTCAGTGAATGAATCACAGACCCGCCTGCTGTTTTCTGGCTTTGGCAGAATCTTCCAGAATAACTATTTTTGCTCACACATTTTGATTTTGGTGATCTTAACTTAACAAGTCAAGACTCAAGATGTTGCCCTTCAGAGAAAACTGTCTATATGATGCTTTTTATTGGACTTTAAACATGATTCTTTTATTTTTTACAATACTACAAGTTATGCTGTTGTTGTAGTTGTTTGAGTGGGAATGTGCTGTGCCTCCCTCTGAGACTTTTCTAAGACATACAGAAACTGAACTTGCAAGTCAAGTCAAGAGAGGTTAGGCAGGTTTTTTTGCCCACCGTGTGTGTGTGTGTGTGTGTGTGTGTGTGTGTGTGTGTGTGTGTGTGTGTGTGTGTGTGTGTGTGTGTGTGTGTGTGTGTGTGTGTGTGTGTGTGTGTGTGTGTGTGTGTGTGTCCGCTGTTTTTCATAAGTTGTGCTGTGTTCACAGAAACAAGCTTGACGTTGCTCTGATTGTCGGCAGCATTTGCATATACAACTGTGTCACTGTAGCTGTAGTAGTTATCTGCAAGTTCACACTTGTTTTTAGTGTTTTGTTTTGTTTTCCACTTTCTTAGAATAGAGTTGGCTGCAGGGTTTCCCTCTGATGTCAAAGTTTTGAAAAGAAAATGAAATCAAAGCATCATAACAAATCTAATTAAAGACAAGCTCGTTATTTTAGTTCGGGTGGCTTTTTTTACCTTGGATTTATTTGATGACAATTTTTTATTTTTTTTGTCTGTGTGAGTTTAAAAAAGACACGTCTGGTGTAATGAAAAGTGTCACTCTGATACTGTTTACTGGAAGTCTGCTTCCTGTAAAATGGAAATGTTGTTGACTGGAAGAATTGTTTTAGCTGAACCAAACAGCAGCCCTGTCTGGATTCATTTTGCGACTTGTGAAGCTTCTACCTGACATGTTGTTGTAAGCAGTGATTGCTCATTCAGCTGCTTGACTCTTTAGCTTACTTCAAAAGGGCAAGCAGCCAAAAATAGCGCTTACATGCTGAGTCGCTATTTACAGTCAGTGTATCTTTGTGACAAACTCTGGAAGCACATGCAGAGTCATATATCTGTGGTTTTTCCTGAAGGCTGTAACAGAGTGACTCATACTTTCTTTTTTTCCTTGTCTTTACCCAGAATGCCCTTTGACCCCAGATACCCCCAACAGTGAGGTGAGAATGTGCACAAGCAGCAGCCGCCTGGCCGCCCTGAAAAGACAGAATGACATCGAGCTCAAGGTCAAACAGGGAGCCGAGAACATGATTCTGATGTACTCCAACGGACCCTCCAAGGTAAGAGTCGGCACAGGGGGAGGGGTCACATGACTCTCGGGGTTGACGTGGGTCATATTAGACAAGCAGCAAAACATTTTATGAAACCAATAAGTAACTTGGAAGAGAAACTAAGGATGAACAAATTCTGACTTCAGCTAACAGTAACAATTTATAAAACGACATCCTGGTTTAACTTTGGATCAGTGCACTGAAAACAAACATCCTGAGCAATCAGGAGTACTGGCAACTTTCTTTTTTTATCTGCTCACTCTCCATTTTCTCTCTTTTATCTCAAAACCTTTTTGGCTTTCAAGGCCTGCTTGAGGTCCTTCAGCCATTGCTGCTATTCTTGTAAAAACCTGTATATATATAAATGTCCACCACTGTGATTGTGTACAGAATATATATTTTATATAATTGACTTTTAATGTCAGTTTGCTAAACATTTATCGACGTCAATCTTCATCATAATAAAGGATAAAGATACAACGCATCATGTTGAGAAATACAGTAGACTCCCAGAGAGTAATTCAACGGAGTTTGTGTTTTTATTTTTGGGAACAATGTCAGCGTGTAGCACCGCCCCATGGCCGACCTGGGAGGTGCAGACCGTCGTTGGGAACATAAGCAAAGAGGTGCCTGTACTCTGTTGTCGCCCTTTGTCTGCAGTGCTGTGTTCTTCTTCGTTGAATTTACTAGCGGGCTACACGCTGCTATGATGTCACACTCTGACATAGCTGACGCTTCCATTGCCATCCTGGTTACACCCCGCTTACCACGTAAGGGTTCGTTGGCTGTTGAAAAGCAACCGAGATCAGGCTTTACTCCTCCAAACTGTACTGAACCAAGCCAGACCGCTTTGTGGAAATGTGGCTTTAAAAAACTGTTTATTAAGGATTTCCAGAGTCATAATTAATCATACTCATAAACGTATTTATTTGTAAAGCTCGCGTCGTCTTAACCACATGAAAACTGAAGTAATCGGGCTCGTTCCTAGTTGAAAACTTGTTCCCAGTCTGCAGATGGTGGATTTGCCTGTCGGGGAGAAGGAAACATGAGAAGGTGCTGACACGTCCTGTGTGTCACGCACCGCTGTTAGTTCACAGAGCTCGTGGGCTCTTTGTGGCTCCTCTAATGCTCCGAGAGGAACACTGTAATTTAGGTGGGACGTGTGTCTGTGTGTGAAGTCAGCAGGACTAATAACAGCTGGAGCACTGAGAGCCGCTGATGCTCATCAAGGGCTGTTGTGTCAGTGGTTATTAAAGCCACTTTGTAGGGGAAGGTTAAGTGGAGTGTAGAGTTTTAGTAGTGTCACCTGAAAACGTCGTCCACACATCACTCGCTGTGACTTGACACTATACAAATACAGATTGATTGGTTGATTGATCTGCGAGTAGTGTACTGCTTCGTTTATTTGACTCACTTCAGTTATTTCCACAATAACATCCGTCTTTGTGTCTCTGTGGATGTTTGAGGTGTAACTTTTAGATATCACACAAAAAAGTTGAATGTTTGCAGAGTGAACTTCTTTTCATCACTACTGCTGCCAAGTCTGTCGTCTCACGTGAAGCTACAGCTGAAGCTGAGAATGACAGTAAGAGGCCGAGGGAAAAGGCCAGCCTGGTTCTGTCCGTCTTTAAGCCTCATTAACTAACAAGTTACAACTGATTCATTTCATTCAGTCAGATACAAATATCAATTTGTTCTTTTGCACATTTGTTGTCTACATCCAGGAAACAGTCAAGAGTCTGACGAGAAACAAGGATTGGTTTGACTGTATTCATGTGAAACAATTCACTTTGAACAGCTCTGACTTTAAAACCACTTCCCACCACTATACCTCAGTTTATTAACCCCGTGCTGCACCCCAGGGTGAAGTCCACAAATTGTCCTTAAAACGTTGTGATGGAAATGTGCTCTGATATGATCACTGTTTAATAATGGTGTCGCCTGCTTAAGTTTATGTCATGTTGGGTTTAAATGTTTAAAACATTATTTCTCATGCAGGACCTTAGCAGACCTTACAGTACAGTCAGCACAGTGGTGGGTGGGTGACAGTGTCTTGTAAGTCGCCTCCACATGTCAGACAGACAGACAGAGACACCTTCCAGTTGGAAGTATTCCTGTCATGATGTCAGAGAGGAAATGCCTTCTTGTCGGAGGTCTTTCCTGAACTCGGCCGCGACATCCAGGATTTAAACTTCAGAGGAATTTGGGTGGAGTTTGCTTACTTCACTAACTGTGTGTGTGTGTGTGTGTGTGTGTGTGTGCGTGTGTGTGTGTGTGTGTGTGTTTGAGGGTCAGCAATTACAACACACAATGAGATTCCACCTTTTTTTCATGAATAAGATTTTCCATGTGGTCGCTTGTACTTTAGCTCCTATTAAGGGCATGAACCGGCGCCATGGCTGTTTTGGATACAGCAACAAAACACAATAAGGATGGTGTTCATGTAGTTGTCGCATCCTGTCGTGTTTTTCTTTACTTGGGAGTATTGTAAGTAAAGGGTGTATGTCTGTATATCAAAGTGGGATTTCATTACGATTTGTCCTACATTCTAAAGTTAGTAATCCATTTCCATTGTTGTTTGTAGGATCGTAAGTTGCTAGCAACCGCCCAGCAGATGCTTCAGGACAGCAAGACGAAGATCGAGTTCATCAGGATGCAGATTCTCAAGGCCAGCCAGGCCAGCGAGCTGAGCTTCGAGAGTAATGATGTGATGGGTGAGCCCCAACTTGAATTCTAAATTTGCTCAAAGTCCAGGTTCCTTTTGAGCAAACACGGGCAGAAATTACACAAAACAACCTGTAAAGTAATAAATCCTGTTCTGCTTTGCCCGCCAGACAAGCCCATAATCAGCCCGCTGGACCTTCGGGTGGAGGAGCTTTGTCACCACGCGAAGATCGAGTCTGCTGTGGCCGAAGGCGCCAAGAACGTCATGAAGCTCCTGGGCACGGGAAAAGTCACGGAGAAAAGAGCACATTCAGAGGTAGATGTGTCTGTGGTGTGCATGTTAGCAGGTTTATGTTCATGTCAAATCCACATCTCCCCCTTTGGATTCTTACTGAAACTAATCCCTGCCCGGCTGCTGCTGTTGAGTAAACTGGACTGTGTAATGACTGTGGTTGTGATTTTTTTCTTTCCAATCTACTCAAACATATTTCCTCCTCTGATTTTTGTTTTTTTGTTTCCACCCTCTTCACCTCCTTCCTCCAGGCCCAGGCTCGTTTCAATGAATCTAGTCAGAAGCTCGACCTCCTGAGATATTCTTTGGAGCAACGCCTCAACGAGCTTCCTAAAAACCATCCTCGCAGCATCAGCATCATTGAAGAGTTGTCTCTGCTGTCCTCACCGGCCCTCAGTCCCAGATCCAGCATCATCTCCACACAGAACCAGTACAGCACCGTGACCAAGCCCGCCGCGCTCACAGGTACCTCGAGACACACAGACCCTTATTACTAAGCCGTCATAAACGTTCTTCTCGTAACGGCTTCTTGTGACATTCATAGTAAAACATCCCCTGATAGATTACCTCGAGCAAAGTGAGCAAGCAAGGACAACAGAAGAACTTTGAGACAGAGGCAGATCCTTTGACTCATGCATGCGTTTGCTCTCCTCTTTCTTCCAGGCACCTTGGATGTCAGGCTCATGGGCTGTCAGGACCTTCTTGAAAATGTCCCCGGTCGCTCCAAAGCTGCGTCTGTCCCGCTGCCGGGCTGGAGCCCCAGCGAGACGAGATCGTCCTTCATCAGCCGAGCCAACCGAAACCGAGGCGTGAGCTCACGTAACCTGACAAAGAGCGAGGAGCTTTCCAGTAAGTCGGCCTGAGCTCGTTCTCTGTCTGAACATAGTTGGTCAAAAAGATTTCATTGAGCTTTACTTAAGATACCAACAAACTACAGCTTGACCTTGATATATGCGTTAGACTGCCCACTATTAGGACGTTTTGAAACGTTTGTGTTTCCTCAGATGAGATAGGCGCTGTGTTGAAGCTCGACAACACTGTCGTCGGCCAGACGAGCTGGAAGTCGGTCAGCAACCAGGCCTGGGACCAGAAGTTTACATTGGAGCTGGACCGGGTAAAAACACACATTCACACTCACGCACATGGACCTCCGTCTGTGCCGTACACTCGGCGTTGAGTTTGACGTGCGGGACTTGTGTCTGCCCTGTAGTCTCGTGAGCTGGAGATCTCGGTCTACTGGCGGGATTGGCGTTCGCTCTGCGCTGTCAAGTTCCTGCGGCTGGAGGACTTCCTGGACAACCAGCGTCACGGGATGTGCCTGTACCTGGAGCCACAGGGGATGCTGTTTGCTGAGGTACAGACGTGTTCTTCCTGTCATGTTAAATCCCTTGATTGCAATGTTTGAAAGTGTTTTCATCAAACGTGCTGAATGTGAAATGAATTGATTGAGTTTGATCTTTAACACAATGTACTGACTGTTTGTCTTGTTGCCTTTGTTGTCTAATGTTGTGTTCCTCTACTCAAGGTAACCTTTTTCAATCCTGTCATTGAGAGAAGACCGAAGCTGCAAAGACAAAAGAAGATTTTCTCGAAGCAGCAAGGTGAAATATGATTTCCACTCACATGTGCCGATGAAAACGAAAGCTTGATTTGTCATCTCAACATATCTTCCATTCTTTTCTCTGTTTCTTGTATTTGCTCTTCATCTCCCTGTCTGGTGTCTGCCTCTTTGTTATCAGGTAAAACCTTTCTGCGAGCCCCTCAGATGAACATCAATATAGCCACGTGGGGCCGCCTGGTGAGAAGAGCCATCCCTACAGTCAGCACCAACTCCTTCAGCCCTCAGGTGGCTGATACGGGGCCCAGCAGTCTGCCTGGATCTCCCACACCCAGCAGGTACTCACATTCTCAACAACAAGGACTGCAGATATCCAAATGTAATGAAAGGGATGACGTGCTGTAAAGCTGTTTGTCGATACGCAGTGACCCCCTGGTGACCAAGCTGGACTTTGACAAAGAGCCCACCCCGGGACCCAAACACTACCCAGCACCCGATGACATCCGAGAACCTCTGGTGCAGGGCCAGCTGTCAGACAAGGAGGAGGTCCAGGTACAGTGATGGTTGTTGATGAGGAAACTCTGAGTGAACATCATTGCAGGTAGAGGAGAGATAGAAAGATGGCTGCCAATAAATATTCAGTCTGCTTCTTAAAGGACTTGACTGGCTCTTGTTTGTAAAAATGAATGAGTTAATATACTGAGGGACACTTTACACAGCCGCCTCTGCCATCAGTGTGTGATCAGGTTGGTGTGACCTGTGGTGTAAAAGCACTTGGAGTTGTTTATTAGACTAGAAAAGAAGTATACAAGCTCAAGTCTGATCTTCCTCCTGTCTTTTTAACTTTTCTCTCCCTCTCTGCAGGACGCCCTCGCCTCCTTTGACTTCTTGAACAAGAGAAATAGCATAGCGGTGAAGCCAGACCTGGACAGAGTGGTGGAGCACGAGATCCAGCATCCCAACCTGGAGCTGATCTCCATCCAGAAAGACTCTGAGATAAGGTTAGAGAGCCGTGTGTCTGCTGGGTTTGATCTTCTTTAACAGCTTTTTACAGTTTAAAAAAAAAAAAAAAAAAGATCAGATATGACGGGGGGGGGAGGACTTTAATCGATGTAATGATGGTCCAAAGAAATAAAAATATTTACTGAAAGAATCTAATGAAGTCTGCTTTTCAGACTTTGAGTCTGGGGGGAGGGAAGCTCTAAAAGATTTTAAAACACGTTTCCTTGACGTGGAGTAATTGTTGTGTTACAGCTCTTCACACTATAGAGCTTTAATGTGCAGTCATGCCGAATGTGAGTGGAGCTGAAATAGTAACAAGGCTGTAAACACTGCCCCCTGTCTGTAAGTCCCCCATGGTGTCGTATTTTCTGCTGCAGGCTGGTTATGCGTTGTATGCAGGTCTCAGTATTGGAGACTAAAAGTAGCCCGCTTGTTTTCCAGGGATGAAGAACAGTTTCACTTCAGTCTCAAGGACTTCAAATGTGTGGCTGTCCTCGGACGTGGACACTTTGGAAAGGTGCGTCAACAAAGGATGTCTTTGCTATTTTAGTTGATTCTTCTGTTTAAATAAGTGCAACACAGGAGGACACATTAATGATTATCCAGAGGTGAAGGAGTCTTTCTTTGATATGTTTTCTACAGTCTGAGCCCAAATACACTTAGTTTATGTCTAAATATTACAACGACCCAAAGCATCAAATACACATAGTAGAAGCTAGAACTTTATCAGGTAGCCATGTTTGGTTAAAAAAAAAGAAAATTGATCTAGAAAGAAGGGATTAAAGTCATTAAAGTCAATTAGTGCTCCTTATCGTCACAAACAGCTTCATCATCATCATGAACATTTTACTCAACAGCATCCTCGACATCATCTGTTTCATTGTATGTCAGTTGACTGATGGTTTTATGTTGAGCAGACAGAAAGCTTGAACTTTCCTCCTCCTCTTCAGGTGTTGTTAGCTGAATACAAAAGCACCGGAGAGATGTTTGCTATCAAAGCTCTGAAGAAAGGAGACATCGTGGCTCGTGATGAGGTGGACAGGTAAACATTTAGAACTCCTGCTTGCACTCACCAGCGGGCCGTACAAACTGGAGTTGGAAATGTTAAGACAATTAGATTGTAATTCTTTTTTCTTTTTATCTTTCCTGTCAGTCTGATGTGTGAGAAAAGGATTTTTGAAACGGTCAACAGCGTCCGACACCCGTTCCTGGTCAACTTGTTTGCGTGTTTCCAGACGCAGGAGCACGTTTGTTTTGTCATGGAGTATGCAGCAGGAGGCGACCTGATGATGCACATCCACGCTGATGTTTTCTCTGAGCCCAGGGCTGTGTGAGTGAACCGAATCATACCCTGTTCAAACCACCTCAATATCTCCATCTCTCACGTGAACTCATGCTATTCGGTTCTTTTGTATCTTTGCAGGTTTTATGCTGCCTGTGTTGTATTGGGATTGCAGTTCTTGCACGAACATAAGATTGTGTACAGGTGAGTCTTTTAAAATAAGTCACACAGTACAGACAAACATCTGTTTGGGCCAAACAGGCTTAAAACAATCCAATATTTTTGTTTTTGTTTACATTTGCAGAGATTTGAAGCTGGATAACCTGCTCCTGGACACAGAGGGTTATGTTAAGATCGCTGACTTTGGGCTTTGCAAAGAAGGTAAAATGTAATGTTTTATCTGAACTTTAGCATCTCCTGACTCATAAAACAAAGCTTTAAAATGACTGTAGAACTGTAACCATGAGATGAAAAGGCAGTGAGGGACCTGAGGAGAGCTGCTCCTTCAGTAAAGATGCTCTGACTGTTTTGTTTTCAGGAATGGGTTTCAGGGATCGCACCAGCACATTTTGTGGCACGCCGGAGTTTCTGGCACCAGAGGTTCTGACTGAAACATCGTACACGCGTGCAGTGGACTGGTGGGGGCTGGGCGTCCTTATATTTGAGATGCTGGTTGGGGAGGTGAGTGCACGTTCACATACACAAAGTGTTAGTGATGTTAAGTTTGCGCCTGCTCTCAAGCGCTCACAGTTTTTTTCCGCTCGCCTCGTCTCTTTTGCAGTCGCCATTCCCCGGTGACGATGAGGAGGAAGTGTTTGACAGCATCGTCAATGATGAAGTCCGCTACCCACGGTTCCTCTCGACGGAGGCCATCTCCATCATGAGAAGGGTGGGTACTTTCACCAGGAAATCCCTCGGAAAATAACATGTTCAAAACTAATGAGGAGTTGGAAACGTTTTAGTGGAGTATTTATTCTTACAAAATGTATCTGTTTAATATTTCTGATGTTTGATTCACGCTTCTTTTTGGGCTCAGCTTTTGAGGAGAAGTCCAGAAAGACGACTGGGAGCAGGAGAAAAGGACGCAGAGGAGGTTAAGAAACATCTATTCTTCAGGGTAAGCAACAAAAACAAGAATTACATCCCATTTTCAAGCTAGCTGATGCCCCTGTTTCCAGTCATTATGCTAAGCTATCCTAGCTGTAGCTTCTTGTTTGACACAGTTATGAGAGTGGTATCAAACTTCTCATGGAAAGCAAGCTATCCCTTTAATCAACCCTATCTGTCCATATGTTGTTGCAGAACATGGATTGGAACGGACTGTTGTCCAAGAAGGTGAAGCCGCCATTCGTACCGACCATTCAGGGCACCAACGACGTCAGCAACTTCGATGATGAATTTACCTCAGAGGCTCCGATCTTAACCCCGCCCAGGGAACCCCGAGTGCTGTGCTCCGAGGAGCAGAACATGTTCTCTGACTTTGATTACATCGCTGACTGGTGTTAGCTCCACCTGACCCCCCCTCCCCCCCCCCCGGTCTACACAAATACAGACACACACACTGTGAACCAACCAACACAGCGATGACTGTCACATGATTTTAAAACTTTCCTCTCTATAAGCCACAAACGTTGAGGAAGATAGGCAGACGAGCCTTCGGGTAAAAACTCTGTGCCATTGAGAAGAAAAGTCCAGAAGCCTCCTGAGGACCCCCTCTTATTTTTTTAATCCACATGAAGAACTTTTTTTTTTAAAAAAAGAAAACAAATGAACTCTGTTGTTTGAGAGTGAAGGAGTAGGGAGATGCTTTTGTTTTTCTCCTGCACACGTCGCCGTGTCCATTGTCTGACCACTGAGAATGTTTTTCGTATGAACTCTGAGAAGACGACTTCATCACAATCATGTTATTCGGTCACCGTCGTCGGTTGTTTTGATCTGTACAGGTTATATTTAGTCATGTATTTTTATTGTCGTGTTTTCCTTATTTACGAAGCCCTCGCCGCAGCTTTAGGACATTTTATCTCACTGTAAAGTTTGACATAACAGCCTCCATCATGTCTCAAACTGCTGTTCAGTGAAACACAAATGCTCAAAGCATCATCACTGAACAGTAAACTGCAACTAACATGCTGACTACTACTGCTGCTTCTTCACTTGAAATCTAAATCAGAGTCTTTACACTACATTTCTGCATGTTTAGGGGCCTGAGCTTTGACCACCCACATCAAAATACAGATTCTCTCTATTAAATTAAGGTCCATCAACTTCTCTTATCTGGAAAACAAAGTTTGTTTAAAAACAAAACTTTGCAGGAGAATAATGCCAAATAGTTGATATTGTCTATTTGATGCCCTCTAGTGGCTAAATTGAGGTTGACTTTCAGCTGATCTCAGTTCAGGTCAAAGTGCAGTCCTGTGATTGGAGCAATAAAATTGAACTTTAACAATAAATGGATACCATTGTCAGAGTAAAAGATCCATGAACGTATATTTTTGTTCCTCAGTGAGTAGCCACTTGTAGTGTATTTGAAGCAGTTTTTCTTGTTACCTCAATCAAAGTTTTAACACTAAAGTGACAGTTGAAAAGCTACCGAAACCAAACGGATCCTGTTCCTCTGGAAGCAGCAGACCAATAACTCCTCATGGTTAAAGAAAAAAACTAAATCTGAGAGTGGTGACAGATGAGGTTAAAAAAAGACTTGTTTGTTGGGGGCTGAGCAGTTAATTTGTGATCATACTACACTGAAGTGATTCTGTTCAATAGTAAAGCCTCCGAGACTGTTCTGTGATCAGTTGAATTTTTTTACGTGAAATCAGCCGAGGACTTTGTCACTTTGCATGTTTTCCATAAACTGACTCAAATGTTGGAGCTGTTGAAAGGACTCGCTACAGGGAGGGCAGGGTATATTATATATACATACTGTATGTACACAGTTAAGCTGAAAGCACTAATTTTATCAATAGTTTTTAATTATCTACGTTTCTTAATGATGAAAATAGATTGTACAAAGTTTTTTTTTTATTCTTTGCTTGTGCATGTTGTTGCCAGAACAGCCGAAAATGTAATGGATGGTACACCAATACTCAATCCCAACTGTTGCTATTCCCCCCGGTGAGAAAGAGATTACCGCAGCCGTTTGTTGCCCATCATGAATGCACAAATTAAACATTTGTAATAGTGGCTTTGCTCTCATTTTTCCCTCTTTACTCCTGATGCTTCACAGCAGGTTGTAAGTTTACCCGTGTTGTTCACCCTGCAAACATGAAGTGTTACAGATTGTTCTGTTTATTAATGAATGACGAGACATTGACTTGATTACAGTGTTTTAATGAAAATCTTTTTTTTTTTTTAAATTACTTGAAACAATTCAAACAAACAAAATAGAACCGGTCATTTTCTACAAAAAAACGTTTCATGTGTACAGTATGAAACCAGCCTAAATATGCAAGCATCAGTTACACCTTCTCACTTGGACATGTATACATGATACAGCACACACACTTGAAATACTGTAAGTACAGTCTGCCAGCTGTTTAAGCACTGGAATGTGTCCGTATGTTTCCTGTGATCACCTTTACAAAGGCTCGAAGTCTTAAGGAGGGACAAGAGAAACCTTCCAACACAAATGATTTATTTTTTTTTAAAAAAAGAAAGAATAATGTCCTGTAAGTACAGCAGAGAGATATCGTCACTGAGCAGGGAGCGTCTTCTTCACAGCTGGGGCAGCTTGTCGACGGGAGTGTCGAATTTGAAGTCCGGAGGGAAGAGTTCTGCGGCGCGCGGGTAGATGAGTCGATATGACTGCCTGATTGTAACGTCTGCTACGCCAGCAATATCCCCAATTTCTGTGGAAATGTCAAAGAACAGGATCAACTTCTGAAACAACTTTTTAACTCCTGTGTTTTAAAAATGAAAACACACCCAAACATGTACTTCTTAATCCAAACATTGGCAATAAAAGGAGATACAGGAAATGAAACGAGTAGCCTAAACAATGATTTGTGCAAATACAGATCATCTCTATGGTAAGAATAAAAACTGAAATACATTCTCCAGCTCTGGTCCACACGCACACCAACAGTCCGACGGTATTATTGCAGCGCAATCCCAGCTCACCTTTCTGGGTCTTCTTCTCTGCAGAGGCCTGGGAGGCCATGTAGATGGCGGCTGCAGCCACAGAGATGGGGCTCCTGCCGGGCACGAGGTCCAGTTCCACCGCCTTTCTGGCGATGAAGGTGGCCGCCATTTGCACCTGTTTGGGCAGACCGAGGTTTGAGCAGAAGCGGGACATGAAGTCTCCGGTGGTGATGAGGTCCACGCTGGTCTCCAGCGCCTTAAGGATCAGTTTGAAACACCTGCCGATCTCCTTCTTGGAGATCCGGGACACAGCGCAGATCTCTGGGGAGGAGAGGCGAGGAAGTGAATGTAAGAGTGAGTTTGTTTTTTTTCTCCATGTCACAAAGTCAAAAGACAAAGTGCAGGAACGATAAAAAAAAATTCCTCTACTAGCGGGGTCAATAATCCAACAGCCTTTAGTTCTTTTATGTATCTTATGTATCGTTTCCCTCAATACAAGACGTAGATAAAAATGTATCTAGTGGGGGGTAAATATGTAGTAATAAAACAGGAAAACAGAATATTTATAATGTTGTTCTTAAACCTGGAAGTCTCTAAAACAAATGCCACCTTTTTGTGGAACACAATTATTGTTATGAATGTTTACGCAGCATATATGGTTTCTTCTGACCTTTAAATGTTCTTGGTACGCCTTCTTGTCTGCAGGCGATGTAGAGGCAGGCTGAAGCGATGGCATCGTTGGCTCGACCCTTTAGACTCTTCTGTTCATAAACCTGCTTGAATAAGTTGTTTGTTCTGTCCTGCAGAGCAAAAAGAAAACAATGGTTTGAGATATCTACATGGTTCCAAGTTCACTTCCATGTCTGCGTTGACTGATCAAAGAAAGAAAGAAAAGACAAAAATGTCCGATCCTAACTTAGTTCATCTGAAATAAGTTCTGGCAGTGTGGTCACGAGGTTTCAGACACCCTGTCAGCAACATCTGTGACAACCTGCTATGATGCTGCTGACATCCAATCTGTACAAAGCGCAGGTGCAATAAATGGTTCAATCTGTGAGCGGCGTATTCCTGAATGATCTCTGCAGTCATGGTCTTTGAACATAACGCTAAGTTTCACTCCCGTTTCTCTTATTGTTGTTAAACTTTCTATGTTTGAAGATCTTACTATGATGTTCCTGGGCAGGTTGATGCGATCCGCCATGGTGCTGATTTCTTTAAAGGCGTTGAGCATGGCCCGGTCAGAGCTGCTCATGGTCCGCCGGTTCTGGTACTTGGAGTTACCAAATTCATCAAAACTCGCCGCACCCGTTCCCTGTGGGAAGAAAAGGGTATGCATTGATATCAATATGAAAGCTGCATATACTGCAGTTATTTAAAGGCTTTCTAGCATGCACATGATTACATGCATGTTCATTTAAACATGGGTAGAAGTAGTTTTAAAAAATATTCACTCCACTGGAGGTTTAAATCTCTTAAACATTGTTCGATATCCTCAACAGTTCATAGCTGTAGGGATATTCCCAGCAGAAGGCCGAGGCGTCTCTCACCTTGCTGATCATGGTGGTGAGGTCTCCTCCGTTGAGCAGTGGGTTTTGGGCGTCTCCCACTCTGGAAGGATCTTTAAGGGCTTTCTCGTTTGAAAACGTCCTCCACTCTGAGCCCACGTCGATCACACGATCACCTGAGCAGAAAGGGTTTGGAAAATGTGAAAAAAAGAAAAGAAAAAGACTATAATGTCTGAAAGTTTCATTGCAAAACATTCAAATGTTAAATAGAATTTTTTTATAGACTGTAAGATTTACATTTATTTTGATGTATTATTTAGATTGACGGTTTTTAGACTGACTGAGAAACATCGTCTGTCTTTACAGTAGTGTCGATGGCCAAACGGGGATGACGCGCCCAGTGTACAGAGACTATAGTCCTGATAACGGCTGTGGGTTTGAATCCAACCTCAGCCCTTTTCTGCATGTCGTCTTTCTCCTCCCAATATTTCCTGTTTCTCGTCAGCTGACCTATCCAATAATAATAATAGTCTCTTTCACTGGTAGACGCACTTAAACTCCTAAACAGATTCTTCCTTCCTACTTTATTGATGTTAAAACCAGGTGTAGTAAAACTAATAGTGAAGAGTCCGTTTTAATGATATGAAGTTTTATTTTTCTGTGAATCCGCTGCACAAACATCAGCAGCCACACCTTCTGTGTGTCTGTATCACATGATCCCTCTGGAATAATTAAGAAGATGATGATGACACAGTCGGCACATTTCCCTCATGCAAACACATCCTGCTTCCTGCATGGTCTCTAACACTGGAAATATTGTCTTGATGCTTCTGCATCATCTTTCTTCGGCTCGTCAACAAAACTCCTTCAAATTAAAAAATACCACGTTCTCCGTATCGTGGCTCTGATTCTCATGCAGTCATCGTTCTCACTCTTCTTTCTTTATCTTGTGATGCAGAAACACATTCACTGCCTGTTCTTGGAACAGCAGAGCATTGTGGGGATTCGATTTCTGATGTTTAATCCCGTTCGTCTTTTCTTTTTAACGTGGGTCTTTCTAATATCTGTACGCAAACTCACATTCATCTCCTTCGAGGCCAGCCAAAGCTACAGGAGCAGGAAGAGGGGGCACTGTGGTGTTCAGCAGAGAGCTGCTGGCCTGCTCCCTCCTGACCTGCTTCAGGGACTCATTAGAGGAGGATGCTGTGCTCCTCACTGCTCCTTCTTACTGTCTGCATGACATGTTGACTGGGGTTTAAGCTTTGTAAAATGCACGGACAATTGTTTGTCAGAAAGGCATCGAATGAAAATGTCCTTCGTGATCAGCACGTCAACAAACTGCACGTCCCCCCCCACCCTTGCTCAAATGTATACGACGTTTCAGCAGAAGTGATCCTCCAGCTTTACTCTGACATCAAAATCTATCCCTGCATTGAGAAACTAATGAAGGGCAAGAAGTATAAAATAAAAAACTGATCCATTGTTTAGTTTGACAACCAATGAAGACCAAACACTATTTTAACACAGGAGAGACATTTGTGACCATTTTATGAGGTTTGTGAAAGAAGTCTCAGAAGCAGTCAGGGATGTCAAAGCACACGCACAACACAGGGACACATATACACAATCCAAAACTTCAGAAACAAACTGGAAACAGGCTGACAGTGCTGATAGATACTGTAGATTAGTATCCATAGACAAACCAAGCAGAGGCCAAACCATTACAGAAAAATGCATTTATTTCAGACTGTAGCTTCGTTGAAACATTGGTCTAGTTTTGCCTTTAAACTCAGCTGCTATTTATATATTAATGTTTTAAACCAATATTATTTTAAACCAGGAACACTCAATCGACTTCAATAAAGTAACTTGTTGAGAAACCTGTGAGGGTAGGAATACAATGTGGAGCTCTGACTGTGGCAAAGATCATCTGAAGGCAGATGTGATGAAGAAACCAAAACATCAAATCAAAAAGAGAGGAAGAAAGTCTTCTGACGTTATCGTTCAAAGCAAAAGTGCATTCTCCAGTGAATTTACTGACCTACTACAAGTCCACATTCAGGGCAAATCATGTCCCCTGCTCTGTAGTCCTCCACCAGGATGGCATCTGGGTGATTGGGACATGTGACTCTAGGAAGGGCCAGGACATCTCCACTGCAAAACAAGATCAGAAAAGGGATAGTTCAGAAGTCATGGATGCAAAAGAGGGACAAGGGATGCTGAGGTCAACACACTAAACACTCAGAACAGCTGGAAAGAAGGAAACCAGCTGATAACCCAAATGTAAAAATTCCTTTATAAAAGGGTCATAGTCCAGATGTTTTTTTTACCACTCAGCCAAATCCAAAATAATACAACTGAACACCTTTCATCTGTTCACCTCACTGTTTTCTTCCTCCATGGTAACAACAGAGTGATCAACTCGTCGTTGTAGTGATTACAACATTATAATAACAACAATAAAAATAGTAATAATAATTGCAGGCAGGCAGAATCTTGGACCAGATCCAACCATAAACGAAACCTTGCGATGATTTGGCAAAACTAAAACGGATCACGTCCAATCTCTCCTAAACTTGGAATTTACGTTTACTGATCAAATATAATCAATGTTTGTGACAAAACCGCAGTGAGAATATAAAGGTGTAAAGGAGACGTAAACATTACAGATTTAATAAAAACAGAGCCAGGCTGTTCAATGAGACTGTTGATTCATTAGTTAGTTTAAGTTTCAGCTTCATATCTGAACACATCAGACACTGAGTGCTGACACAACAGTGTGAGAGAGTAAAGGAGATACAGATGGTGACTTCTTCTGGTAACATCTGACTAGCATGCTAGCCGACTAGCCGTTTCCTAATACAATACACCGTACGAATTAAAGGTAGAATTAAAGGCTTGACTGTAAAAGTCAAGTACTAGCGTCTCAAATCCCAGCCGAAATATACGATTATCACAAAACAACGTACAACAAGTCACATATTAGGGAATACGGGGTATTTTAAGAAGTTGAAGTTGTAACGCACCGGCTCGTCGACGCCATGTTTCTCCTCTTACTCCGCCTGTGTGTCGAACAAACAAATGACTGCACACGCCTGTATTTATAACTTTTTGTGATCACGTGTCCACCGGAATACGGAGAGCCTCTAAGGTCAAACTTGTTAAAACAAAAACACGTTTTTGTTGAAACTACACCGCTTCAATAATTTTGAGACGTCTTTGTGTTCACAAAAATATTAAATACATTTATTTTATGAACTCAATACAATATAAAGTCAATGGATGATGCATTTGGCAGGTTTAAATGTTGTAGCTTTGGTCTTATAACGATTTTTCTTTTATGCAATGTGCCGACACAGATAAGGCTTCACGGGCTCCACCCAAAACTCCTCCTAACACATGCTGAGAACTCATTAAAGATACAGTACTGAAACCACCAAGCATACAACACCAGTCTGAAAACAAGAACAAAATAATATCAAATGGGATTTGTAAAGTGACCTAAGTTAAAAAAGCTGAGCCTACATACCTGGTATTATAGAAAACTAAACTGAATTAATAAAGCGTTATGGGAAAGGTCTATCATTATATTAGAATATATTTCTCAACAAGTTTCCAAGGAAGTACTTCTAACGACAATTATAAATTACTTTAAAAAATAAAACGTGTTAAAAGCCAGATGAAAGGACACTTATTCATTGTTTATGTGGTCTTTTAAAACCTCAGCTCCAATTTTATTTATCAAGCACTTTTCAAACATCAGAGGCCGCAGCCCAAAGTGCTTCACAAAAGAACAAACAAACTGGAAATAAAAACAGAACCATAGTCAAAACATCAGTAGAAAATTGTAAAATATGTAGAAATTAATCCATTTAAATCAAACTTAATATAAAAGCAATGATACAAAATGTTAACCAAGGCTATCCTATCACTCAACATTTAAACCCAGATTAAAAAAGTAGGTCTTTAGTTTACTTTTAAGAGCACTCAGAGAGCTCAATGGTTTATTGTCCAGTGAAATCCAGAGTTTTTATTTCTATTTTATTTTTTAGGAGTCCAAACAACAAGTGTGTGTGCGGGTCATTACAACAAATACATTCTTGTGTCTTGTGTCTACATTTATCACCCAAAGATTCAAAATCAAACCTATTTACTAATTATACAGATATACATTTGCAGAACCGACAACCAGAATATAAGATTTACTGCCAGTGTGAAGGTCCTATATGTACCAACTAAAAATACAAATGTCATTGTTGCCAGTCATTTAAGACAGATGAATAATAGATGACCAGTGTAATCTTTTAAAATGCAACAACAAATCTTGTTTATCCCGAGAAGCCTGTGATATTGAAGGCCTGTGATATTGTCTGACATGTATCAGTCTGTACCAGTCTCTTACACTGCTCTACTCCTTTGCATCACACTTTCCCGACCCCTGAAGGAAACCACACAAGGAGACAAAGAGTTCTTTTATCATGTCAAGGAACAGAACCACAAATCTTCATCTGGGAAGAAATTAAACATCTATCCTACAAACATGAACTTTTCCACTTTTTCATTTAATGCAACTTTTGCACATTTCTTAGAAATTGTCAATTGAAGCTTTGATCATAGATTTAAAAATTAAAAGAAAAAAAGCCAGAGTGCATAAATACAACAGCAGGTGGAGCTATAAACAGAGTCAGTCATGTTTTAGCCCTATGGTCCTCCTTCAGCAATGATACTCATTGTTTTAGTTGGATAATGGGAGTAATCTATTTTATGGACAGATCATTCAGCACTTATATTTCAATTAGTGGCCAGACATTTCTTTGAAATCATAGCTGTGAAATCATAATAGTAACCCAGTTAACCTTAGATACTGGATTGAATTGGATGCTGATCACTTTAAACTTAAAGTGAAACCCTTTTTAAAGAAGACTCAGGTATAAAGTCATGCATGATCTTGTGTGTAATTTTTTCCTTTGTGTTTTTTAATATGGAGGTATGCATCATGTATTATTCTGTCACTTTTATTGTTGAACATGTTTTGTACTGTCTCTTGTATATTTGTTGCTGATTTATATGAATTGTAAAAGCACTTGCAGGTCCAGTAAACTACAGTGCTATAAATGTTGTGTGTTCATGTGCTATAAATGTTGTGTGTTCATATTATTTGTTAATTCATATGTTTATCTGGCCCCTCTACAGATAAACATATGAATTAACAAATAATATACTCACATATACGTCTTGCAAGCAGTGTCATGTTAGTGTCTGTAGTTAATCCTGAAGTTGATTTTTGATTCTGACTTGATAAGAAATGGGTCATCAGCACAATTTATTACTGCTGAGCCACAGCTTATTTAATGTGTCTGAGCTTCGGCGCTCTATTTTTATCATGAAATTGTCCCTGAAGTGCATTTATAGTATAATGTTTTTGGTGTATCTTCTTATACCCAAACTTAGCTTAAACTGCTAGACTGACTGAGTCTATGGGAACAACACCTGAGTAGTTACAAGTAAAAGATATCAAAGGTACACCAAACAAGAACAAGCAATGAATGGCATGCTGGTATCAGAGCAGAAGTAAAAGAGGCACATGCTCTCTTTCTTTGTTTTTGTCTCGAGCAGACATGCACACACAGGCACACAGCACTAACACAAACAGCAGTAACTCTATGCCTCTGGGCTGTTTATTCATGAACCGTAACATTGGGTTACACCATATTGTAATTCTTCATTAATTGGTTGTAACAAAGGAGTGGCACATGAGCAAATGGCCTGTGTGCACACTCCTAAAGGAATGGTTGTAATCTGATATACCTCACTGAAACCATTTTCTTTATGATTGTAATAACAATCTGGTGTTGTGTTTTATACATGGGTCCATGCTGAATAATTTACATGTTATTGAGCCAGTTTTCAACATACTGAGCTGGTTGCCAGGGGTATCTGGGGCCCTCAGCTGTTGCCACCCTCAGACAGGAAACACCATACTCTGCAACCCACTTGCAACCAGTGTGACTACAAACCAAACACTTCATGGATTCTAATACCTTTTTCTTTTCTCACACAGACCCAATGTCACAGATAAACATTATTGTTTGGCATGAATTCAGTTGGACTTAACACCACACTATAAATCAATACCAATTGAGAACTCCTTGAAAAAGTTGTTAGAGCTAGACATCCTGCCAAGTCCTTTTTTTATTTTTTATTCTTTTTACATTTTTGAGTCTTTTTGTTGTTGTTGGTCTTTTTTCCTAAGTTTGACTTTAATTTTTTGTATGGTTGAATTTGAAGTCTAGACATAGGCTGCACGCATGACATGAAAATAATACTATAAAAACCTAAGTAGTAAAGTCAATGAAAATTATTTCAGATCTGTTGTATCATTAATTGCAGTCGTGTTTTCACTGGGGATCTCTGTTGTATTCCTTTGTTTCCAACTTTGATTCCACATGGTAATTGTCTTTCAAAACATGTTAGCTATATGCGGGAGGAAGTCCTATCAAGATATTCACAACAAAATCACCAGGGACAGCAAAAAAGGAAAAAAAAGACCAAAAGAAAACATGTGACGCAAGTCAAAAAGTTAAGTGTATTTACCTACTCTAATCTTAAATTTTTTTGTCTACAGGTCTTTTTATAGAGCTCTATCACCTCAGTTTACACAAGACAAACATACTCAATTGTAAGCTAATGATGAACATATTGCACCTTTATACTTTTAACCCTGTAACTGTAAAGCCAGCTGAGAACTCAGATAAAACCAACTGTCTCTGTATAATCAGACTGAGTGTGTGTATCACGTCTATGGTATCACGCAGCACCTCTGCACCTGACCTTCTAAGCAGGCAGGCTATCACACTACACATCCCACTTGCAGCTTTCTTTTTTCTCTTTCTCTCAAAGTACAAGGGTAGCGTGAGTGCAAACAGAGTGCCAGCAGCCAGCAGCCTAGGACCGGTTGAAACCTGTATAGGCTGCAACTGAGGAGACACTTCCTCCAACCGGTGCATCATCAACCAAATCCAGACAGAGCTGGAAATGATGCATGACTTCAGCACTCAGGGTCCAAGTGACTGTTGGCTTGTCCATAAAACAAGCTTACATATAATAAAATACAATAACATTAGATAGATGGGAGAATATGAAAAAGTATGAAAGAGTAAGTTGACAACATAATGCTCTTTGTCAAACACTTTCTGAGCACTAAAAACACAAGTGAGAAGTCTGAATTTGTCAGCTAAAGTCATTTCTGCACCATGAAGCATTATGTGGTGTCTGTGACTGGAACAAAGAGAGGGAAGCTTGTGCTGCGTTTAAGTGTCGGTAGGAGACAGGAAAGCTAAATTATATCCGTTGGTCAAGTAGTTTAACCTCTGAGAGATGTTAGTCATGATAGACACTGACTTTTAACGACTAATGCTGTAGGCCACCTGAGTAGCATACAATTAACTCCATTTGTTACTTATACCATAGTTAATTACTTAAGCTATTGCAGCTATTTTGGTCATCTCTTGTGTCTACTTTATCTAAATTATTATAATATAGGCCAGTGGTTCCCAAAGTGAAGGGTCAGCTGCCTGACGCCCAGCGGCAAGATGTCTTCAAAAAAACAAACAAAAAACCCTACAAAAACCCAGAATTAAATACATTTAAAAAATGGTATAGTACCTATAATTGTAAACAAAAAGAATACAAAAAACAATATTTTTAAGTGAAATGAAATTAAGTGTATAGTTAAATAACCTTAAAATGTGAGATTGCATATAACAGCAACAACAAGGTGTGTTTCTGCTGCTCTTTACAGTACTGTGCCTGTACAGTTTTGTATGTCCACTCAGAACTATATAAAACAATTTGATGATGTTAGGCTGTTGCATCATTTTGTGTTACCAGTGTTTGGACAGACCATAGTGATTTTTGTGTTGCAGTCCTGTTCATTTCCTGGTTTGTGCCTGATAATGTTTCCCAGATAATTACTCTAGTTAGTCCCTATTGGGTCAGTAAGGTTTACTCCTGTTTTTTTGTAAAGTGTTGAGATAATTTGTTGTGAAAATAAAGATTGATATGGGCTATTGATTGATGGTCTCGTGCACCCTTATTTTGGGGGTCGCGAGTTGAAAAGTTCTGGAACCTCTGATAGGATATTGATGATGAGTCTAGTTGCATTAGAGTAGGCTTGCCCCCTATTTAAAGCCTCTCTGAGGAACCCTATGAAAACCGTTTTGTTGTTTCATTATGTGACGGATTTGCAAAGACATGCCTACTAGTTACTGCGGTAATTTTTTGAGCTTCCAAATAGGTTAGTTTAAAAAATATATATATAACTGTTCACCGCCAAGCTACACCAATCACAAAATTTCCCAGGCGGCTTAAATGCAGCATCAGATAAGCACGCAGCTAGCAGGCAGGTGGGTGTCTTCGGGAAGTTGCCGTAATGAAATCCTCCAATCAGAGACGCCCTTTGAACACACAACAGCGGTCTGTGCGGCTCCATATTGGATCTGCCTTTTCTTAGAAATACTCTGCTCCGGAGGGTTTCTTGCGCATATTGTTCAACGCCTGGCCAAGCAGCCGGCTCTGGAGCCCGGACTCAGGTATGAGGGAGGCGGCCGACAAACTGCGCTGTCACGAACACAGCTTTGTTTGACACAATCGCGTCATCCCAGCAGCGTTAACGGAGCTGAGAAATTAGGTTAGAGGCGCACCTGAGAAGAGCGAAAAGTGGCATGCAGGCTGTGGAAGAAATAATTGGATTGAGATAACGCCAAACAGGAGACAGTAAGTATATTTTCTTTAACTATGTTTAAAATGTATATGTTTTAGAAATAAATAACCTATAGAAGAATAACCAATCACTCGAACAGGTCTGTCTTCCTACTCTGTCGTGTGATATAAATGTTTTCATTGTTTTCTTTGATTTTTGAATAAAAAACTAGAGTTAGTGTACCTGGGGTGAATGTTTAACACCGGGCACATGCAGCTTCTCAACCTCACATGTTTCGACAAGTCACCTGACCCGGTACACCAACAGACAACTTGCTGCGCGAGAGCCCCCTCACGTGAGGAGAAAAGTCTCATGTTCGTCAAAGCCTAGAGACGTCTGAATTCCTGTTGTGTTTGGAGAAGTCCGCACAAATGTAGGCGATGTCGTGTTTCCCTCGTGCCCAGTCTGCTGCCTAGTTCCTCCTTGTCTGCAGCCCATCAGTCTGACTGTAGTTTTCTTTTTTTATCCTTAATTGTCTGGTTTCCATTTTTAACTGATTGATCTGAATTTGGCCTAATCGATGTTGAGGGTACTATCTCGTGGTATAATCAGTTTTGCTTTATGTGTTTTCAGGGCATTTTTCCTGCCATATGTTAGAAGACTAAGGAGGCATGATAATTAAACCACCGTGCCGTCATTGTAGCTCAATATAAACATCACTTCAGCTTAATTTTTCTACACGATGTTCTTTTTTTGTTTACTTTCCTACACTATATTTTAACTTGTCAGTGTTATTGGGTTTGGTAGAATGATAAAAAGAAAAACAAAAAGATTTGAGATGTGGAGGGGCGAACTCAAGAAATGATCAACTAATCCTGTGATGCAAGTATCACTCAGAATAAATAAAGTCAGCAGTGAGTATTATACTCCAGACTAAGTCCAGTTTAGATTATTAGTGTCAGACTGCTGGGTACGACTTTTTCCCGGTGGTCATTCTGACTTGTCAGTGTTGGAAAAGAAATACTTTAAACAAGCAGCTAAATTGTTATATTAAAAAAAGTAAGGGACGTTTACTAAGTGAGCAGCTGTATGTTACCAGACCAGATAGTTTACAAACATGAGTGAGAGGCATCCTCAAAGTTCCTAAAGAAAAAGTATTTATGAACTTTTGTAGAAACAGACAGCCATGCAAATTCCTGTGGCTAATGGACAGTAAACTACTTACAATAGCTTTTCAATATTTTACCACTCTGTGTCAGCAGTTCTCTGCGATCTCTGCTTGTAACATATGATATACCGTCAACCTCAAGCTGGGGGGCAATTGCTGCACAAATCATGTTATATTAAAAATCGTCTAGCAATACTCTGCCTATAATTAGAGTTTTGGCTTTCAAATAAGCACACAATTACAGCCTGTAGTTACTCGACATAAAAGAATAGTTTAAAATGTCATAGTTTTAAACATTAGTGAAACAGGCATATTAACTTCTATATTACAAAACAAGATACGTTTCTGTATTTTATCCACTTGTTTCTTATAACGTATGTATTTTCTTTTGATTATAGTTCGGCTGAATCCAAGATGTCCGTTGCTATGAATGTATTTTTGCATAAAATATTTAAATGTGTCACAGAGATATTGCTTTTCAGTGTAGGACTAAGGACAGATAATCATTTATTTATGGATGGAAATATATAAATCTTCTTTCAAAATCTTTGCTCTAGATTTTATGTTAATTACGAGAAGGAAACTGATATAATAAAACAGGAATCCACCCTAAACAGAAGTGCCACATCCTCTGAATAAGAAAGCACAGCGGGGAACTAAAAGAAACACGTGCCAAACCTCTTAGGGAGTCAGACCAGTTAGTAGACGTATTATCCCTACATCAAAGGGCTCTGCTCTGTTCCAGTAATAACATGTTGTAATGAGTCTGGCTTTAGCTAAACCCTGGCTCTGTGTTTTAACATCATTAAAACATAACCAAAGGAAACGTTTCAAAACAGATTGAGGGAGCAAGAGTTTAATTTAGCCTACAGTGATACAGAGATGAAACAAAGTCACACATGTATACCTTATGCAACTCCTTAAAAAGTTTCACCTGAAAAACAATACTGCTCTTCACACTTTGTGACCTGGATTTGACCAGAAATTTTGACAGTGTAGCTTTGTGCTTTATAAACTTAAGTCAAATGTTATTGTTGAATTTTGTATTTTTATATTTACTGAAAGAATACAACTGGCGAGTTTTAAGTTCAAAATGTTATTATTCAAACAAGAAGAATTTCAAAGGAGATAGCAAAAGGAATTGTATTTTCTTGAGTAATATGTTGAAAAGGAGAAAATGGCTTTCAGATGGCAAAATTATTGTACTAATAATCGTTTAATTTTTAAAGCACTTTAAAAATTGGGGGAGAAAAAAGTAAAAGCAGATAGTTGACTCTGGAGATGATGACTACATGAAGGACTTTCTAGGTCAGATTGAGAAAGTATCCATTTTATTGTGGATATCATATTTTGAAGAAATGATGTCAAGCGCTGAAAGCAGAAATGACCTACATTTGCATAGTTGGGTCAAGATTTTGTTTTAATCTCTCCAATGTTAAACACTGACCACTTAATCTTCAGTCATCAACAAATCCTTGTTTGGATGAACTGTTTTATCAAGTAGGTTTTCGATATACATTTAATTTGTGTTTCTCAAACATTATTATATTAAATGTCCTTCATCTGTTTCAGTGATGTTTACACTTGCGGAGGTTGCTTCCCTGAACGACATCCAGCCGACATACCGCATCCTGAAGCCATGGTGGGACGTCTTCATGGACTACCTGGGCCTGGTCATGCTTATGCTGGCCATATTTGCCATGACCATGCAGATCACCAAGGACCAGGTGGCCTGTCTTCCTTGTCTCGAGGACCCGGAGGAGGTCTCAGGGGCAAAACCAAACTCCTTCCCTCAACAGACTACACAGGCCTCATCCACAGCTCCCGGGGTCCCTGGGATGACCAGTTCCCCCCTTGTCACTAAGGACTTACCGGATGAGGTTGTCCATGAGATCCATGTCACACACCAACACACGTCTGTATCGGAGAAATACGTCAATCAACCTCAACCAACCGGAGTCAGGACCAACCTGGACTATCAACAATATATCTTCATCAACCAAATATGCTACCATGTTGCCTTGCCCTGGTATTCCAAGTACTTTCCATACCTCACCCTCATCCACACCCTTGTCCTCATGGTCAGTAGCAACTTCTGGTTCAAATACCCCAAAACATGCTCAAAGATAGAGCATTTTGTTTCTATTCTGGGCAGATGTTTTGAGTCTCCCTGGACGACAAAGGCTTTGTCTGAAACAGCGTGTGAAGACTCAGAAGAGAACAAACAGAGGTTACTTCCCGGTACTTCTTCTGCACCGAAGCAAGAGTCTTTAGAGGGGAAGGATGAAGGCACAAATGTAAACTCATCCACGCCCATGCTGGGGGTTAAGTTCTCTGCAGATAAGCCCATAGCAGAAGTCCCAAGTAGCATGACGATCTTGGACAAGAAAGACGGGGAGCAGGCCAAAGCGCTGTTCGAGAAAGTAAGAAAATTCCGAGCTCATGTGGAGGACAGTGATTTTATCTACAAGCTTTATGTAGCGCAGACTGTTGTCAAAACTGTCAAATTTATTTTGATATTGTCTTACACTTCTACCTTTTTGGCTAAAATCAATTTTAAGCATGATTGTGAACCAGATATTAAACAGCTGACGGGATACAGAAAGTTCTTCTGTACGCACAACATGGCTTTCATGCTGAACAAGTTGCTCATAAGCTACATGGCACTGATTTTGATCTACGGGATGGCCTGCTTGTACTCGCTCTTCTGGGTGTTTCGACGACCACTGAAAGAGTACTCGTTTGAGAAGGTGAGGGAAGAGAGCAGCTTCAGCGACATTCCTGATGTCAAAAACGACTTTGCATTCCTCTTACACATGGTTGATCAGTACGACCAGCTCTACTCCAAACGCTTTGGTGTCTTCTTGTCTGAGGTCAGTGAAAACAAGCTGAGGGAGATCAGCCTCAATCACGAGTGGACCTTTGAAAAACTGAGGCAGCTGGTGACCCGGAACGCACAGGACCAACAGGAGCTGCACCTTTTCATGGTCTCTGGTCTCCCGAATGCTGTGTTTGACCTCACAGATCTGGAAGTCTTGAAACTGGAGCTTATTCCAGAGGTGAGGTTCACAGCAAAGGTCTCCCAGATGACCAGCCTGCAGGAGCTGCATCTCTGCCATTGCCCAGCTAAAGTGGAGCAGACGGGTTTCGCTTTCCTGCGTGATCACCTTCGCTGCCTCCACGTCAAGTTCACTGATGTGGCTGAGATCCCAACATGGGTGTACTTGCTAAGGAGTTTGAGGGAGCTGAACCTGATTGGCAACTTAAGCTCAGAAAACAACAAAATGATTGGTCTGGAGTCCATGCGAGATTTGAGGCATTTAAAGACATTGTGTTTGAAGAGCAACCTCACAAAGATGCCCACAAACATCACAGAGCTTTCCCCACATCTGATAAAGTTAGTGGTGCACAACGATGGTACAAAACTGCTGGTACTGAACAGTCTGAAAAAAATGACAAGTCTCATTGAAGTGGAGCTTCACACCTGTGAACTGGAGAGGATTCCCCATGCCATTTTCAGCCTCACCAACCTGCAGGAACTCGACCTGAAATCCAACAACATCCGAACCATCGAGGAGATCATCAGCTTCCAGCACCTCAAGAGACTTACGTGCCTGAAGCTGTGGCATAACAAAATCATCACCATCCCGTCATCCATTGGACAAGTCAAATCTCTGGAGGCCCTTCACCTATCTCACAATAAACTCGAGTCCCTGCCTCCAGCATTATTCACGCTGCCCAAACTGCGGCATTTAGACGTGGGCCACAACTCCATTACGGTACTCCCTCCTGATGTGGGTCTTCTTAACAACCTGCAGCACTTAGCCATCAACTCCAACAAGCTGGAGGTGCTGCCCAAGCCTTTATTTAGATGTAACAAGCTAAAGGTACTGTGCCTGGGGAACAATGCACTCTCCGTGCTGCCAGAGGCCGTGGGTCAGCTGGTACAGCTCACTCAGCTGGAGCTCCGAGGGAACTGTCTGGACAGACTGCCCGCCCAGCTTGGAAATTGCAGAATGCTGCGAAAGAGCGGCCTGGTTGTAGAGGACCATCTCTTTGATGCACTGCCTGTGGAAGTGAAGGAGAGTATCAGCCAAGAGACCAACGCTTTTTCCAGTGGCTTATAGCACAAAACCACGACCCAGACAGACTGGCACCTCCGGTGGTTCATGACAAGTCTGTGTAGACTTTTTTTATCTGTAAGATCCGATGGAGTTTCAAAGCTAGCATCAGTCTTTGATACTGTCTTAGTTTCAGTATCAGGTATCGAAAAAATGCTAGTAAATGCACTCGTCTGGTACAAAAAAACAATTAGCCTCCAAAAAATCTACAGTTTCAATGAACCAATCATGTAACAATAATAAATTACTATTTGTTTCTAGCAGAAAGTTTGCTCTTAGTCAGAGCTAGTAAAATGTCAACATTCACTGTTTTCCAAAAAATATTGTTTTATTCTTTTAATCAGATTAATATCAGAAGAGATGCTCAGTATTTGCCAATACTCAATCCCAGTATTGTTATCAGGAAGCAAATATTTTCCAGAACATCTCTTATTTCTTAATTATTTGAATGGATTGTCGTAGTTGCTTATGTATAAAACTGGTACAGAATGTTTTTGTTGTTGCTGAGTATCTGATTGAGTGACCTTTGGGAGTTTATTTCCTTTGTTTTTATTGAACAAAAAACATTTGAAACTGAGCAGTAAATCTATATTGACCAAATTTGTTTCCTCTGACACAGTATGTAGATTACTCATTGTACTCAGGTATAACTGTAACCATGGGGAACAATCTTTTTGCCTTAACTGCTGCTATTTTTTTTTTTTTTTTTTACAGTGAGGGCTTTCACATGCAAAAGGCCAAAAATAATTATTTTCTGTTCCCGTGTCAGTTTTCCATGCAGACACTATCCAGGCAGAAATGTGTTAGAACAGATGTTATCATGCAACCACTCTCTTCTGTTGTTTTTAACTTTTCTTGTAATGATGTAACCTTTTATGTTTCTCAATGACTTGTAGCTGACAGAATAAGTTCAGAGTTGTAAAGCTCAGGTTGAGACTAAGCACTAGAAATGAACCTTTATCTTCTTGTAGAGATTATATGCTAAGGCCTATAGTAATTCATTTGCACATGCACAAATGTAATGATTTGAAGATCGCTGAATGTCCATGGTGATAACATATTCCAGTAAAAACGAGAGCTGATAAAAGAAAGGGAAATCTGTTGATTGTCTTTTTTTTTTTTTTTTTAGTCATACTTAAAACAGAGCTGGTCACCGCTCAGGCGAATTGTGTAATGACAACAACTATGTCTGCCTTTATTCTTTCGATGTATTTCTGTGTAGTTATCTATACAGTGAGTGTTCCCAGGAGCTGCTGTAACACCTTGGTGATCCTTTGCTCAAAGTCCACTGATTTATGGCATAATAAAGCAAAAATTTAGATGAATGTCTTATCATTATCCTGCTTATTCAGGTGAACTTCACTGCATACATTTTACTCCAACCATGTTTACAAATGAACATGATCTCTTTCATTCATAGTTATCAGGTGTATCAAAGTGAATTTGAAGCTTGTGTGAGGAGTGTTAATCTGGTAGTGAGACAGACAATCTAATACTGTTGTCTCTTCATGAGCTACTAAAGCTAAGAGACCAGTAGAAACCAGACTGATTATACATTCAGTACAGTGCTGTGAGGTAGCTGTCTGACAAAGTGAATAACTGGATTCAAACAATTGTTTACATTTTAAAGGCAGGGTTGTGAATATTTGAAAACTAGCATGATTTTGGAAGTAGCGTTCCCTCAGTGCACCATCTGCACCCATCCCCTCCTCTCTGCGCGCCCTCAAAAGCCACGCCCTTCACTTGCACACACAAGCGCCATTGGAAGCGGACCTGAGCTCATGTTTTGAGGGTGTGCTGGGCTTGTGCATGCATGGGGAACAAACAGGGAGGCGTGATTTGTTCATCAGAATGGTATCTCGTGGCAGACAGGTTTTTATATGCTTAAAACTGCTACAGATGACGGATCGTTCCTTCTTCAGAGCACATGGATTATTAATTTCTGTCAGGCCCTAAAGACAATTTCAACTATTTTTTGATGACTGATTGGCTACATAAAAATCTTAAAAGAGAGCAAGATGAAAATTTTGTAACCACTACTTGCGCATGAAAAGGAAATCAGAAAAGACAAACTATTTTATAAAAGGGGGCCCAAAAATGTACACACTGAAAGTTTCTCACAGGAGCTTCAGATACATTTTAGAACCTTCAAATATGCTTCAGTTTTTCAAAGAATAAAACAATATTGACGTGTGCTTTATTTTCTGTTTGAATTTATAGAGTATTCCAAAGGCTTGAGTGGTACCCAATTTTTTTCTGCTGTAACCCAATCGGGAAGCAAAAAGAAAACTTGTCAACCCACCACCAACAACAACAACAGAAAAGCAATTCCATCAACTGCAAGGAGAGATAAAGTCATTTTTTATTGAACAAATAAGAAATATGAGAAGCACGACTAGATACTAATGCTAAAAGCTTCTCTGTGCACACTTTGTTCATTTCTATACATTTCAATGCATTGGACCCTCTAAAGTCCATCTGCACCATACTTTTGCTGTTCCTCCCAACTATACTTTTAACAGCTTTGTTAACTTCAGAATGCTTTGTCTTTCATCATCCCCATTAAATATGTTTCACAAGTCTAAACTACCTACCACATTTCCCTGCAGTGAAATCCCATGTTTTCTTCAGTTCTATTTAATGTAACTTCTTTGCATACATTGTGTTTTAAAGCAGAGCTATTGCCAAAAGCCAACTTGCCATAAAAAAGCTCACTTGTTGTAAATGCCTTGGAGGGGAGTTGAACGTCATGGTATTTTTTTCAATACTATAGTCCAAAAATATCTGTAATGAAAAGCACCAACCAAGCTTTTATAACCAGACATAGGCAGGTGAGCCAATCATAAAAAAGGGGTTTGTGGGTCGGGGGATCTTTAAACTTAAAAAATACAATCAGGGATAAACACTTTTCCAAAATGTTCATCCGTTATTTAGATCTGTCACTATGACTAGAAACACCTGAAGGTATATAATTAATCTCAACAGTTGTACTTTAATTATGACATTAACTTGATTTATGTCCCCTGCATATTCCCCAACCTAATTATTCATCACATATGTGTTTTACTTTTTGTTTGTCTTAGTTTTTATCTCTGTCCCTCTGAGAAAGTTTGACTTAATGTGTTGTATTCTGTTTGATGCTAAAAGATAACACAAATAAAACATTGTTGGTAAAGAAAGTGTTTGTCTAAGCAATGATTACAGTGATGCAAATAATGTGTGTTTAACGAAATTCTGCATGTTCTACCTGTCGAGAAGCCTTTTCCAATAAAGAAAAGAGATTTAGCTCTTGTTCTTTTATTTATTTATCACCTTTTTTGTGGCCTCCAAATAAAGACCTTTAAACCAAAACATTCTTTCAGTGCCATGAAGAAACAGATAGTGAAAGAGGTTAGTGAATGTAAAAGTACACTCATGGGAACCAAGATGATTACAACTTGCTTCAATTAAACATTTCAAAGGCATACACAAAAAAAACTGTCCATAAAATGGTTTTCAGTTCAATGATGTTAAGAAGCTGTACCCTTTGTTCTCACTTCCATTCTAATTTATGTGGTTTAACCATAGACTGGTTTAACCCCCATAATCTATAATCTCTGTCACCAGATGACTAATGTTAATATGACAAAGATAAATGTCTTGTGCTCATACATCGTTATAATCCTATAGGATCATTTCCCCTCAATTAAAATTCCATTCAGTCCTGCAGTAGAGGGATCAGGAACTTTTCAAACCTCAGCAAACTGCTAACATTGTTCATGTGAGGAAGTCCTGCTGATTTGTGAACAGCACTTTCACTGTTTCTGTGAGGATCTTTACTGTGTCGTAGAGGTCGTATGTGTTATGCACATTTGTAGCTTTTGTTTGGAGGTCTAATTAAAGGCCTTGCACTGCTGCTTGTCTGAATAATCAAATTTGTCTGAGAATGTACAGCAGAACCACAATTAATGTACATTTTCTATCATATGTTGCCTGATCAACATTGAATATAATTAAACATATAACAAAATGGAATGTCTTTTAGAGTAACATGTGTGACAAAAATATAGACTTCCTCTCAGGATCTTCATCACTTAAAGGGATACTTCACCCATTTACATGAAGCTGTGTATCATTAGAAACATGGTAGTAGTGTTGAATGGTCGTGAATCCAGCCCTCATTTTGCCCTGAGACGAGAAAAATGTGTTTTTCTTTGCCTGGAAGTTTTCTTCATGTGATGCAATAAGCGTCATATTGCAGTAAGTAAATTGATGGCGCAAAGCAGGAACTCACTCTGGCATGTTGAGCAACCTGCATTATGAACTTCATAAACGTAAAAATAATAATAATCAATGTAGCACCACTATCACTGACTATCAATGTGCAGGTATAGAGTTGGGATCATATTGTTCATGAAGTTTCTGCAGGTGAAGATATAAGATACTGGAGAAGTACAGAGGCAGATCCATCATCACACAACCATAGACTGTAAAACAACAACATGCTGCCACCTGGCGGCAGGTTTGAGTATCATCAGGTTGCTGGGTGAACTAGCTTAGCTCCTTGCACTTCTCGTTACACGACATCCCGATAAAAACAACGAAAATGAACCCTCCGAATATCAACCTTCCCCTGCAACCTCAATCAACAATACCAGCAAATAAAGAGAGAAAGCGTCAATTGGAAAGGTAACGTTTTGCTTTGTGTTGTTGTCTCAAACATAGACTGTAAATAATAAGGGCTAAACAACATGCAGCTAATAACGTTATTTAGAGATGTGTTGTTGTTGTTGTTGTTGTTTTTACTTCAAGCATTTTGCCTGTGATGTTAGTACCTGTTGTAGTTGTATTAGGAGCATGTAACAAACACTAACATTATCTTTAACAATGTTGTTGGCCACGTAGCTAAAACAGAACAGTCCCTTCTGTTTTTATAACTTCATAACTCTCATGTTGATAAGCTGTTATTGTCATGTTTACGTGCTTTAAATTGTCATGTTTGTGTATTTAAGAATACCTTTTGGCTATAAAGAAGCTATGTATTTCATCTCGAGTAAACTTGAAGGCTATTCAACCAGGACTTCCGGTCATGAACCTAAGACCAAAAAACCTGAAGGTAACTTCACACATGAAGCACATTTAGAAACACAAAATTTACACCCTGAGACTAAATTAACATCAGTATTAATTTAAAATTTGACTATGATAATCAAATTCAATATAGCTGGCTGTGATCCAAATAAGACAGTATATCACAGCTTCTCTGATCTCACACAATCACTTATATTTTCATCGACCCACAAATAACATTGGAAGTAATCTTTTTTTTTTTATAACTGTATAACTGAACAGTGTCAGACATGTATAAAACACAGTCTTTGTCTTTTTAAAATGTGTTAACTTCTCCACTGTGAGACGAATAAAGGAATATCTCGTCTTAAAAAGTTAGTAGGTAACACAACACAAACGATCACTTTCCAAATGTTTGTTTGAGTTTTTCTGATTTGATCCCTTTGTGTGTGTGTGTTAATTTGACCGGCTTTGTGTGTGACATGAAATACTTTTTCAAAAAGCGTGCTATATTTTTCTGTTTTGTCAATTCATTCGCGTACTAAAGAGAGAGCATGACGTATCATGAGATGCCAGAGAGCGAGATCAAGCGCTGTCTCTAAAATTCAGCGCTTACACTGCATTAGCACCCTGACAGAGTTGTGTCAGATTTCACTTGAATATAAGTATGCTGATCTTGAATGAAGAGGAGCAGAAAGAACGATAATCTCCTAATCTACCCCCTTTCACAGCACATTAACAAAGAACGTCATTAAAATTGTTTGAAATAAAAAAGCTGCAGGCAAACACAGCCATGCACATCCCATGTTTGTTTTTAACATTGTGATGTTGTCCTTGGTTGTACGTACAGTAACTGTTGTTTAAAAGTCTTTTTTGTTGTTTACCTTTTGTTCAATACAGGACCCACTGAGTTTAGATGGAAGTCTTCATTCAAACCTTTAGATGAAGCAGAAGAAGGAGAAGGCACCTCTGAGGGAAAAAACACAAGCAGTCCAAAGAAGTAAGCAACTCTGTGGTGTTAACTTGCCCCATTAGAATCCTAAAAACTATCATTTACAAAGTGTGAGGAGAAAAGTGTGAGTGTCAGGGTGTAAGCTTTTCCTCACTTACTTATTACACTTTTTGATTTACTAGTTTTCTTGCAGATTTAGGCAGGAAAAGTCTATTGATAAATCACCAACAGACAGACAGACAGACAGACAGCCACTCACACACTCAAACACAACCTTCTCTATAGTACAATCAACATTGGTTAGTAAAGTTTGTTTGCCATCCACAACGCATAACAAATAAGCAATTGTTGCTTAAAAAAAATTAAAAAATAAAATATTGGATGACCTTGTGCTCCTTGTACGACCGGAGCAGGAGTATGGTTCGCATTGCCGGTATTAAGTCGGACCTGTTCCCGGTGCGCGTTGGCCTCCGGCAGGGCTGCCCTTTGTCACCGGTTCTGTTCATTACTTTTATGGACAGAATTTCTAGGCGCAGTCAGGGGCCGGAGGGGGTCCGGTTCGGGGACCACAGGATCTCGTCTCTGCTTTTTGCAGATGATGTGGTCTTGTTGGCTCCATCGAACCCGGACCTTCAGTGCGCACTGGGGCGGTTCGCTACCGAGTGTGAGGCGGCTGGGATGAGGATCAGCACCTCTAAATCTGAGGCCATGGTTCTCGACCGGAAAAGGTGGTTTGCCCCCTTCGGGTCGGTGGGGAGTCCTTGCCCCAGGTGGAGGAGTTTAAGTATCTCGGGGTCTTGTTCACGAGTGGGGGGAAGATGGAGCGTGAGATCGACAGACGGATTGGTGCGGCGTCTGCAGTCATGCGGTTGCTGTATCGGTCCGTCGTGGTGAAGAAGGAGCTAAGCCGAAAGGCGAAGCTCTCTATTTACCGGTCGATCTTCGTTCCTACCCTCACCTATGGTCATGAGCTCTGGGTCATGACCGAAAGAACGAGATCTTGGATACAAGCGGCTGACATTGGCTTCCTCCGTAGGGTGGCTGGGCGCACCCTTAGAGATAGGGTGAGGAGCTCGGTCACCAGGGAGGAGCTCGGAGTAGAGCTGCTAATCCTTCACATCGAGAGGAGTCAGTTGAGGTGGTTCGGGCATCTGGTCCGGATGCCCCCTGGACGCCTCCCTAGGGAGATGTTCTAGGCATGTCCCTCCGGGAGGAGGCCTCGGGGTAGACCCAGGACACGCTGGAGAGACTATGTCTCTCGGCTGGCTTGGGAACGCCTCGGGGTCCCACCGGAAGAGCTGGAGGAGGTGTCTGGGGTGAGGGAAGTCTGGGTGTCTCTGCTTAGACTGCTGCTCCCGCGACCCGGCCCCGGATAAGCGGTAGAAAATGGATGGATAGATGGATGAAAAAAGAAAGAAATATGACTTCAAGAAAATATTCAAACATTCCCAATTTTAGTGATCACCGATCGGTAGAGTATCTATGAAGATTTATTGATTACCAACATTGCATCCTTACAGGTGATAAACTCAAAGTGCATTGCAAACACACAAGCTAATTCCTTCTCTGTCCCTCAGGGATGAGCTCTATAATCCCTACGAGGCGGCTTCATCAGACTCCGAACATGAGATGCCACAAGGTCAAGATCACGCAGACTCCGAAACAGTTCAGAGTTTGTCTCCAGAAAGAGGCAGTAGTAAAAAAAGCCGCTGGGACTCATGCACCCTGAGGCCTGGGAGTCAACCTCTTAGCAGGCTCGACTTTGGTTCTGTAACAATACCGGGCCCTAGTCCGGGTTATAGACCTCCTGATCAGATGGCTTATAGTCCAGACACTGAATCAGGTGACCCAGCAGGTTATGACTCTATAAACAGACCACTTGAGCGTCGTGTTGGCAGCCCTGACAGGCTTATTCCTGCCTCCTCAACTCAACCGTTTCCTGTTTATGAAGCACAGAGTACCAACGGGGAGGAGAGGACAACGATCCCAGAGTACAGGAGAGAGGTATCACCAATAAGACAGGTAGATGGGAAAAGACAGCCAGACAAGGCTCTGATTGTTGTATTGTTTAATATTAAATGAAACTGTCATTTGTGCTTGTTAATGCATTGATGACACTGTTATTTCTTGTTTGAACTCTCTCCCTGTAGAGGACCACTGTTAGAATATCACCTCCCAGGTTAAAGCAGGAATACGTTGAAACAGGTAACTTGACAAATTGCTAAATAATAATATATATATATATATATATATATATATATATATATAATATAACAATATACTGGCTGTTTTGTATACATCATTGTTAATCTTTTATTTGAAAAAACATGATTGTATGGACAAGTGGTGATGATTTTAAGTAATGGTCTTTTTCACACACGCACCCAAAACTCTTGAAAAAGTCCGGAAACAATCAGGAAGAACTCCATGTGTGAACAAATATGGCCGACTTTTTCACAATGACTTTATCCAGATAGCTTCTGCCTGCTCTCTTGTTAAATGTTCAGTTGAAGTACAGGTAAGCCGATGTGTGAATACAGAAGTACATTTTCAGGAAAATTCACAGAGAGCGAGACTGACGACATTCACACACAGGACCAGTGTGATACTGATGTGATCACAGTGCAAGCACAAGCAATCAAGTAGTGTCACACACGTTTCTGAGACCAGCGTGGTCTTTATTAGTCATTTGTTGATAATTGTGTTTATGTGTTTACCATGTTTAAATATATTCACTCTTGAAACCTTTTATGAAAAATAATTCTGTCTTTTTTATATTATTCAACAGAACTGGATCAAATCCCGCCTTCCAACAAGGTGCCAATACTTGAAAGCAAAAGAATAATAATGGACAAGTAAAAACCAAATCTTTTTCTTCCCCTTTATATAAAAAGACAGATATTCAGAATCATTTGATGGTGTTGTAAACAGGCCAGATCGATAACACCATGTTTACCTCTCCGATCTTAAAAATGTTATGGTCCTTGTTTGTCTCAAATTAATCAATTTTAAAGGTAATTAACAGTTTGGAGCACTTTCTGTTCTATCCACATCATTTAGTTTCTTACGAGTTTTCTAACACGATGTGTCCCTAGTTTGTCTACAAACCCCAATTATAAGAGAAGTCCATCGTCTCTGTCTTTTGCCTGCTCCCCTTTTCAGAAAATGTGTGCTCAAACACACTGTCCGTAGATTTTCCATTCATGACATGAGAAAGGACAGTAACCCCTCCCCCAGATGGGTGACAGCTACATGTTTGATCTGCTGTCTGAGTCTGCCTTCTCACCCTAAGCAATAGGGCATGCAGCGAGAAAGCTGGAGACACCCAAGCCCTTCCCCAAAGAGAGGTGTGGTCAAACATAGTTTGTTTGCATTTAACTTGTTGAAAAGGAGGATAATATGTGACCTTTATGTAAAATTACAACAGACATACTGGTTTATTTTGATTCAAATATGGCTTTCAGGCACTTTATTCACCACTGGTTAGCTAATTGGCTAAATGTAGCTAATCTGTTTTCAAAAATGTTTTTATGTACAGTATGTGTCTTTAATTGAAGGGGACATGTTATGAAAATTCCACTTTTACAGTGTTTTTGAACATATATTTGGGTAACCTGAGTGTCATCCGACCCACAAAATGTGAAATAAACACATGAAGTCCTTTTGTTTGTGGTCTGCATAAGTCTTACGACACAGAGAAAAGTGCTCAGTTTCAAATGTACTCTCCTTGTGACATCATAATGTGATTGTGGTTAAAAAAAAAACAACCCTCCCCTGGTATCTCCACGCATGGATTCAACTCCCAGCCAAGAGCAAAACTTTTGCTCATTTCCACCATTTTAAGTCTCACAACAGAGGAAAGATGTCTACAGGGAGAAATTCATTTTTAAACTTCTCTATCAAGTCTGAATGTCTGTCTGAATACACTACTGATTGTCTTATACTTGTTTTAGGAACCCCATTACCTGTGACCTTTGTGAGGTTGAGTTGGCAAATGGTCAGGAGTTGGAGGATCACTTAGAGAGCAAGAGTCACTGGGACACGCTGGAGCACATTCAACAATATAATAATTATGATGATATGATCATAGCCTTCCTACAGGTAAGAGAAATACACATCCAAACCTCCTGTAGACAGTTCCTTCTAATCCCAGACCTGTTCAATCCTTATATGAAAAAATAAAATATATATTATAGGACTTTATTTATCCCAAAGGTAATGCTCGTGAAACTGTGTTTCAAGATCGCTGTACAAAACAGGCTTAAAACAGTAGGATTGGGGTTAAATGCAAATACACTGAGCCCAATACATTAACAATAGAAGCTGTGATGGAATAAAATTAAAAGTAATCATATCAGAGAAACATTGCTAAATGTTTGGATATTCATGTCTGGAATGTGACGGACGGCTTTTCTTTCCAAAGGACGTCATGCTGTTTAAAAGCCGTCAGTATAGTCGAGCCATAGAGGACTGTGCACTTCAAGGTAAATAACTTACACTAACAAAACTTTGGGATAAAGCTCCACTGGGATATTAGAGTATGTTGATTTCCAGTCATTAAAAGATGACCTTTGGTCTAATCTTTTTGTTCTGTCAGCACTACAGGAAAATGACCACATGACAAAGATGGAACTCTTCCACTGTGCAGCTTGCAAAGTCTTTGTCTCCACATCGGCATCTTCAGTCCAGGCCCACATAACCTCCCAGGAACACCATAGTAACAAACAGGTAACACTGCTGTCTAACAACACAACACTAAGCATTACATTTTGTTATTTGAAACTCTCCTTTCTTGTTCCCCCTTCAACCTTGACCAGACCAGAAAGGAGCAAAAGGGATCAAATGTTAACAGATGTATTGGTTGATTTCTTGAAGGAGTTTGAAGCGCGACAGAGACATACGTGCCTGCACAAAGCAGAAACCATGATGAAGGAGCTAAAACCTCAGTTTCAACACTTCCTGCAGGTATTTCAATAATGTAACTATTTTAAAACAAATTCTTGGGAAAAATAAACATGTTAAGAATTTAAAAAAAAAAGAGCCAAAAGGATCTGTTCCGATCAATACTGTCCTTCATTACCGTGTATTTAATGTATTGTTGCCCTACAGTTAACAGCTTTGGGACTTTTACTCTGTGTATACATTGTAAATGAACTTTGGCTGCTTTGGAATAACCATGTTTGTTTTTTGGGAATAGATAAATAGCTCCGATAGCTGCTTAAAATGAAAGACAACATGGTTTGTTTAACCTATTAACTATAATTAAGGTAACAGATTTATTCAAATATATGTTACCTACCTATTTATTGGAATGAATACAAAGAAAGACAAACCAACATTTTTAAAAATCCAGTAAAGTGAAACATCTAATTATTTTTTACCTTTTGTATTCTATTTTTCAGCAATTCATACTAGATACAGATTGGCTGCCGCCGATCCAAACTGACATGGGGGGAGGGATCTCACAAATTCAGATTCTCTGTCAACCACAGTGTCGACAGGGAGAGAGAGAGAGAGAGAGAGAGAGAGAGAGAGAGAGAGAGAGAGAGAGAGAGAGAGAGAGAGAGAGAGAGAGAGAGAGAGAGAGAGAGAGAGAGAGAGAGAGAGAGAGAGAGAGAGAGAGAGAGAGAGAGAGAGAGAGAGAGAGAGAGAGAGAGAGAGAGAGAGAGAGAGAGAGAGAGAGAGAGAGAGAGAGAGAGAGAGAGAGAGAGAGAGAGAGAGGTTTACTCTTACGTTGACACTTCTCTTGAATTTAGAATCACCAAATATAAAACGGTTGCTTCTGCTCAAGTAGTCTGATTAAACTGGAGCTTTTCTCTGAGTGCTGATATAAAGTACAACAGCACTGGAACTTGAAAGTATATGACATCACTGAGCTTCATGACTAGTTCATATCATTACAGAAGGTCTTAGTAACATTGAATAAGTTGGTACTTCAGAATCCTACAAGCTACCTAAACAGCCACCAACAGATAGAACTATTGGCTGATAGAGCAGGATTCATGAAGAGGTGGTGCTTGTTAAATGAATATCTGCATAGCATTCAGCACTCAGCTTTTGCTTAACGTAACGTCTGGTTCAATACAGAGCGCGCCTTTGACCAACAACAGCACCATCATGCTGCGGATCTCAGAACACTCCTTGGTAACACTGGAAAATAGTATCCTTATGTTATCGAATACTATTAGCTACTGTAAGGTGGACCTAACTCACTCTACACATTCAGCTTTCAGACTGCTAAATGGACTGTTTCTTTTGCAGGGTGGCAGTCCATTTGAATGATAGAAATCCAACTCTACAAAATACAGTTTACACAAAGACCCTGCTTTGCTTCAGACGAAGATCTAGATTTGGACTTCTCACTTCAGTCGAGTCTTCACATGAATATGGTACCTCATGTACGAAGAACACACCGACCATGTGTCTTTTATAATTTGTCTGAATAAATAGAGATTGAAGTTGGGCTGTTTTGTAACAAACATATTTCCTTGTGTCATAGCTCATGTATTCTCTCATGTCACTATGTCCATATTAATCAGTCAGCTGCAATTTCCCCAGGCCATCTGTGTCTGTCACTTTAAGAAGATAAAATGTGTCATGTGTTTGTTTGGGGATCAAATGTTTTTATTTGTGTGAAAAACAATTGAAAAAGTCAACTTATTTCTTTTTTTTTTTTATTTAGAACAACACAAATGTTTGAAGCATTGTATCTGTGTGATATAGTACATTAAAAATTAATTTATCTCAAAACAGTTGAAGCATTAAATATAGGTGACATGTTGTTTGAAGGGCATCCTCAGCACTGATTGTGCCTGTGAGGTCTTTTGAAACCATTTTCATTTCAGATGTATTTGTATTAGAGACAATGCATTAACTGAAATACTACAAAACACTTTCTATGCATAACAAGTTTTTCATCTTTTTTTGTTCTTGTATACTAGCTCACTCTTGTGATTCCTTGAGTTGTTTATTTTGAGCTTTTGCTTCTTTTACTTAATCCAAATATTTGTCTCTCTAACTCTGTAGCCTACAGAGGAGACTGTGGGTCTGGATTTGAACATTTTTAAATACAAAAAATTAGTAAATGTGTCATGTAAATGAGAAAATTAATGAAGTGCAGCCAAATTTTGACAAAACTGACTCAAACCATGAGAAATCTGAGGTAAAAGTTGTCTTCATTAGAAATGGATCACACACTACATTACTGCATAAAACAGAAATAAACAGTCGGCCCATTTGGAACTTTAAACGGAAAAGGTAACAATATCCAAAATAATTAAGTTTATCAACTCTGCAAATGTCCAACATTGTCTCCATTATTTAGCAATATTGTACTTTTGGCCATTATTTCATTGACTTAAAAAAGAAAGAAGTGAAACAACATCCAATGTACATACACATACAGTCTAGTGAAATCTAAAAAGGTCCCAATTGGCTTCATGAGGCAGCGTTTGTGGCCGTCAGTGAGCTGTCTTGGTCAGTCTTTAGGGTCTTCGGCAGTGAGGTGACCTCAACCATGCCGAGCCCAGTGTGAGGGACACTTGTGTTCATTATGTGTCTCTGTAAATGTTTGATCCAGTCCTCCTGGACTGAAAGGGGCCCCTGGAAGACCAGGTCACAGAACCTGTCAACAGAAGAAGGAACGATCAATGAGACAAATTAGTGGGTTTTGGCCATGATTCTACAGGAGTCTTGTATCACCCCCCAAAAAAATCTGGTGTCAGAAAAATGTCAATTAAAAGCAATTTTAAGGATCTTTTTGTTTGATTTTGGTGCCCATAATGGGCAAAATATGTATTATAAAGTCCCCTTTAGTTCGCTAATAATATGTATCAGGTCATCTTTTTGAGTCTGAATCTAGGTAAGCTTGTTCCATTTTTTTCTTGGAAAGCCTGGACGACAGTAAACTGTATTACCTAAAGAAATGCTTATTCAGATCAAACCTTTTGTACAGCCGGGCCTGATGATCCTCTGAATATTCCTCTTGTGCCATTATTAGGTTCACATTTGTTGTTTTCAGTGACATGTTTTGACATGAATTAAAGGGGCAGCACACGAGCTCAAAAAGACTGTTGTACCTGTTTACATCTAATGAAATCTCCTGAAAAACTCAATTACCCAGAGGAGCTGTACAGTATATGTGACTGAAAAACAGTCATGGAGGTTCATTATCATTTCCCATCATTTTGGGACTTCAGCCAATTTTGTTTATGGCCTCTGCTTTTTTTAAGAGTATTTTTTTTTGTTAAATTAGGTTGTTAGAAATGCGTCCTACTTTTTAAAATTGTTTTGGAGTTCATCATTTACAAAAAGGTCTCTCAGCCTCCTGCTCTGTAAATAAGAACTGTTACAAACAGACTTTACATACATTACTAAGCAGTGTTTACAAGGCGTCATATATGTGGGTTGTACAATTAAAAAAAGAAAATATTACCTGCAGGTGAGTCTGTACATTTCCTCTGGAGTTTGTGGTAAGGGCAGTGACTTCTTCTTTGGGCCAGGCCTTGAGCGTTGTCTCCTTATTTTACAGTCCAATGCTTAAAGAAAGAACATTTTTATTTTAATATAATGGCTCTGTCTTATTAATAAAATAATAACAAGGTGGGACATTTTACACCTAAATACAGCAGAAATCAAGTATATCCTGAGTTAATGTTTCTCTGAGTCACAGCTGTTGACAAATGAAAAGCGTGAGTACACCAGCTGTATGTTGTCTGAGTCATGTTTACATGGACGGCGCGGCCTTGAATGTTAAACTGTTTTAGTCAAGGACTGGAGGAAAGAAGAATAACAAAGCTCACACTTATTGCTTATTTCCAAGTCGCTTAAGTGTGTTTAGATCACGGTTCTTCCGTGTCAATTTATGCACAATATGAAACTATGATTTAACCAAAGTGTGCTAACATTAGCCTGCTAACACAACAACGCAGGGCACAGGCAATTGCAGATTGAGCTAAAGACAATTGCCCGCTGCTTGCACTTAATGGTGTTTAATTATGGTGAGCTCTAATCCACAACTCCTTCATGCGAACATGAGTTGAGGGGAGTTGGAGGTGACCACTGGAAGATAGCGGGGGCTTCAGAATAGCGGAGATGTCGCAAAAATGTTTGTTTTGGTGTAATGCCTGTGTTCAAAGGCGACATCCACTGGATCAAAAAGTCACACATTTCTTCTTTAAATTAGCCAAAAACTGCTATGTAGCCAAAAATTAACAATAGGACAATAATAATGTGACTGTGTGTTGCTCTATTGACTATTTAGTAGGGATTTGATATTTCTTTCACAAATGAATGATGAAACTTTTCAGTTTTTAGCTTGTCAAGCCGAGTATGCTCTGCTGAGCAACAGTCAAACCCTGATGCAGACACAAACTGTAACAAATAAATGAGATTAATTACTAAATGCTGACGAATGAAAACACTGCTTGTGAGAAAATAGATGTACTAAACTGCTTCTGTGGAGTTGGGAGTGGAATAGCTGTAAGTAACTGCAATACTTACTTGTCCCGTCCTCTAAGGCGGTCCTTTTTCGTTTTGCATACGCCCGGAGGTGATTAGACAAACTAACTCCACTATGGAAAGTTGCATTGCAATGGACACAAACCTTCCTGTTGAATTCACCTTTCTCTGTAAAAAGACAAAAGCAGAAAAATAAATGAAGACCTGAATATGTTGCCGGTTATTTTTAAAAGCTGTTGAGTGGTGTAGGACATTTTTTTTGGGTATGTTTGTTTTATCAGAACGTAAATTTTTTGTCTTTCAGATTAAAACTGAATGACTTGTAAAAACAATGATTTACATTTTAAAATGCACTGTTTACATTTATAAGTATTTGTGTTAAGCAGTTGAAAATGCAACATGATTAAACACAATTGTAATATTAAACTTTAGATACACTGCAGTACTATGAAATTACACAATGGTCTTAATACTACAGGCTTAGTGCAACAATTGATTTCTTTCCTGTAACTCTAAGGCAAAACAGCCTCCTTTGGAGAGGTCACACATTGTAAGATGAAGTATTTGGAACACACCCTGTCCTTATTCCATTTTACCAAGTGTTAATGGGTTTTTTTACGATTTGACTCTTAAATGCAGTTAAGGTTATGAATTGACAAAAATAAATTGACGCTTCTTTATTATAATAAGAGAAAATATCTTCAGTTTTTGAAATAGACTCTGAATGAACTTCCAAAATGTCATTCTACACCTTTATGCAGATGACACCATACTTCTACAAAACATCAAATTTAATGATCATTGGTCATATAACTCTTTAAACAACTGCTTTACAAACTTCACTATTCCTGACTTCTATTAGTGTAAAAAGCTAAAGCATTATGACAAATATAAAACCAGTACATTGTTGGGATATTGGCTTATTATAAATAGCAGCTACCTCTCCTGACTGAAGTGTCTAGTGAGTCCTCCTCATTACATTTATTAATTATTTAACATTTATTATTAAGGATTTTTATCTTCTAGCAAATGACACAATTTTTCCCGTATGTTTTTGGCAACTGAGGTTTTCTCTTACTTTACTGCAGAAAGAAAACGGGTTTCCTACAAACTGTACCAAAAAAAAAGGAAAGACTTTAACTCCCACTCTGATTTCTTCTGTTTACAACGATTATGAAGTTACTTACCAGATATCGACTTTGGCAGTGACGATGCAACTCTTGATCCTGGGCAGTGCTCACCATTTGTAGAAACTGCTAATGTGTTTTTTGACATCTGAGAGGACCCCTTAAGCCTGGCATCTTCCTGACATTTTCTCTTCTTTAGAATTCCTATCAAGGCAGTTGCACCCGAGAGCGAATTTTTAACATCCAGTTTAGTCTCTAGCTGCCTTTTTTCAGGTTTCATTTCTGCTAAAGAAAATGTGTGGATCTGTGGTTCAGTTTCAGTGCCATCACTGGGGATAGAACTCCTTTTTGGGATTCCAATGGGCTGTTGCCTGTAAGTATCAACACCGGACAGCTTTGGTGAAGCACCATATTGGAAATGGTTCCGTCTCTTTCCTAGAATTTGAAGTGCACGCTGGAACTCCTTTTTGTCACGCATCAACTCCCGGAGTAAATATAAAGGGGATTTGTTCTTTTTTGAAAAGCTTTTACCAAGCTTTTTGAGGTGACCTCGTATGTGGTTGGACTGTCCAGTCCTGTTATCAAACGAGTCTCCACATAATGGACAGGAGTGAATACTCTTCACAGTCTCAGACTCGGACTCCATCTGTAATGCTGTTTAAAAAGAGAACAGATAAAGAATTGTGAAACTGTTAATATAACAGTTTTTATGAATTGACCAGATACAAATAAAGATTGGTTGATTGGAACCCGAACATCATCAGGTACACTGAACTTTAAAACATCAAGTACTGAAAAATGAACTAAATCCCGGTCTTTTTTTTATCTCAGCAAGACAGTCGAGTAGTTCCATTGATTGAAAACCAATCAATTGAATAGATCTAAAATGTAGCTTCAGAAACAAACTTACAACTTAGATCTCTGTAATGCCTTGGTAAGTGTAATGACTGGTAACAACCAACAGCCCTGATGGCAACTATAATGAAATTTGTTATAAAGCAGAGATTCCAAAGTAAAGAGCATGCAATAAGTATGTAGGTACCTTTTTTCAATCTCCGAAATGCTGAGATCTTTCTTCGAATTCTTGGCCTTCTGTCATGAGAAGCTACCTGCTCAGGAGGCACTACATGGCGTGCGTTGTAGTTCAGTCCGACCCTATGAAGATGCCCTCGAACATGGTTGGACAATCCAACACCTGACTCAAAGATTGCTGGACAGTATGGACAGTTCTTGCGTTCTGATTCCAAGTCTGATGTGTCCTCTGTGAAGGATTCACTCAAAGGTATTTGGTGAGTTTCAAAGTTTTCTTGAAATACTTCCGTTTCTATGCATTCTTCTTTGATTTCAGGGCCATCTTGTTCTTCTTGCTCTTCGGTCTTTATTTTCTCAAACAGCCTTTTAGACGCTTGCAGTGCACCCCTCATGGACATTCTTCTGCTGTATGTATAAATGATGTTTGGTTTGTCTCTCTTGATGTCATTGTCAAAACGGTTAGGGATGGCATCCGTTTCCTGGAATTCGAAAATGTCTTTTTCATCACAGCCTGACTCTTCTTCTTCTTGGTTTACTTTCTTAGGGCTTGGTTTTTGTGAGATGAAGCATGAGTCTTGGTCAGAGGTGTTTCGATAAGGAATAGACATCTTCCTTTTAGATGGCGACTTCTTCACTGTTGACTCATCCTCTTTCATCTTGGGTACACTTCTGCAGTAAATATCACTTTGAGTTGCACTTGATGGGACCCAGTGGTATTTTGGAGTTAAAGCTGGTTCTTCAACCTTGACAGTCAAAGTTTCTGGCAAATCATCTGGGCTATCTAGGTCACTTTTGAAATTCTGAGCAGATGTGCTGCAGTTGTTGCTTTCTTTTTTCTGTTCTGCAGTCTTCCTTCCATGTCTTTGTCGGGACAGTAGAACATTGATAGACTTGTCAAGCTTTGATTCGGTTATTTGCGACTTGAGACTTCTCCTTATCTTGCTATTTTTGAACAAGTCTGAAATGTCACTGGACTCACTAGGTGAAGACGCTCTGTCAGGAGAGATTTGATCTTCTATCAAGATTTTAGACGTAAACTCTGCATCTTCAACAGAAGTTTCACGAGTAGGCACGTTCTGCTTCTTAAATGCTGATGTGTTTTTCTCACGACGTTGCACAGCTTCATACTCATCGTAAGTTTGTTGGTGGCGCCGCAGAAGGTGATTCTTAAAAACATTTTTGCTAAAAGCTCTATAAGAACAAACATTACAGGAGAAGAGTTGAGGGTCATCATTCTCGATTCGCTTTCTAACTGTGATCACGGTGTGCTGCATAATGTTATGTCTCCTTAGATCATTCTCACTCAGGGACCTGAAGCTACATTTGTCACATCTAAACTTTCTCTTGTCCTTTTCATGGGTCTTTGCATGTTGAACAAACGTGTTTGGGCAGTTTGTAACGAATGTGCACTGCGGGCAGAAAAGCTTTCTTCTATCGTCTTTCTTTTTGTCATTCATGCCTTTGAACTCTTCACTGAGTCTCTCTCTCTTTTCATGGCGAAGAGTCATGTGGTCAATAAGTGAACCACTTTGTCTGAATGACTTTCCACACTCGCGGCATATAAAAGGCTTTAGTGAGATATTAGAAGGGTCAACATGAGACTTCATATGACAATGCAAATGATGCTCTTTCTTGAAATTGAGCTTACATTTTGAGCATGAGTAACACGCTTGCTTCTTCTCTAAATGACAGTTTGTTAGCCTTCGTTTCAGTGGTGAAAGCCCATGACTTATACTGTTCTCGTGTGAATTTCTTGCAGGTCCGTTGTAAAGAATGTCTTTGATGGCCTTTACGGTTCCATTGGGATACTTGGAAACCTTTTCTGTAGAGGGCAACTGTGACTTCCTTGACCTTTTGACTTTGCCGACAGGAATCGAGTCTTCTTGGCATTCAGTATCAGATAATTCCTCAGATGACTTGGGACTCAGATCAGGATAAAGGTCCTCTGAGGGATCCACCATGACAACCATGTCCATTTTCCGTTTTCTTCTCTGTCGGTTAGTGACAGAAGGGACTTCATCTTTAGACTCTTCACCAGGTGAATCCCCATGACTATCCCACAGAAACTGCATAAACTCTTTATGAGGATCCCAATGAAGGTCACTAGCACCACTGAAATTATCCAATGAGTTCTCAGGCGAGTCTTCATCAAAACCCCAAATCCCTGCAGTGTCAATTTCCTGCACTGTTTTTAGAGGAGTGATGCTTTTTGTCTCATCTTTTTCCGCGGAGATGCTGTTGAGTTCATGGGCTTGTGTAGCCTGATGTGAAGAAGGTCCGTTTCCAAGGCCAACTGAAGACAGCATATCTGTGTTTGACAGAACATCTAGGACACTGTTTTGTTTCAAAGAGGGCTTGCTGAAAGAATTGGTGCAAGTGGCTTCTTCTTGGGCCATTCTCACTGGCTCTTGCAGGAGTGTGAAGGCATTGATCTCAGGTTCTGCATCTTTGTCATCCTCATCAACACCTGTCAGGCATGAAATTTCTGCTGCCATGACCTGGAAAAAAAAAAGTACAGCCTTCTTTTAGATATTCCTCAATCACAAGGGTTTGTAAGCAAAATCCACCATATCACAGCGAAGGTAAAATGACAACCTTTGTACATAAGAAGGTAATTCGGTAGGATTGGCGTTTTTGTCTCTTTGGAGTGTTGTTAAGGTACAGGAAGGATAAAAGAAATCCAATCCATTTCAGGATGCATGATAATATTGGCACATTTGGTATCCGAGGATAGAGGTAAATTATTAATTGGTATCCTTCCCCAATAAAGATTTCTCCTTTTATGACAAACCAATCAAATTACCATAAAAAGAAACCCAGCTAAAATAAATTCAGCTACTCCAGCAATTAAAATCTGAGAGACACTCGCTCCAATTTACAGTGATGTCTCATAATGTTGTCTAGGTATCACAGAGATTTAGCTTGGTTCTGTACGTTTCATCGAGGCTGTATTAAGGTGTAGTCACACCAGGAAAGTCCTTTAGTCCCATTCCAATGGTCCGGACCAAATTCAATGTTTCTTTTTTGGTTTGATGCAGTTCATTTTCACATTGCACTTTTGGTGAGAGGCAGCAGAATTTGTAAACAAAACCATGGGTGCAAAGATGGTTCATTCATGGAACAAAAAGGTCTGGGGCCTGGTAAAGCAGTAATCGCAAAATGAAAGTAAACAATCATGGAGATCTTGCGTGCTGCTCTCGTCCTTGTATTCTTTTAGACAAACATTTTGCTTTTTGTTATGGTCCTTTGCCCAAATATTCAAGAGACTGCATGTTTTCTTGCTGCTCATGTTGACCCACAACTCATTTTTAGCAAACAACACTGTGCTGCATACCAAACAATTATTTCCCATAATGCATGTGGCAACGCCTGTTACGACCAAAAAGGCGTATGATTTTTACAATGGGTCAGACTGATGTCCAGTGGCTTTTTTCCGTCTCAAATGAACCATACTTGGGTTTGTTTGGAAGCAAACTAAGACCATCTCTTCAGCTGGGTCTCAGCTCGGCTGTTAAGTACGCACCCAATTTCAATGGTTTGTCAAGCCTGCCAAAAAGGTCAACATCAGGGTTTTAGTTTGTTTCAAGGGAACTAAACTATGTGTTTCATATGGACCTGTGTCTGCAATAAAGCTTTATTATTATATTATTAAGGTGCACCAGAGTGGGTAAATTTGGCCAGGAGACTTACCTCCACACTATGCTCTATGGCCCACAGTGTCTGATAAAAGTTCATCTAGCTAAAGTTGCACCAATTGTAAAAAAAGGCCAGGTCAAAAACATTTGACCTGGGGTCTGGTGGATTTGTCAGTGTCTGTGGAATTTGCCATGTTGGCTGATAAACAAAAGCAACGTAACAGTGATTTGTGACAGACAACCACTAAAACTGAATCCTGTCCTTCTGACTATATGAGCAGAGCCAAGCAGTCCCACATGCTCAGAGACCACAGTGCATTCAAACTAGGCAATCCGTAATGTGCCAAAGCACATTTGACACCCAAAGTCCAGCTTGTTTCACTTGGATGAATGCTCATTCCGTGCTCAAGCACAGTACTCTTTCTTGGCCTTGGCCTGGTTAGAAGTGGTAGGCTCCGGCACGGTATGCTTGCTGATGCATGAGCACAAGCAATGGAACGCAAATTAGAAATGACATAATCCATCCCTGCCTTGCATAATTTAGAAATCCAGGATTGTCAGAGGGCTGTATCTGACCAAAACGACTCAAATTCAGTGAAGTTGCAGTGACAAAGTCAGAGCTAAGTGATACTAAAGCCCTGTTTCCACCAGTTTGGCTCGCCTCGGTACGGCACACATTTAGCAGCACTGACTAAGGCCCCGTTTACACGGAGACGCTGTGACAGTAAAACTAAACAGTTGAGTATTGGATTGGCCTTTCGTTCACACGGCGTCTGTGTTTCACAGGGGTGAAAACGCAAGCTTTTGAATTCGACCTCCAGGGTGGAACGAAACTGATACGGGGGCGTATCACAGCCATGTGAACGAAATGGAGCGGACTCTCTGGCTGCGATGACCTCACCACACCTCCCCCCATACATTTGGACATGCGCAGTAGTCGAGAACAAACATAAACAACAATGGCGGCGGATTTGCTTGTGCTATGTGCTTCAGCAGCTATTCGCGTTGTATAAACAGAACCTTGATATGATACATTGTGTATGTCGCCGCCGAAAGGGCATCGAAAACACTTGCGGCAAATTTTCAACCTTTACCCAAGCACAGGGCGACCATACGCAGCATTTAGGTAAGACTTGTGAGAACTAGCCGCTAAAGAGGATGTTGTGGAGAAAGTGGTTGTACTGGTGAGTGTTGCGTTGTAAAGTTCCACTGCCCACTACTGGCCGGGCGTGAGAACTACATCGTTTTCACTCAGGCAAGACTGCCGTGTAGACGGTCTGTACTTTGAATCCGGAGTGGGGTCGTTTCGATGCGTTTCTATCACAGCGTCTCCGTGTAAACGGGGCCTAAAGCCGGGAAAAACCCCCAAATCACTGAGCCATACCATCCTACTTTTTGATACCCTTCTGTTGGAGTGCCAAGTATATTGATCCGACCCGGTCGAAAGGATGGTCACTTCCCATGTGAATGCAGTATAAAGTGTCATGTTTAAATACCCAGTCGATTGTCTGTATTCCTCCTCACGGCACACACACACACTTAAGTCACACTAAAGTCCTGCAGCGGGGGTGCACTTCTATTCATGAAGAGCCCAGGAGGAGGGGTCTAGTTTGAATGTTGTGTTTACAAGCTGCAACAAACATTTCTACTGACTCACTTTTATCCAACGAGAATGAATTACTTGCCTAACTTAAATTTCCATGACTGCAGTATTACAGATACATCTTATTGTTATAGCCCCAAATCAGCAACAATTAGCTACCGTTACATATTATCATTACCACAATTTATGTAGAATGTTTCTGCATAGAAACCAATCTGGATTTAGACAGCAAAATTCTCTGAAGTTTGCCCAAAGGTTGTGACAAACAATTGCAATTATTAAATGCAGTTACTGGTGCCTGAACCTTTTAGAGGACTACTTCACCCATTTGCAATAAGCTTTGTATCATTAGAAACCTGGTCGTATTTTTGAATGGTTGACTCCCTGCCAATGGTCATCCCGGCCTCATTTTCCTCTGAGACTGGAAAGCTCTGTATTTCTTGTATGACAAGCAACCTCCGATGATGCAAAAATAATCATTTTGTGTCATCAGAGGCTGCTTTGGTTCAAGGGGTTGAAACTACATCACTAGTTCCAGGCATGTCACAGATCAGTTGGTGGAACTTCGCTGCCAGAATCTAAACGCAACTTTCGCCATCTTGCTAGGAAGTGGTGCTAACAGGCTCTGTGGAGAAAGCTGAGAAAAACTGACAATAACGAAAAAAGTACGTTTCCACTAATTAGTGATATGGATGAAGGGGTTTTGAAAGTCTTATGCTCGAATCGGATGTTTGTGGCTATCTCTACGAGACGCAATATAGCAACGAGCAGTTGAGGCTGATGGAGGGACAGGAGGCAGCTGCTGCCGACACGCAGGTCTTGTGCCTCGGCTGTTGGCAGCTGCTGCAGCCGAGGTACAAGACCTGCCTGTCGGCAGCAGTGAGAACTAAGAGCTCGGGCTGACTTGAGCTGGGGCGGACTGGTGATGTCTGCTCTCACTGTTTGCCTATGGACACAGACATAAGCCTTGTTTCTACCTAGCGGTTCAGTTCGGTTCATTTTGGTCTGGCACGCATTTTGTGGCGATTCCATAGACTACAGCCGGGAAAGATTTCCGAATTACCGACCTGTACCGTCCTACTTTTTGGGACTCTTCTTTTGGGGTGCCAAGAATATTGATCCAACCCTAAAAGGTGGAGCTAAACACTGAAATCCCTTGAAATAATCGTCACTTCCCGAGTGACAGCAGCAAACTCAACCCCATCACATTTAAATACCCAGTCGATTTTTTATTCATCGATTGTGTTTGTAATAAAGAGCCACATGCCAGTGACAAAGTAGATGAACTGCTGGATGTCCTCCATCGTTGGTTTTGTTTGTGACGCTGTTTGTTTGTGCTGCTGTCATGTGAGGCTATTACATAGCTGACACGGCTATCAGCCTCCGGCATACACACCGCCTACCAAATATGGCACGGTTGGTTTTGGAAACACAAACAGGATCAGGCTTTACCGAACCAAACTGTATTGAGCCATACCAGTGTAAGTATCAGATCGGCTCGGGTTACCAGATTGGCTCGGGGTCCTGCGCCTGCTAGTGATGTCATACAAATGAGTGTTTCTGATTGGTTGAGCTTGCTGTTACCGTGGTAATATTTCCCACCCCTCTATGCCATGTTTGAGAACCTTGACGCGAACAGATAAGTCTTGTTAGAAGGCTCACTAGTTAGCTAGCTAATACGAATTGCACTAATAAACTTGTCATACCGCTGTAAATATAGTTTATATTTTTCAGGAAACAAACTTCAAGATTGCAACACTTGCATGAAGAACACACTTTAACAACAAAAGTTACTTTCAAGAAAACCCCCCCAATATAATTCACAAAGGATTGTGGGATGGGTAGTTCCTTGACCTCAGACAAAAATCATGATAACAGTCTTGTACATTTCGTTCAGTTTTTTAATACAGTTTAGGTGCCGAATTAATTATATTATAGTTGTAATATAGTATAGCTCAAAGACCCACAAAAAATGATGTTTTTCAGTGTTCTTGCAAATATTAGGTTAATAAACAACTTATTAAGCTAACGTTAAACTAGCTTGTCAAATCCGCTAATTAGATTGATGAAGCATAACGGTCATGACGTCATTATAAACCGACCACGGTGTAGTTCGCTAGAGCATAACGTTAGCTTTTTACTTCTCTTGGTTGCATTAACTCTTCAAACTTCATATAAATGATGTTAATCTGTAAAGATTATCCCGCTGAACAAAACAGCTACGCATCAGAAACGTGTGTTTGCCACAGAGCTTATTTTCTGCAATGATCCAAAATTCAATGCAAAAATCCCATAGGCGAATTTTCGTAGGAACCACCAGAACCATTTTTTTCGGGTTGGCCTACAAAAATACGTCATCACTAAACCAGTTTATAGAGCATCCTAGCCTCAGTGGGAGTGGCCGGCAGTGCTGTGCATTCTGGGAGTTGTTGTCTTTTATAAACATAAGCCAAAAATATATTTTCTGCCTTTTTTCAGTCAGGAAGGCACCAACTTCAACATGTAGTTCACATTTCTACAACATATGACTCAATTTCCATTCAGATTCATGTTTTAATGGGTGACGTATCCCTTTAAATGAAAACAGCACTGAAATGATTTGTTTCTTGTGTGATAAATTATCATTGGGTCTCAAAGTGATTAATCAAGAAAATAATTAGGTGATGAAAAAATATATTAGCAGGCCTAAAGCTAATTTAAGTCAGCTCGCCTTAAGATGGTTTACAATGGAAACAATAATGAATCATGCCATTTTTTAACATGTTTCACTAAATGTTAAAAGTGAAACAGAGACATTACCCTATTCAGGCTTTCACATGTCTAATATTTAAAAAAGGTAACCATGTTTTAAGTGCTAGATATTGAAACAGGTAATTCTCGTTTATAAGAGGGTGCCTGTTTGATATGTAAAGTTAAGAGTAAGTTATAGTGTCAGCAGGTTTGGCTTGATCCCCATTAACAGTCTAAATGAAAACTAGCTAAACCTCAAATCTATTTTACACTTTGCTTTAAAGATAAATTGAAGCCTTTGATAACACTACAAGGTCGCGTCAGATGAGTGGAGAGGTCTAGGATTTGAAGGGCAATAAAAGTGTCATGCCAAAGGGAATCCTTCTATGTCAGTGTAGGATGTTTTTAAACCTTGTGATAAAAATAAAAAACAAACACCGAAACTGCAATGGGATGGATCTGTAACATGGTATTTGATGAGCAGTTGTGGATTTGGTGTGGTTCTAAAACTTTCAGCATAGTAGTTCAGCCATCTGCCAATCACCAATCGTTGAAAAGGGTTTTCAAAGATACGGAAATACAGGATGAATTAAATCATTTATACCAAGTTAGGTACATGTTTCAAAGCATTTCGTTGGCGTTTATGTCACGCTGTGTTGTTGGATGCTGCTTGCAAGAGCTGCAGACCATTTCATTAAGGCTGCTTCATAGCAAAACCTATTCCTCAGGCTAAACTGTACATAATGACAATCAACGACACCTATGGACCATAGAGCCATCAGGGAAATGATGAAAAACAAGTAAACGTTACCTCCGAGCTGTGCGGATGAGGACAGGGCACAATTTAAACGCTGCATTGGATAATTTCTTACTTTCGTCTTCCATCTATTTCACAGTCGCCATTTTCCGTGGTGGTCTGGTGTGGGACAGATCATTTTCTTTTGTATGGGTAAATGTAAGTACAGTTAGCGTTACCGTCACAAACAAGAGCGATACTCCAATAAAAACGTTTTAAATGTAACTTTAGGTCAAAAACAAATATGACTCGACTGTTACTAGAGTCATTGTCTTGTATGATTTCGTCAAGTGATGTTTAGCGTCGGCGCCATGTTCCCCCCCAAAGATCTGTAATGGTTCAGTCCAGATGGGAGGCATAAAAACCCGAGTTAATGACCATCTCCTTTGAGTAGGAGATTTATTTTAGGTTGATGGCGGTTAATCACAGTATGAGTTGATAACAGAAATGTACTTCTTGTATTTGTGTGTGTAAGATGACATTTGTTTAAGCTATTTATAATGTTTATTTTTTTTAGAAGTATGTCAACAAAAGAGAGGCTGGTTCTGGTTTTAGCATGTCCCCCCATGGTGGTCTTCTCACAGGTCTTTGTTGCTTTTAAAGCAGGTGATTAGCCGGGTCATGTATTCTCAGCTTCGTGCATTTAAAAGAGAAAAGGCATTTTGTACGTATACTAACCAAGTATGAATCAAATTCGCCAATAAACACCTGTTATGGCCTATTTTACATTGGAAGGAAATATTAGGCCACACAAAGCTATCCAGTGTTGTGAATGTAGATGGGAAACATTTGCTAATAAAGTTTTAACTGATTGAATCTCGGTCAAACTTCATAAAGAGAAGTTAGCTAAAATGTGAAACAACGTCAGCTTTTATCTTACGATACAAGGAGTAGTTTGTTCATTATTAAAGGTGGGTAACTTAAAAACGACGACATTTATATAAAAAATGTGAAGTAGGCCATTTGGTAAAAGTTCGTCAAACATAAAATAATAACATAATAGTTTATAACCGTGTGATAAAGACGTCTATATATTTTAATGTGAAGTTACAGTATAAGCTAGCAAGGTAATGTTACTTTGAAAATAACAAATAATGAGGTATTTACATTTTTCTATCAATATTCAAATATCTTTAGCACCTGGGCCTTTTGAAGAGCATTTAGGTCTTGTATCTATATCTAAAGTGATGGTGTTCATTAGGAATCTTTCTATCTTATACTTTTATTTGTCCAATTATCTCTTAATTTTCACAGTAAAATTCAAACAGTTTGAGATAAATCATACACAACGTCATTTTGATGTCCATACAACATTGGAAAGTTTTCTTTTTGAAGATAAGTCGGCTAAACTTAAAGATAGTTAAACCATCACTCATGATAGTCACTCTGACAGGGCCTTGGAAAAGACAATATCTTTACGCACTTACTCAATGTATTTACCCACTTTACTTTACCCACTTACTCATATTATATATTCATATATTCATTACTCATTTTATATACATATATGTATATATATATATATATATATGAAGAGCTAGAAGTTTATTGATGTATTTGTTTTGCTGGCTTGTGTTTTTTCTTTGAGCCAGAAGCCCTTTTTGATTTTAAATGCCTGAGTGCTCTTGTGACCTGTTGAGATGTTGGACTCTGATGACTGCGTGTTGTCCCTGGATAATCTGTTTTTTGAGAAGCCTATTGTCCACAAAGTGTGAGTACAAAGATAAATCCCCCAAATCACCCCTCTCTCTCCATCCTCTCTCAGCTAAATATATTTTTTTCACTTTGGACTGTATGTTACAGAAAGCCACTGCATCAGGAAGTCAGTCCATGGCAGCTTGAAGCACCTCCATCACTTTCACAATTTCCAGCAACTCAGGATATGCAGGAGGAGGCAGAGTCTCTCTCTACTCTTTACAGTATGTTGTGCTCTGGATGAGGATGAATTCCTTTTCACTTGACTTGAGTAAACTGCTCAGTTTCTGGCCTATTGGAGCCCTGCTAAATTTAACTCTAAGCCTTACAGATAACATAGCATTAATAGGCTTAAAAGTGTCAACATTTTCTACTGATTTTGTGAACAAATTTGGATCTGTGTCTTATGAATTATTCTTTCAATTTTGACAGATGGATGAAATTTCTGCTATATATTATAAAAAGCAAAAAAGCTCTCCCAGTTTAGTGGGTCACGCTCATTTAATCATATGTATCAACTTGGTTTGATGAAAAATCCTCTCACATTCACAGGTTTCTCACAGAAACCCCAAACATTCCTGCCTTCCTTTAACGGATCGACTGGCCTGAAGGTCTTACCATCAAAAATAAACAGATCTTTTAGTTACACGGACAGTGAGAAAGAGAATGAAAGTCCTGATGGCATCAGCAGAAGCACCAGCAGATGTAGCGGTCCTTGGGAAGGTGAAGAGATCAGGGATTACTGTCAGAGCAGTAGAGGTGGAGATGAAACACCTAAGGACTCTGGCCATGTGGCCACAACCTGGAGATGTTTGTCTTTGAACCCACCTCTGCGGAGAAGGCAAGTGTCAATAACTCATCAAGAGGAAGTTTATGTTCCGTATATGATTGTGTGCACATTTGTTTTCAGACTAAAGTGGTCACATTTGAATGCTAAGAACCCACAACAGATGTTCTCAATGGTAGAGGAGGAGGCGGATGCAAAAAGATACAAAAGATATTTAAAAAGGTTTTCCGCGTGCCAAAAGCCTAAAAGAGCCTCCAAGTCTAACAACAGCCCCCCTCTCATTCAAACTAATAATTCCCTGCATATCCTCTCTTCCCTCCTGCAACAGCCTGTTCAAGGTTCAGCCGCTGAAAAAAGGAGGTGACTCGTCAAACACACATGACTTCAGTAGACGCAGCAGCCAGACAGCATCCAGACCTCAAACTTTTCTCACTCAGGTTACCATGGCGACTACAACTCCTCCTCCTCCTCCTCTTCCGCCGTCACCGGTGACAGTTAGCCAAGGAGCTCCTCCTTTTTTACCCGAGTCCTCTTTTTCTCCCCCTCCTTTGAGCTCATCTGCAGCGAGTGACCGACCCCCGCGGCAGGCAGCACATACTGAGATGCAGGACAAGGGCACAAAGAGAGCCTTCGTTCTGCCCATGACACCTCAGCCGCTCTGCATACAAGGTTGCTGCAAAGCACAGACACAGTCACAGACAGGCGCTCTGCTCACAGCCTATGAATGGTTTAAAAAATAACACTTGTATAGTTTTCATACTATGTTGATGCTTATAATAGTGTCTAGCCATGGCAGCAGTTGCCATAATGTGTTTGGGTGTGATGAGGTGAAATGAGGTGAGCTCCCCCCGTTGACCGCTCCATTGTAATGAAACATGCCGGTCACTAGGTGGTGGTTAATGAAACAGTTGATGTAGAAGCAGTTTACAATTTTATTATAAAGCAACTTCAATACTGTTAATCTATAATTACAAACAAACAAACAAACAGATGAATGTCATTAATTTTCTATCATCAATGCCAAGATGGAATAAGTGTGATTGAAAGTGAAAGTGTGGTCTTTTGTTCTACTTGGGCATTTTTCAGGGTCTTCTGAGTCTGGAGTTTTGCGGCCAGTTTCTGAAATCCGTATCCTTTTTGTGATATATTTCAATATGTTTTTAGCATTGTGCGTGTTAGTTTCTCAGGTGATGTGCTTTGATTTTCTTAACAAAGCCAACACAGCAACAAAATTCAGATCAGTCTTCAGCGACTTCCCCTTTTTTAACTATGTTCAGTCCAAAGCTCTGGATGATGTAAGCATCATTTACAAGCAAGTTTGTTCAGTTAAACAGAGCATATACTGTACAATATAATAATACATGCCATTTATGTTGGGTTTGTTCACAGGTTCTTTACACAAGCAACAACTTTGTGGCATGTGCTCCCACTGGTTCAGGTAAAACGGTGCTGTTTGAGCTGGCTATAATCCGTCTGCTAATGGAGACGTCAGAGCCTTGGAGAGATGTCAAAGCTGTCTATAGTGAGCTTACCATTGTGTATTATTACAGCAACAAAGCACTAGTAGGAGTACATTTGACGGAGAGCAAGTTTCATATTCACAAAATGAACATGGAATGAACTCTAAAAAGTTGTTTTTACTTGTCTTAATGGAACCATAGATATATTGATTGTTTGTCTTTGCCAGTGGCCCCCATCAAAGCTCTGTGCAGTCAGTGCTTTGAGAGCTGGAAGAAGAAGTTTGGTCCACTGGGGCTGAACTGTAAGGAGCTGACGGGTGACACAGAGATCGATGACTTCTTTGAGATTCAGGAGTCCCACATCATCTTGACAACCCCAGTGTGTAAAACAATACAGAACAAATGCACCGACATGAATGGGAATTTAATGAACATTCTTAAAGCTGTATTTTGACCTTTTTTTTCTCAGGAAAAATGGGACAGCCTGACAAGAAAATGGAAAGACAACTGTCTGTTACAGCTGGTCAGGCTCTTTCTTATTGATGAGGTTAGTGTGCACTTGTTTGTTTGTTTTTTTACATGGCCACATTACCAAATGTGACGTCATTATTCTGTCCCTCAGTATTTTGTTTCCCTTGAGATGAGGCAAATAGTACATCATATTTTTGGCACCTTGTTAGGGTGCATGAGGCCTGTCTAGGATGTGAGATGTGCTTGTGTATGTTTATCATTGAATACAGTGGTAAAGGGGCTTCTAGAAGGAGACATCAGAGCCCACACTTTGAGCCTTTATGAAGTACCTGAAGCCATCTGTGAAATTACACATTTTGTTCCTCAGGTGCATGTGGTGAAGGATGCGACCCGAGGTGCCACTCTGGAGGTGGTGGTGAGCAGAATGAAGGCCGTACATGCTTACAGGAGGGCACAGAATCCAGAGACAGACCTCTCTATGAGGTTTGTGGCTGCATCAGCCACCATACCCAACATCTCTGATGTAAGCTGCTAATAAAAGGAAAACAGCCTGAGCATTTTATTTCTGTATCATACATTAATAAATGTGTAAACTTTAGTTGTGATATGGTAAGATAAAAACTTTAGATAAAGAGACCTGGTCAGAAATGTTGATGTTTTTCATGCATCTCTAATGAAGATCAGTAACCAGTGTCAGATTAATTAACTTGTCTGCCTGTGATTAGATAGCAGACTGGCTCTCTAATGAGCGCGGTCCAGCCACATATCTGGATATGGATGAGAGCCATCGTCCTGTGAAGCTGAGGAGGGTGGTGCTGGGATTCCCCTGCAGCCCAAACCAAACAGAGTTCAAGTTTGACCTGTCACTCAACTACAAGATGGCCAACATCATTCAAACCTACTCTGACCAGAAGCCTGCTCTTGTGGTTGGTTGGGAAATTTGTCAGAGCTATAAATAATTTTTTTGAGGGTGGAATGAGTTTACTTTTATTCTGTCATAATTAACTTTTATTTGCAGTTCTGCTCTACGAGGAAAGGAGCACAGCAGTCAGCTACAGTTTTGGCTAAGGATGCTCGCTTCATCATGAGCATTGAGCACAAGCAAAGGTTTTTTTTTTTTATATCATCCATGTTTGTATTTTCTTACACGCCTCTCAACTTTTCATCAAAACCTTTCGCTGTTAAATTCATTTGATGTCACTGAAGATCTTCCCTGACTGTTTTTGTTGACCTTGTGATCTCTTCAGATTGATGAAATATGCAAACTCTGTTCTGGATTTAAAACTAAGAGGTGAGTCGCCACGAAAAAACAAAACAAAAAACAAATGTGAAGATTAACCAGACAGGACTTTAAGACCTGCTTCACTCAAAAACCGAGAAGATGATTCGACGATCGACTGTACAACACTATTTTGTATTTCCTTTGTTGTGCAGATCTGGTGATGTTAGGTGTGGGATTCCATCATGCAGGAGTTGATGTGTCTGATAGGAAGCTGATAGAAAAGGCCTTCACTCTGGGAGACCTGCCTGTCCTCTGTGAGACTTTGTCACTGTAATGTGATCTATGTTTTTATGTCCTTTGAAACGCTTCAGATGAGAAAGACAAGTATGATAGATAACATCGAATGACGCTTATAGTATTTCATCCTCGTCAACTTGAAACATTGTGAGGCCTCCACCTACGCTTTGGTTGGGTTAAAGTAGGCTGTAAATGAATCTTAAGTCTTAGAAAATCATATTTCAAAAGAAGCTATCTGAAATGTGTCCTTTTCATATTTAACAACAGGCACTATTTGTGTTTTTTTCTGTTTAACAAACATTAAGCCATAATAGCATTAAAAATGAAAATTCTAAATTTGACATCCAATCAGACTTACTGCATCTCTAACATGTGACCACAGCTTCGTCAAACCATATTGTAAAAACTGAAACTTTCAGGACATGCTTGGAGATATAAAATCAGAGTTGTATTCTGTAATGTGCACTTAATGTCTACTTGTGGTCTCTTCTGTTTTACCTCCCAGTTACCACCAGGACTCTGTCCATGGGAGTGAACCTCCCAGCTCACCTTGTGGTGATCAAGTCCACCATGCAGTACGTGTCCGGCTCCTGTGAGGAGTACAGCGAGGCCGACCTGCTGCAGATGATAGGAAGAGCTGGAAGACCCCAAGTGAGAAGTCTTGGTTTACTATCACAAGGATGTTTTGTTCTTAAGAAGCGTTTCAGTAAAATAATCACATTAAGCGATCACGTCCAGTCCCAGCACGGGAGACACAACGTGTAAACAAACAGCTCGTTCTGTCCTGCTGGCACTGAGTTTATACATTTCCAGTTTCTACACTTTAATCTATTGTATTTATTGTCCATTAGACTTTGACTTCTCATTGTCATAAATGTGGTATTATGAACGTTCAGTGTTTTACAGCTGACTGCGAACAAATCACTCTCACAGGGATGATAAAGACGACATTGAACCTTGTTTTAGTAGGTTACACTTTGCATTCAGGGTGAAACGGGCACTACTGTCCCATCTTGATTGGACAATATGTCTGCAGCTATTGATTATTGCGAGTGTGCAGTTGACACTAAGGTGCCTGATGCTACTTTGAAATGAGCTCTGGGGTAATTACCGTCATCTCGGTACTTTTGTCTTCTTCCAGTTTGACACATCAGCGACTGCAGTGATCATGACCAAGATGCAAACAAAGGACAAATACATGAAACTCATGAATGGGATTGAAATCACTGAAAGCAGGTGCAACAGCTCATTAACATGTTGTCTTGTGCTTTCTCTCCCTCTGTCTGCTGTATTGCTCTTTCATGGAAGAGAGATGTGAGACATGTGAGATGAGAGACAGTATAGCACAAGGTAACAGAATCCTTCTTTCCTCCAGCTTACACAGTCACCTGGTCGAACACCTGAATGCTGAGATTGTTCTCCAAACAATCAGTGACGTCAACATGGCTCTGGACTGGATACGCTCCACCCTCCTCTACATCAGAGCCCTCAAGAACCCCACATACTACGGTCAGAGCTCCAAAACACACAAACAGAAAATGAATTGTCTACTTTCTTTGTCTTTATTGTTTTTGCCACCAGTCAGAGTAGTGTTCCTCAAATCCAATTTCAGGATTCTCAGCTGACTTGGACAGATACGGGATTGAAGCGAAATTACAAGGTGAGCCAACGGCTGTTTTGCTCTTTCATGCCATCATTTTAGATGTCTATGACATTATACCCAACTGCAGAAGTTTAAGATGGTCACTTTTTGTCCTGTCGTGTCACAGAACTGTGTCTGAGGAATCTAAACTCTCTGTCCTCCCTCGGTCTGATTGACATGGACGAGGACATCAACATAAAGCCAACCGGTAGAGAGCAAATCATTTGGAGTCGTTCTTCACATTGCTTAATGTTCACCTCTTTTGTTTCTTTGTTGACTAATCTTCACAGGTGTAGAATTAAAACAACACTCTTTTTTTCCTCGTGTCGCCTTATACTCACTCTTGATCCTTTCTTTGTTCTTTGCAGAGGGCGGTAGATTGATGGCAAGGTACTGTGTCGCCTTTGACACCATGAAACAGTTTAGCCAAGTGGATGGCACTGAGAACCTGTCTGACCTGGTAGGTGACCTGGGAAACATTTATTATAAAATGCAGACAGAGTGAAAGTGCTGCCAAACTGAATTCTTGTAAAAGGGAATCCTTTGAATCCTGTAAACATTGCACTGAGTCGCATAAAGAGATAGCTTCTGATGAAAATGTCTGTGTGTACAGATTGAGTTGGTGTCCAAGAGCAAAGAGTTCAGCGACATTCAGTTAAGAGTGAATGAGAAGAGATCTTTGAACACTTTAAACAGGGACAAAAACAGAATCACAATCAGGTCAGACACAACAAAAGTACTTTTAAAAGCATATTCTGTATTATACTAGTTTTATATTCATGTACTGTATTTTAACAGGTTTCCTATGGAGGGAAAGATCAAAAGCAATGAGATGAAAGTAAACTGGTATGTTTAACATTTTTAGTTCTTCCTTTTATTTTGAAAAAAAAACAAAAAACATTGTTGAGTAAAAAAGAAAACAACAGTGGTTCACACTAATATTTGAGGGATTCCTAATCATGTGACCACTATCGTATTTGTTTGATCTCCAGCTTGATCCAGGCTCAGTTGGGTTCCATCTCAATCCAAGAGTTTGGACTCACACAGGACACAGCAAAGATCTTCAGAAATGGGATGCGCATCAGCAAATGTATGTTGGATGAATCGGTGATAACAATGAGCAACGTTGTGTCTGTCTTAAATCTTTCACATGATTATATTTTTGTCCTTTAGGCTTGTCAGAGTTTCTTAGTCAGACAACCAAGACTGTTTTTTCTGCACTGCTCAACTCCCTGATCCTGGCCAAATGCTTCAGAGCCAAGCTTTGGGAAAACTCGCTGTATGTCTCCAAACAGCTCGAGAAGATAGGTGGATACTCTGTCAAGTTCATGCTCTCCATAATATGCGTAGCAATAACATGGTATAGGACTTATTCACCAAACAATGTCAATATAGAACTGGAAAATAATCTCAGCTGTAAAAGGACTACATGTTACAACTTATGAACCTGACAAGATTCCCTGAGGATGTAAGTGCGTCAACATTTGATTATGATTCGCTGTGATTTTCAGGCCAGACCTTATCAACTGCCATGGTGAACGCTGGACTCACCACATTCAGCAAAATAGAGGAATCCAATCCTCGAGAGCTTGAGCTGGTGAGTTAAAGAACAACTCTTTTATTTTACAGTCTTTTTCAAATGATTTGATATAACTATTATTTCAGTGAAATCAGAGGTAGAGCTGCACAATGTGGACCAAAATTCATGCATATTAAGTCAAGTATGATTATTCCTCAAATGCAGATTCTCAACAGACATCCCCCATTTGGCAACCAGATCAGAGAGTCTGTCATATATCTGCCAAAGTATGAAGTAACACTGGAGCAGGTAAAATATTGATAATAACTTCTGTCTGTCTGTCTGTCTGTCTGACTGACTGTCTTTAATGATGTTTCTGTATGTGCCAGCTTCCTAGGTGTAGCTGTTCCACGGCTGACATTTTGGTGAAGGTGAGCCTTAAAAACCAAGCCCAGCTGCTGTCCAGGAGAACGGCTCCCGACCACCACTTTGTCTCTCTGATCATTGGCAACTCCGACAACACCGTGGTCTTCCTGCAGAAACTCACGTGGGAAACTTAACATGCTTCCACCAGTTTTGTGACACAGACATTTGAACATGTGGTATTTTTGAGAATCAATCGTGCATTGCTCTTCACCGGGTATCGTCTTGTTTCAGGGACTCTCTGCTGTTGAAGTGTGGCAGCTGGTCAAAGAAGATTGAGGTGACTAAGGCGTCAAAAGGAGTGGAGATCAGTGTCAATCTCATCAGCTCAGAATATGGTAGGTCATGGGAATACCTTCACATTTCATATGAAAGTGTAAACACAACATTTACAAATATGCCTGTAAGATATGTTATTACTTAACTGCTTGTCATGTCCTCCTCTACAGTGGGCCTGGACATCCAGAAGAAGTTCAACGTGCACTACTCCAGAGCCAGGAGTTTTGATACAGATAATCGACACCATGTATCAAATCATCCTGCTGGACAGGGAGCACACAACTCTGCACTGAAACCACAGCTGCCAGTTCAGACTCTAGCTCAGAGGGAAAGTGCCACATCTTTCACAGAACCAGGTATTCCACCACAGCTTTGTCAGGGATGATTCTGTTCATGCAAAAATATTAAACAGATCTTTTCACTTTTCAAATGTAACAAACAACCGTCAGATTCAGGCAACAAAAGACAGTGCAACCACTTCTGCAAGAATAAAGATCTGTGTGCACATGACTGCTGTGAGTACAACCCCTGTTTGAATCTGTGCATTTCTTTCTGCACACTGATGTATCAAGTTTATTGAGATCCTTTCACAATGTTGTGGAGTCAAAGTTCTTAGTTTTTGCCCTCCCGAAGGTAAAGTAGGTGTAACCGTGGCACGGAAGAGGTCAACAAATCAAGAATCCAGTTTTTCTTCCTATTTGAACGACCTGAAGAACAGGAGTGACACACTGGCACAGACTCCAGTCAAACGCCTCAAGGTGAGGAAGAGAGCAGATTCAATGTCTGGAGTCTGTCCAAGCCTGCACTGTTTAGTTTTCTTTAACGGCTGCATTCCTAAAAGAAGATGAAGGTCCAAAGAGATGTACAGATGTGACTTGCCACAATTCAGCATGTTTTTAGTTGCAAGGAGGTATAAACGTGATGTTAGATAACACACAGTAGAACATTATTCATATTACTCTTATGCAAACATTGTCCTTTAAGCTCCCCCCACCCATAAAAAACCCCCACCTGTTTAGTCTGCAGGGGAAGCTGATGAGTCACTGCTAAATCACAAGTAGTTAAAATCAGATTACAAGAAATGTCAGCGATGGAGGAACAGAGTTTCTGCATGAATAACAAAAATAAATAGAAAGTCAGCAGTCAAGCATATTTACGTGTAGTAGATCTGTCTTTCTCTAAACAAAGCTGAATAATTGTTGTATGATTTGTTCTTCAGATGAGAATGAACGAGCAGAGTATGTCAGTCAACATGCAGGAGTTTTCTTACAAACCCAAAGAGAGACTATCTACTGTTCCCAGGTATTCATGGACAAATGTTCCACTCAGAAAATCTGATCAGTTTAAACATTTCAGAAATGTGGATCGGTTTTCAAATGGATGTGTTACTGGTGGGTCCTGAGACAAGACGAGTTGAGAATCACTGCTTCATGGGATTGTTAAATCGAGAAAAGTACATTTTGAGGAATGCGTTTCGGTTCAATGCCATCTGACTGTCTGATGCTGAAATATATGTATGCACTTATCATTTAATAAAGGTGTGGAGCTAATCTATATGAAGGTTCAGTGACACCACACGCTGAGACTGTGGACCTGACAGGAGAAGACTTCACTCACAGTGAACTCACAATTTGTCTGGATGGGTTTGACAGTGGTGAGCAGATGGATTAATGAACATTACCCAACATGAGGTGTTCAACTTTTACATGATCTCAGAGGATATTTTGCTAACTGTCATATCTCTCCATTTGAGATCATCAATACTACCTGAAGGACGTGAACGGGGCGGAGGAACCTATCAGAACAGCTGCTACATCTCATTCTCCTCATCTGAGTAAAATCAAACTACTCACTTGTACTAATGAGACCTTACTGTTGGTTTAACTGTAATCTCATGTCAATTGTTTTTCATCTTATATTACTATGTATATGTACATAGAAACTCTCCCAGGAGATAAATGACAGCAAATGAAAATAACTGTATGTACATTGGTTATTAATGATTATGTTTTGACCCTCACATTTGAATTTTGAGGTCCAGATTATCCACAAATATTTAATACCTAGATTAAAGTTGAAAAAATAGTTTATAATATCCACACATCACATACCTGAAGGCATTCCTGGGAGTTTAAAATAAAATAAATCAGATGTAGGAAGTCAATCCTGAGAAAACTCAAGCTGACAAATTAAGATGTTTGTTCTTATATACAGATGCATTTTTGTGTAAAATCCCAGTTTTTTTTATCACCTTTTAGTAACAATGATAAATACCAGCCCTGCTTTAAATATTCTGTGTTCAGGTTCCTTAGTGTGGATGAACCCAGGAGTCAGTGTTGGGCCTTGTTCGATCGATAATCCTCTCAACAACCAGAACAATAAAATAAACTCATGTTACCTAAAGATGTCATCTGACGCGTCAGATCAGGGTGTTCACTGTGAGAACACATCATTCCCACAAATACCCACTGTGAGCTTTGACCTTGGAAGTGAATGGGACGACTGGGGTGACTTTGATGACGAGAACTTGGTGCGTGCAAGCGAGACATCAATGGTCTCAAATGCTGCTAATGGGAAACCTCTTGTCCAGAAGTCTGTTCACACATCAGGTAAAGTGACTTTTTTTTTTTTTTTTACCAGTAATTCAGGAGAGATGGGAGGGCTATCAGGACATCGTAGTTACACCTACATTCATTGCTATTTGGGTATGAGGGACTTAGCCTTAACTGTTGTAAAAATCTATATTCTAATGTGCAGGCTTTACTGCTGCATCAACATCAGTTTTCACCCATCAGTCACAAGCCAGGCAGTGTGTAAACGGCTCTGCCCAAATACCACTCAAGTAAGGCCAAAAAGAAATGATGCAAAAATGAACTCCAACTAAGTCCAAACGATCACAGAGGTTTCATAATATGAAAAATGTGTCCCGTCATTCTTTTTAGGGCGATTTCACCGACTTTCAGTCCTGAAATCAGAAGACCAGGAGCGTCTCCAGCAGTCAGACCACAGAGCAGAATCACACTTGACTGGAATAAAAAGGTGCAAAGTGCTTACAGAAGGCCGTGCACATGTTGCTTTTGCCTTTACGTATACGAAAAGAACATGATTACATATTTAGACTTGTTTCTGGATTGTTAAACAGTGATGTCATACTGTGCACTTGAGAGTCACATTAAATTACTGTTCAGTTAATAATATTCATAACAATAATTAATATTTGACAGTGTCCATCAGCTGTGTGGCTACATTTAGTTTAAAATAGGTTTTAGGTTTTCTTTCGATTGTTAATCCTTTACAAGTTTATAAATTGCTAAATTGTCTGTGACTTTCTTTAAGCAGTATAAAATGTGCCTATGAACAGCTTTCTGAAATCACAAATGTTGTGTCATGGGTTGCTGAGTTACTGTGCACATGTGATGCATAGCCTTGTTTGTCCCTGCATAGAAACAGAACATCTTTCATGAAGAGTTCCCAGTGACAACACCAGAAAATCGACCAGAACAAAGCAAGACCAGAGTGGCCCCTCCCACTAGGTTTAATTTCTTCTCATCGATGATCGACTCAAGCAGCACCAGCTCATGTGTCAACACGAGGTAGAAGAAAATACAATAAAAAGATTCAATAACATATTTTCCTTCCAACATGAAACAAATCATATGGCATAAATGTGTACTAATCTACATTGACAGCTGTTTAACCCTGTCCCTTTTTTTCTCTGTACCAGCAGCAAAGAAGAAGAAGCGTTCATTGGAATATTTGATGGCATATTTTAGTCATGACATCAATATCAATAACATGACTTGTTCAAGCTTTGAGCTTTACATCAGATGTTTTCAGTGTTCAAATTCATATGTTTATATTGTAAATGTCTCAATGACAGTTCCAAAGATTACTACTGTTATTTATTTATTTATAAATAAAGTGTGTTTGTTTGGCGGTGACTCAGCTTCATGTTTGTACCTTCATATTAAGTATTCCTAAATTAAAACTATTTAGTAAACCTAATTATTTTGGGGAGCAAAAGATGCCTGGGTCTGGCCATGTTTTTTTAATTGACCAGAAAGAATCGAAAAATACACGAGACAGTAATGCACAATGTCCTTTGATAAATGAACAGACAATTATTATTCTAATCCCACTGAATACGAAGAAAAATTAAAGACTAGTAAAAGGGAATACAAACTGAAAATTCAGACAATCTGTGTCGATGTCGACGCTCTTCAGACCTACTCCTTTGTACGGCGTGATATCGCGGGATTTCAGCTCATGTAGCGCGAGATGTCTGACGTCACTTTAAGCGCGTAGTTTGTTGGCGGAAAAGCTTTATCCTGAAAGTTTAATCGAAACCTTGTCTTTGAACGCACATCGAGGTAGACACTCATAAAACACTTTAAACCGATGACAAATAATTTGACTAAAGTTCGACGTGCCAACAGATGTTAAATTAGAGGTAAGTTTGTTTTTTATTTCACTCAACAGGCTGTTAGCTAGCCTGACAGACTGTAGCTGATACTTTTGTTTAAATGAGAAGAAAACTGAAACTAGCTGCGACTCCTCTCTTCATCTATACATTGAACCTCATAGCCGCTGAATCAACTATATGCCCTCAATTCACTGTCCCTCATTAAAAGACCCTAAAGATTCAGTCATTAACATTTATAGCGTCTTTAAGGTTTTTATTTTATTTAATGTTAATATTGTTTTATGTTTGTCAGATGGAGTTGTCTCCTGTAAACACTGAAGACATGAGCAGAAATGGATCTATTCAATCTGACAAAGGTTACAGGAGGAGCAAAATCTCAAGTAAGTATGAGGTTAACCATTTGTACAAAGACGATCTGCTGGATAATATATGTACTGTGCAACATTGGTCTTTTCTCAACATTTAGATATTAAGTGTGTATTTAGATTTTTTTAACTCTTCACTTTAAACAAATGTGACATTAGGAATAGAAAATAAGTTGCTTTAATGACTTCCTGTAATGGACACCAGGCCTGTGTAGTTGCTTCTAAAATCATGTAATAGAACTCTCTTAAATATGTTGTTTTCAATTTTTTTTCAGGAGATTCAGAGATAGACATTGAGTCTCTCTACAAAGCTGTTCCTCAGCTGGCAAAGGTTTTCCACATTATGGACAAGATTGGAGAAGGTACTCATCCTGAAAAACCTAAACTACAAAAAAAGGACTTTCCATACTGTTTGCTTATTAGAAACATAGTTTTAAATGTACACATTTGGTATGTATTCACCTTGTTGGATTGATGTGAACAGGATGATGATGTGTGTACCTGTGCATTAGGAACATTCAGCTCGGTGTATTTGGGTGAGGCTCAGATGCGGGACGGGACAAGAGAGATGTTTGCTCTGAAGCACCTCATCCCAACCAGTCATCCAACGCGCATCGCTGCTGAGCTCCAGTGTCTCACTGTTGCTGGGTATGTCAAAACTTGAATGTGTCTATAAAAGGTTATTGATCCAGCAAATACTTTTACCTCACTGTTACACGGATAACATGCTGTTTATTTGTTCTTTTGCCTCTCTGTGTTTTTCCGTCCCCTTTGCAGTGGCAGAGAGAATGTAATAGGTGTGACGTACTGCTTCAGGAGGGAGGATCATGTGGTGATTGTCATGCCCTACATGGAGCATCAACCTATTGTGGTAAGCACATGGTTGCACACTGAGAAAATATCTGTAATGTATGAGCCCAAACAAATCATAAAAAATAACTTGTCAACCAATTAATAATGATTCATCAGGAAATCATTGGTTCACTAAGCTTTGAAGAGGTCCATCTGTACATCTATCACCTGCTGAAGGCTCTGAGACACATCCACCAGTTTGGAATCATACACAGAGACATCAAACCAAACAATTTCCTCTACAACAGGAGCAGCAGAATGTAAGTAGTGACGCTCTACCGTAAGAGCAGAGTGTAGTACGGTTAAACTCTTTTCAATTTCAGTTGATTTTTTAAAAATTAATTTCTCTCTTAAAAATGTCTTTTAGGTATGCTCTGGTGGACTTTGGCCTGGCTCAGGGCACAGCAGACACCCAGATTGATTTGCTGAAGGTGGTGAGGCAGAGGTCTTCACTAAAAGGTGGAGGGTCCACAGGGAAACAAGAAATCACACAGAGAAGCAAAGCACCAAATAGACTCCCTCCAAAATCTACCACAGCCTCCACCTCACTACCTCCGCCTCCAAAGCAGTCCACCACTTTGCCTCCTTCCTCCTCGTCTTCTTCCACCACCACTTCTTCCTCAGCCTCTCCGAGGGCACTGGTTAAAAAAGCACGTTCTGCCACCACCACTGTCGCTACTTCTACCTCGTACACAAAGCATACTAAGGTGTCTGCCCTCGCACTACGCTAAAACTTAGCGTCCACGTTTAGTCTTTTTGTTATTTCTCAAAGAGTTGAAGTAAAGTTAATGGATAACACAAACAAAGTTGTGTTTGAAATGTCCTTTAGGGCTCTATTCAAATATCTGTCTGTCATTTACCTTAAATCTTACATGCATGTTTGGTTTTCTTTAGAATTTGACAGCGCTACGCAAAGTGCAACGCCCTGTTTTTGGAGAGAGGAACCTGAATAGCTGCACTCCAGCTCCATCCACCACTAAACAAGCTGCCCTAAAGACCGAGGTGAGCGAGTGGAGAGTAGACTTCAGGAAATGGGAGAAGTTTCGCTTAAGATCAGCCTTTAGAAACCTGATATTTAAAAGTTTTTTCTTTTTTTTTTTTTACAAGGCTTAAGATATTTACATTCATTCGAACAAAGTAATAATTCCTTTAAAATGTTTTTTTTTTTTTTCAAATGCCAGTGGTTAGATTTGTTTGTCCGACATAGCAACCAGGTCATAGTTTTTGTAAATCAGTGAAGAGTTATCTACATTCCTGCTTACAGACATTCTCTAAACAATGGATATTATGAATGAACATTTCCTATCTGTTGGCAGAGTTACTTTTCATGATGCAAAGAGTGAGAGGCGTATAGTTCTGAACACAGTCATATTTACTCATAAAACCTTTCAGCTGTTAAAGTCTGCAAAAACTGAGGACGCAGCCAACCGAAGGCTTTCTGCAGCCAGCCGGGGCCCGCTGCCCGTCAAGACTCAGACTAGCAGTCAGAAACCTGCAAGGACTTTACAGCAAGGCCTCACCTGTAACTGTCACCTGACGGACCGGGTCTGCAACATCTGCATGTCCAGGTAAGATAAGATCATCATGTGTTGATCCCCAGACGGGGAAGAGTTGCCGTAGTAAAAGACGAGAAGAAGATCATGCATACGAGTACAAATAAAATAGAGATAAAGGTAAAACGTTTTTACAACCATTAACTAGCTAGTATCCAGTAAAGCTGACGCCAATTAAGATCCAAACTACACCTAGAACTCAACAGGCCATCGAGACATGAAGGTAAAAGACAAAGTCCCAAAACAAACATCAGAAGAGACTTTCGGTCAACACGCAGAGTAAAGTTCCTTATTGAGTCTGTAAATTATTGTTCATATTCTTGACAAGTCTGATCATCACTTGAACTCCATTGTAGGTTTTTTTTTCAAAGGGACATTTCCATTCCACAGATTCATTGACATTTCCTTGAGCTCAAAGTGAATATGAAAAAAAGCTTCTTTCACCCAAATAATGGTCGAAGACTTTTCATTGTCATTTTAAATAAAATGGAAAAAAGCAAATATTTTTATTTATGTGTCTGAGTCCTTCAAATGTCTGACTTGTCTGCTAAAAATACATTTAAATTTTTGTTGCTGTAGTTTATATGTTTGATTTTCATTTGTATCCCTCTCATTTAATGAGTTAATTTTCTTCAAACTCCTCATTCCTGTTTTTAAATGAGAAAGGAAGCAGCAGGTGGCTCCCAGGGCCGGGACCCCGGGCTTCAGAGCTCCAGAAGTCCTCACTAAGTGTCCAAACCAGGGAACAGGTTGGTACCATAAACTCTGAATAATAAAAAAAAAACCACATACGGTAAATGAGTGATAGCTGTGCTCTTCCTCGTTCTGGTAATAACCTGTTGTTTGTGTGTTGCAGCGATTGACATGTGGTCAGCTGGTGTAATCCTGCTCTCACTGCTCAGTGGACGTTACCCGTTCTTCAAAGCCAGCGACGACCTGATCGCCCTCACTCAGATCATGACCATACGAGGCTCCAGGGAAACCATCCAGGCCGCCAAGGCGTTTGGTCTGTATTCAGTCACACACTTTAGTTACACTCACAAGCACAAAAAAACAGGCTGAAATCCCCCATCATTAGAAGGGGTGCTTACTTCTTAACAAAAGAAAAGAATGCCAGGTATCCAATCTTAGATCTGATGAAAAATACAGAGGGGATTAATGGAAGCGCGTAATAGACAAGACAACAAATAAACCAATCATTCCTCACAGATCTAAATCTAATGCCTCAAAGGTGACTGATGTAGAGGACTTAACAAACTACCATTACAGCCGGATCACCGAAGAGATCAGCCCTTGTTTTCTTTCTGTAAAGGTTGAGACATGTGGAAGGGACACACTAACATAAGATAATCTCATCTTAACTTCTTTAGTTAATGTTTGCTCTGGGAAGCTTTAAAGATTTGTTCTGTGTGAAACCTGAGATGAGCAGTTGATCCTGCAGTTAGGACAAATGGGGAGCCTAAAGATGATCTAACTAGTCACAGCATGAGTGACCAAAGACGGTCCATGTTGGAGGATCGAGTTAAGGCGCTCTCTGATTGGTGAAGTGCCTGTGCAGATAATAAATGAACGTGTGGTTTGCTTTCAGGCAAGGCGGTGGTTTGCAGTCGGGAGCTGCCTCGACAGGACCTCAGGACACTGTGCGAGACGCTGAGAGGACGAAGGCCATCCCCGGATGATGTCACGCCACTTCCTGAGGCCAACACGGACGCCACCGCAACCCATCTACACAAGATCCGTGATGAAACGCCAACACATCGTCCCACTGAGGGAACATTAAAGCAACGCAAAGACAGAGCAGGAGGAACTCTGACTCACACCCAGGAAAAGTCAGAGGCACCAGAAACTGCGCACCCTCATAAATGGAGCTCACAGACGGACTGTCAGCTGCAGAAAGATGAGCGCGGTTGGGACAGAGTCCCAGGTATGGCGTACGACCTGCTGGACCAGCTGCTGGACCTGAACCCTGCAACCAGAATCACAGCTGCTCAGGCGCTGCAGCATCCGCTGTTCAAGGACCTGTAAGGCTGCAGACTGGCTCGAGACCAGGACTCTCACGTCACATGGATGAGCCACCAAAGCTTTGATTAGGTTGAAAGAGGCTGGTCGGTTCAAAGACAGAATGGGTTTTATACATTTACAAATTTTAATGCGGATGACTAAAAGTTTGTAAAATACCTCTGTTGTCTTTTTACAGAGAGACGAGATGTTACTCTTCTCTTCAACATTATATTGATTGGACCTGTTGATCAGCCCTCCCTGCTAAATGCTACAGTTTAATATTTGTTTCCATCCAGCACCGGTTGGACTTGTTGGTTCACAGGTCTGAGTGTATGAGGAAACATTTGTTTTTCAAAGCAGCTGCAGTACAAAGTTATTTCAGAGCAGACATTTGATAAGTACATGTAAATGTGCTTTGTTACCGGGATCAGTGAGAGAGGAAACAATTGGCTGTGAAGTTGTGAGGACAAACCCACTTAAAGGCAGGGTACGATGCTCCAGCTCAACTTTCCTCCCAGAAGGAACAAACAGCCTTGTATTGAACTTTTTTAAATGAAATAGCAAATATTCTTTTGTATTCATAACTTCAACTTTTCAAGCATGAATATCCTGAGTGTTTCTACATTTGTCTCACCTGCCATAAAACATTTGTTAGTGTCAATTCAGCCAATGTACATAAAGTAAGAAAGAGCTATTATTTGAAAGGTCTAAAAATTTTGTCTATAACATTTTATGAAGGTGACAATGAATGCTGCTGTATAAAACGTGTATCTTTCAGTTGTGTTAAGTTATAAAGCTGAGAAATAAACTACTATAATAGTGTAATAATAAAGCAAAGTGTGTCAAGTTCATTGAATAGTCTAATCTAAAGGTTGGCTTGGAGCTGTATGACTGGGCTACATAAACCAATGAGTTTACAGTGTAGGGCTAACTTCTCTCTCTCTAGAAGCACAATACAGAATTCCCAGGTCTTTCTCTTCATTTATGCCTTTGATAAGTAATAGCAGTACAGCACGTGTTGTATCTGCATGTACACAAGTGTTAACAGCAATGAAACATTTGAAAATGAAACGGAAACATCAGCATTATTTAAAGCCTGCTTTACTTCTGAACACCCGGCTGATTCTCTGAAAACAACTTGAAATAAAAGGAAAAAAACAAAAGCAGTGTTCAGTATTAACAGTTTGAAACAATGCAGCTCCAGTAACGACGTATGTACATCTACAGTTCAAACACTTGAAGGCTTGTTTTTGATGAGTGGCCCTTGAGATGATGATGACCTGCTGCTCTCTCTCTCTCTCTCTCCGGCTCAGACTAAAGACTCTCCTTTAACTCGGTGAGTTCTTCTATCCGCACCAACACGCTCTCGATCATGTCGAATGTGTGCAGGGCAGAGTGAAGAGCCTGAGAGGACAAACATTCAATCAGACCAGCGCCGCACAAACTCGCAATCGAATGACTTTTTAATGTGCTGTTAAAAAAAGAACCTGAATCTGGGACTCCGACGTCATGTTTGGTAGTTTCTCGTCACCGACAGACACAGAGAGCACCGGGTTCGCTGTGAAAAACACATTTACACTCTTATTTGGTTTATTTGTTTCTTTGAGGAAGACAGGAGTGAAATGTGCTCAGGTGTTGTGTCTCAGTGTTGACCTGACCTTTGGCCTTGGCCCTCTTGGTTTCCATGGTGTTGTGCAGCTCCCTCTCGTAGTGAGCTCTTGACATGTTCACACCGACACGTAGCGGCTTCATGAACGTGTCTTCGATTTTATACAGCTCTGTCCAGATCCCCGTCTGTGAGACAGCAGCAGAAACATGTGATGAGACAGGTGCACGCATGAATCAGTGAGCGTAACTGAACCACAGTCTAAACAAGTGAACCATAACTTCATGAAAAACGTGTCCTGACAGTTAGCTGTACTACATGATCTGATCCTGCGCTTAGACTCACCTGGTTGTCTGTCACTTTGTCTCGGATTACGAGGTAGCGCAGCACGTTCAGAGACTCCATAATTCTGTTCAAACAACAAATAAGCATGAACTTGGAGATACAGCAGTGAAACAAAGTAATCCAGAATCAACGTCCACTGAGTTGCTTTTTTAGGATTTTTTTTAAATTTTTATTTGGTTGGAAGCTCAATAATGAACTGTCAAAGAGACAAATTGGTATCATTTAAAACAGAAATAGTTAAAGTCAGCTAATTGTATTTATTTTATTGTATGATTCACTCTGGACTCCTCCTGCTTTATGTCACAAACTTCTTTTCACCAATGTTTCCTATTTTACAAAATGATCTTTTTTTTAAATTATTCTAGAAAACTGAATTCAAGCTCATTAGAGTTTTACTTTCTAAATAATTTCTTTACATATATGTGATATTTATTTACCAGAAATGTGTTAGAATTAAAGGGGAGAGTAATAAGACTAACTTGTGGTTCATTTACGGACAAAACATTTTAAATGAAACAACTTTCTCTTTTTTTTTTTTTTTTTATCCCAAACTGGTTTTTCTAATCCAACATATCAACACTTCATAAAATGAAAAATGAGTTGACATTTCTCTGGCCCAAAGCATGATGGGATAAGTTCCCGCCCCCTGCATCCCTGAGAAAGATAAAGGGTAGTGACAGCAGCCTTGAGTGTGTGCTGACCTGTCCAGGTACTGCAGGAGGTCGGTCTCTGGGCCGTCTGGCAGACTGAGGACTTTACGCAGCAGAGGCAGCAGGTGAACTCCCTCGAACCAGGTGTTACTGTTACCTGGCTGAAGACAGGAAGAGTAGAGACATAACTACAAGACAAGCTCTGTACTGACTGTCATTTTTAAAAAAAAAAGGATACTGAGCTGACAAACGACATTAAATGCACAGTGCCCTCTCACCTGCAGCGCAAGGTCGATCTGATTCTTGATATTTTTGATGACATAGCCTTCGACTCCGGAGTGATTACTGGTTTTCAACATGTACCTGAAACAAGACGACCAGCAAAGATCAAAATGCTGAAGGGTGGAGCAGAGAAGACATTCTGATGATTGCAAAGAGAGAAATGGGGAGCTCACTGGAAAAAATTGTATTTGGCTTCAGTGTCAAACTTATCGATGCTCAGCTGGAAGACCTTCAGTCCTCTGGTTCTCTGTTGACAAAGAGAACATGTGAAAAATATGTTAATACATGTTTTAATGAGAGAAGAAGTACCGGTACAATAAAACCAATATCAATACACAATTTGAACATGTGTGCTAAAAAGTCCTCTTACCAAATCATGCCTTGGACATATCGTCATGACCTTCACCAAGTTCTAAACAGTAAATCGAAATCATGATGAAATACAGATCAGGGAAGCGACACACTGTGGCGATCAAAGCAGAGTAAAACACTGAGGAATAACTTCACCTGAGGGACAGTGAGGAAAGGTTTGATCTCCAGCAGATCTGCATGCAGGCTGCCATCGTCCACCCGCACCAGACTCTTCTCATACAGCTCCTGCATGACAGTAAGTACATGACATCACAGACGTGACAGGGCAAGTGTAAAAGACAAGCTACTGAGCTCCTGTGCTGAAGTTATTTTGGAAAGGAGGATTAAAAAAAAAAAAACATTTTGTCAGAAAGATCTTCAGAAAAGCAAAGGATAACTAAATATGTGTGCCAATATTTGTATTTTTTTTAAGTCACTTGATAAAACTTAAAAACTCTTCAAGAATATGTTGATTTCATCTTGACCTCAAAGTTTCGTTGCACTCACCAGTCCTTTCTGAATCCTGGACTCATCAGTTCTGCGAGTGAAACATCAATCAGAACATTTCAGTTGAGCTTCATCACACAACACCAAACCAAGTCTGAGTGTTATATATTTAAACAGCGATGTGATGTGACAGCATCACCTCACTAAAAAACTCATGAATCAATGAAAACATATCTGTGTTTGGGTTTCTGTTAAATACAGGATGTGGTTCCAGTGGCAGATAAGAACTGTAGCCTGTGTTCCTGTTTGCAAACCTTTCCCATTTAATGTGGGTTGTTTGGTGAAGAAAAAAAAAACACAGACAAATGACTACTTTGTCATCAGCTCACCTGGAGAGGAGGAGATTAATGTGCTCCATGTTTGACCGTAGACTGAACACTGGGCTGTGAACACACAGATTCAAAAAGCATGATTATTGTCAGTTCTCATGATTTCGTGTTCAAACAGTGAGAACAAATTCTGTCTCTGTGTTGATTTCTAGTCACTTTTCAAGAGTTTACTCTCTGTGAGTGTGTGTCTGTTTTTTTTTCACTCTTACCTGAAAACACTGGGGAACGTATCAGCAGTCAGATGATGGACAAACACAAGGTGAGCCAGGCTGGCCAAAGACTCTTTAGGATAACGCACCTCCTCCTCCAGAAATCCTGGAACCTGTTTTCTCTTTAACAGAGGCTGGAACACAAGATCGGGGAGGGACTCTCCGATAGCACTGAGGGTTTTCTGGACAAAACACAAACACAGAAACAGACTCACCATGTACATCATATCTAACCGGGAAATATGGCTGAATATGGGCTAAGAATGAGCTCATTTTTTGCTGAGACCAAAAGTTGAACTATAACATTGTTGTTGTAGTAATTGTAAGCTAAGAAGATGTTTCCATACCAAAATCTCTGTGGCGAAATTTCTGAGAGGAGAGTCAGCCAAAGTGTCAGGATCCTTGAGTTGTACCTCCAACAGAGGGCGACTCAGAGTCTTCATACAGCTGACGGACAAAAATCATCCTCAGATATTTTATTCGCACGTCTTTGAAGTGAAACATATCAAATCTCCTACTTACAACTTTAGCAGCTCTGTTCGCAACTCATCCTCTGTCCCTGCTGTTGGCTCACCAGCCATGTTTTTTTTCATACTCTCACTAAGGTTCAGGGTGTTACACGTGGCCTCCTGGACGAATGGTTTGACAAAGTGGGTCAGGTCAGTGCAGCAGCGACAAAGTGAGAAGACATCATCCTCCTCTTGCTCTTTGGTGTGAGGTAGAGGCAGTTTGGCCACCTGGTCCAGCACAGAGGACAGGGTCATACCCAGAGAGGACGCTTTGCGGCTGCCCAGGTTCAGCAGCACTGAGAGAGAAGACACAAAGATGGCTTTATTTGTCATCTGATTATGATTATGCTCAGGGCTGTGCTTACAAAGGTGTTGTTTACCTTTCTGTAGAGGGTTCAACAGCAGATGAAGGCTCTCTGCTATGGTGTCAGGGTCATCATGCTCTAGCTGCTCCAACAGTCCAATCAGCAGCTCTTTGGGCCCGCAGGTCTGAAAACACGACTGAGTCTTAAAAGACCTATTCCATCCCAACACTCATGACTAAGTATTAGAATCTGGTTTCCTTTATCAGTAGATTACATTCATTTAAACATGTTTAATATCAAATCTTATGAGCAAAAACACTGACACTTAAATTGGCCCCCCGGGGACAAATAAGATTTTTTTTTTAAATTGAATTATCAGATCAATCCATCACTACGGTTATTTCAGGGCCTTTTGCTTTCATTGATAGTAAAGCGTATTAATAAGAAATTCAGGGGAGTCCAGAGCAAGGTAGAAACCTATCAAAGAGTTGAGGCTGGGACTTGAATCTGTAACCGATATGTTGAGGACTGTGGTCTGTATATGAGGGCTGCCTGCTCAACCAGCTGAGCTAAATCTGACTCTCAAGATAAACACCTTCCTCACAGTACTCGTACAGGAGATGGACGTACCTGTAGCAGGTGATTGAAAACAGCCAGACATGGAGGAAGGTTCTTGTCTTCTTTCTTCAGAAGAACTTGGATCACGGGAGGCAGCAGGTTCCAACCCATACATCTTACAATGTCCTAAACAGACAGGAAACAAAGAGCGTGTCATCCAGAAAACTTTTACACACACTATTAATGAGTCACTGTCATGAAACAACTGGCTGAGAGAACATACCTGGTTCTTCTCGTCCAGGATGATACTGAGCACCTGTGCGCTGTGTCCCTCCTCGATGCAGGTCCGCCCTGCGATTGTAAAGACGTCATGATCCTCTGAGCTGTAGCTGTCCTCAGGCAGGGCTTGCTGTATGAAATAAAGAGGTAAATCAAGGGATAAACAACTGACATCTTACTGAAGATAAACATTTAAGTTAATGTTTGAAAAAAAAAAACCATTATTATTTTATATAGATTAAGGAGTTTTTAAAAAAATACTTCACCAGTCCAACAATAACACCTCACAGTTTTTATAACTATCATTACTGAATGCAATTGGGGTATTTCAACACATGGCTCTGATTTCAATCTAACATAGGAAGTAGAAACACATTGTTTTGCTGATGAAATTGTAATGTAGAGGTCTGCAGTTTACATTGTGATAATACATTTATATATTACACAAACATACAACAACATATTACACCTCTAAAATAAGTAAAACAAATAAATCTACATAAATGAACAAAAACCCAAAAGCACAATAGCTCTGTCTGAGTTGACAGTATCTAAAAGATAAACATGGTTACACTGGCCAATAACTTCATTAAGATTATTTCACTGAAATAATATTATTACACTGGACATCATGTATGTGGGGAAACTGTGACAGACAGACTGATGTAAAGATGTTTGAGTCACTCACACATCTCTGGACCACATCACTGAGCTGCTCCAGAGCCATCCCTGCTGTCTCCTCCAAAACAAACGACACACCTGATGTTAAAATAAAACAACTCATCAGAAGGGTCCACACTGGCATGACGTCACGTTAATCAGTTTGTTCAATAAAAATTAGCTTAGCCGCTTCTCTGAAACTAATGAGCTGCTTTGTCCTATTCTGTCTCTTTAAACCAAGTTACAAACACTCAAACACTCTTACCTTAAACAGAAATGATGAAAAGGGGAAACCAGTAACGTAATAACAAACCTCAGATGACTACATATCCCATACAACAACAAAAAACACCGGGGAAACAACCACGCTACCTGGTAGCGGGACTGATGGAAGAATTGTCCGTCTGGGCTTTCCGTAGCATGAATCACGTGACAGACAGGTCAAAGTTAAAACCGGAGAAAACAGTAGCAGCATGGAGACGGAGTACATACTTGGTAGTAGATCTACCGCTAAAGTCTCAACAAAAGGTGTGTTTATTGTAATCTTATGTTTATGTCTTATAAACATGAAGCTGTATGTGACTTCTTGTAGCCTTACAGTTTCAATATTTTTTCAAAGATACTTCAGGTCTGAGTAGGCGGATCAACAACAACAACAATAATCAGTCATACATACACTTTAACCGTGTTTAACTTTTTATTTTTTCTACAGGCGGGAAAAAGAGCAAAACCCAGACTGAAGATGAAGCTCGAAGGTGAGGAGGCGATTATTTTTTAATGGATGTTAGAGATGTGATTATAACTGGTTTGCATAGCTAATGAAAAATGTCATTTGTACAGAAAGTTTCATGGCTATATTTTAACATGTTGTAACAATCCTTGTGTGCATGTGTTGTTTCCTTCATATTGATCAGGGCCGAGGAGTTGAAGGAGAAGTTGAGGGAGAGGCTGGAGTTGGACAGCAGAGCCCTGAAGGTGGTGGAGCGTCTCCTGGAGGACACAGTGACCGAAGACTTCCTGGTTGACTGTGTACGTGTCATCTCTAGTTCTACAGCTGAAACAAAAAAAAAGAGCATTAACATACAACTCATATAAAACCACTCTCATAACAGAGACAAGTGCTAGATTTGGCACAAGCTTGAATCTTTAAGCAGTAAGAACAGGGTGAGTTTATATTATTTCCTCCAGACATGTCCTGGAGGAAGTATGTGCTTTGATCTGACACATTAAGGCTTTTGACCTGTTTAATGAGTGCTCAACACAACTGGAGTCATGCTTTGACTCCACTGTATTATCCTATCGCTACACTATTTAAATGTGAATAATGACATTGCGATCACAACAAGTGAGGCTTACACAGTTGTGACATTTGAAATAACAGTAGGACCATATCAGATTTGAATACTAATGACCTTCAACTCCTATTTTCCAGACATGGTTACTTTTGGAAACTTTATACGTTTACATAGTCAAGGATGAGATTTAAGGAGTTCTTACTGTTGAGCAGCCGTTACAGTTTTAGTCAAACTGACCCCGTGGTCACATGTTTCTGTCTTCCCACAGGCAAGACTCATTTTTCCTGATCATTACAAAGATGCTGTGGAGGAGAGGTCCATCGCTAAACTGTGTGGCTATCCCATATGTCCAAATAAACTGGGCAAGGTAAGAAACTTTTCATTACTCTTTATTGTTCTGTGTAAGTAACGCATCTCTTTGTATCTCGGCAGTAGCTCAGTCTGTAGGGACTTGGGTTGGGAACCGGAGGGTCGCCGGAGGGTCGCCGGTTCAAGTCCCGGCACGGACCAAGTCCGGAAACTGGTCTGGTAACTGGAGAGGTGCCAGTCCATTTCCTGAGCACTGCCGAGGTGCCCCTGAGCAAGGCACCGAACCCCAAAACTGCTCTGGAGCGCTCGCTGTGGGCAGCCCCCTCACTCTGAGACCTCTCCATTAATGCATGTCACTAGAACCCTGTTTGTGCATGAGTGTGTATCTCGGCCTATGTGTGTGTTAGACAGAGTGTAAAAAACTGAATTTCCCCTTGTGGGATTAATAAAGTGTAAATTATTATTATTATTATTATTTAATGATTTAATATGTATTGCTTTTCAGATCCCAACTCAAAAGTTTAAAATCTCTACCAAGACAAATAAGGTTTATGACATCACAGAGCGCAAGGTAAGTACGTTTTTTTTTTTTTGTGTCTTGACAAAATAATCTTTTAGATTTTCTCATATGCTCATGAATCCTGAAGGATTATCTCGATGAACTTTATATTTTTTGTGTCTCGCTGGTGCTCAGTGTTTTTGCAGTAACTTCTGCTACAAAGCATCCAAAGAGTTTGAGCTAAAAATATCAACAACACCTCTTTGGCTCAGGCGTCATGAGAGGTACGTGTTGTTTCATGTATGGGAAATGTTTCCGCCTCCAAATGTTATCCTTTTATAAACATTTACTCTGTGATATGACTTTCTCTCCCGCTGGCAGTCCTTCAGAAATTAAACTAATGAAGAGAGGAGATGGGTATGTATATGTCTGATGTTTCTATTTCTTCAAAGTTAATGTTTTACAAAGCAGCAGATCTCTTAAAAGTGATATAGGTCTTATAATGAAAACAGATGAAATGTCACCTGTGCCTGCAGTGGGAGTACTGGTGAGGAGGTGTTGCTGTCACAGAGGCGTCTACAAGAGGAGGACGTTGAGGACCCGCTGGCTGCTCAACTCGAGGACCCTCACAGCTCTCAGCAGCGTCGTGATGCTGCCAGCCTAAATCACAGTGACAACAGTGACATTGAGCAGGAGCAGGACTTTGTCTCCAGCGTTGTCTCTAAGCAGCAGGGACCCCGGGTGCATTGGGGTGACCTGCCCAAACGTTATGATGAAGGTGTAAAAGGAGAAGGAAGTAAAATGGAGAGGCAAAGGAAACAGAGGAGGGAGGGGGCTGAAGAGAAAACAAAGGGAGAAGAAGAAAGCAAATGTGAGGCAGAAGTTGACCCTGAAATCCCCAAACCTGAGCTCTCATTAAATATAGACAAACGTAATCATGAGCAGGGGACAGAGGAGAAAAGATGGCAAGAGGAACATAATGTGAAAGAGGCTACAATGAAGATGAATGTGTGCAGTTTATCTGAGACAGTCACTCCCTCGGCTCCCCAGCCTGTCGACTCATCAGCCAAACAATCGGAAAACTCCCATCTTCTCGACTCTGCAGCGATTAAAGAGTTAACCCATACAACGGAGGGCAAACATTTCCCCTCATCTACTCTGAACAGCACTATTTCAAACAGCCAAAGCACTGCCCTGACAGAACAACCAGGCCTCAACATCACCCAGGTTGGTATGAGTAAAAGAGGGGCAGCTGGGCTGCAAGACCTCCTCAAGAACCAAACAACTGGAGACAGAGCTGAATCCATCCGCCTGAGTCTCCTCAGTTGCCTGAGGAGAACTTTACAGGAGTGGAGCACTGACGAAACTCTGAAGTTCCTATATGGCGCTAATCATACACTGAGTGCTCCTTTTGCTGATGTTCAAGAGAAAGAAGAAGAGGAGCTGGATGAAGACGATGTTGAGGTGACTAATGAGGCTTCAGGAGAGGCTGATGGCTGGGTGCATGAGAGACCGTCTGCTGACGCTCCAGATTACGAGACCCTGCGGAAGGAGACTCAGCAGCTGGAGCTGAGTGTGAGGGAGTTTTATAAAGGGACCTGGATCCTTCCTGAGGAGGGGAAGGAGTCAAGCAGCGACAAGGTGAGAGAATTAAGACAGATATATGTGATGATTTTATTTTTTTTCTAGCACTCATGCACCATGTTTGTTCTTTAATTAGGTGACCGGCCATGAGCAGAGCAGGAAGAACCCCGCTCTGCCACTTGTGGACTCTCAGGCTCAGCACCTCATCCAGAAACGAATCACGGTGGAGAAACTCAACAGCTGGTGCGTGTTTGTGCTTTTAGTTTGTGTGTATTGTTGTGTTCAATTAATGTATGCCCATAAACTTAATGTAGAAACTTACAAATAGGCATTAAAATAAAAGTGTACATGTTTTATGCTGAGCTGTGCACTTGTACCACATTACACATTAAAATATAAGAACTGAAACAAACCTAATTTGATCTTGACAAAGAAAAATATATTCATGTTACTTTCATCCCTCTTTCAATATATTTGCTTGTTCTCTGTGTTGTGCAGTCTCAGAAACATTGTTGGTCCACTGCGTCTCAGCATGGGTGACGTCTCCACTGACCTGAACAACCTGGTCAGAACATTTAGGTCAGTGCAACACACACACACACACACACACACACAGAAACACGTCACACTGCAGGTCTTCTGCAGCAAAAGGTCACAGTAACACACACGCACACAATGTTTTGCACTGATAAATTTAACACACTCACAACATCAAAAGTATAACAAAACAGGCTTTTAAGGTTCAGAAGGTAAGATAACACTCTGCTGACAGGGCATCAAGGTTCACATTATGTTGTTTCTTTATGTATTAAATGTATATGCTTATCCTTAAGATACATTGTGTTCATAATAAACATTTTACTAAAATAAAGTCCTTCTTTATTACATTGCAGATAGATTTTTCTGAGACATTTTTACTAGTTTAAGGATGGAGCCTACTTACTTTTTTGCAGGAACAACTGATAATCCAATCCTTTTTCTTACATTTCTCAACACAGAGGATTTGAAAGTGAACTTTGGTGCCCCCTACTGGTTAGCATGAAACATGAGCTGAACAGGAATTGCAATAAATACCTTTTTCTTTCAACAGCAGACATTTTACATTCATTATGGCTCAATCCCATGTAGCTGCTTCAGTTCATCTTTAATTTGATTAGAAACACCAACACCGCTCTCCTTTGTTGGGATAAGTCAAAATATGAAAGAGGCTGATTTTCCTCGCTTCGTTCATAAATCACCATGATGTTTGGATTTCATTGGCAATATTTGCATGTACATACCTAACATATCACTGACATGTATTTTATTTATTTGTGTTAGCAATCAAGTGTTGTCACAATATATTGTGCTCAATTATGACATTAAGGTCCCGATCTCAATCTCCACCCTTAAACCCCTGAGCTCCGAGCCTTCGCGTTTTAGTGACATCACGTGTGCACGAGTGATAGAATCCATTCGGGTTTAAAAAAAATGAGGAGTGGGACATATGACATCACACTTTACCTGACCACTAGGTATGTCACTAAAGCATCATTTATTTAAACCTGAGATTTTTCTACGATAATATGTCAAAATATCGTAAGTCAAAAATTACCTTTGAGAGTTATTCAAACAGGGGCAATAACACTTGCAGGATAATCATACAGATTATTATTCTCAAACTTAGCCTTCAATGACGAAAGAGCCGCAACAGAAAGATTCACCTGGCAGAAACTGTGTCAGTGGTTTGTCTTGGTGTCGCTAGATCTCAGTTGTTGTGTGTTTTGTTTCCTTTAGTCAGAGCAATGTAGCTTTTAAATGGAGCTATTTATTTATCATTACAAAAACACTACATCCGTTTCTTGTCCACTAGTTGTCAGTGAAGCCTTTCATTAAAACCTTGTATCAGATTGAACTGTTCCTGCCACATACAGACTCTGTGTGCTCATTGGCTGGTTAAGATGTTTTCAGCCTCAGAGTCATTTAATCACCGTGGACTGAGTAACACCTCGAGAGTCCTGCTTCCAGGAATTCTCTTTGTGCTGTCAGAGGGCTCCCTGACATGAGGTGTTAAACTTGTATATACACAGTGCTGCTGTCACACACACATACATCACTGCTGTATTGCTGCAAGAGTTTTCGGGGGTCTGTATGGCCATGTGAATGTTTTTTTTCTTTCCTAGGTCACTAAATATGAAAGATTGCCCTTAATGACATCAAAAACCATAACTTGATTTATCTCTTACCTGTTTGTTTATTAATTTTTTTGTATTGACACCACAGGTTCACCAACACAAACATCATCCACAAACGTCCAGAGTGGACCCTCATCGCTGTTGTGCTTCTCCATTTGTAAGTTTCTAGTTTGTCTCCGAGTATCCTGTAAATGCTAAGGTTACACATTCACGCTCAGTGACAGCCGGTTTGAAGGAGATGGACAATGATTTCATGGAAATTAAAGAGCAATGTTTCCCAGGAAATACACCGTGTCAGCAAACTAAAAAAACACTGGTCTTAACAGTCTGGGTGTGTAACTGTTAGTGTGTGAAAACATGAAAAAAGTGTTGCGTTTGTTTCCGTAACTGTAGATTTCAATGGTTAACAACAAAACACAGGTCAAACTTCTCTGCAATGGTTGTTCAAAATGTGCATGGTGTCTTTAAGAGTAGTTTTTATGTTGCATGGAAAGATTGATAATGTCCTCAATGAAAGCAACACAACACTCAGTTTTACTATTGTTTGTCAGGAAAAATCAGGAGGACTTAATAACTTTACTGTGATTGAAACTTACCTTCAGCTTCAAGGTGCATTTTATAAAAAAAAAAAAGCATTAGGTGTGGGATTGTTCTGTCAATGCCATATGGTCTGTGTGTGTGTGTGTGTGTGTGTGTTAGTGTCACTGGCAGTTCATGGACAGTTCCGTGCTGCTCCCGTCTATACACACACGCCTTACAGCCTTATCTCCACCTAATTACCACTCTCCAGATCCGCAATGCAGGACACAAAAAACGGCCATGTACACAATAAAGTTGAATACACGCGCACTAGTTCCTGTGTATACATCCAAGCAAAACCGAGCCCTTTAAATTGGCCTGGTTGGGTAAATGTTCACCTGATGCTGGACTGCTTCAGCCCCTGTTTAACTATGTGATGACTTGCATTGTGTGTTCACTTGAACACGAGTGTAAAACGTGTCTTCGGTGCTTTCTTTTAACGTTAACTGTTGTTGAGGGATTAATCCAAAAATCCCTGCTTCAAGATTTGATTTTAACCTGCGTGATGAACCCTTTAATAATATACAAGCACTATAATCAATGCACCTTTAAGTTCTCTAATCTTTTTTCTGATCGCTCTTTGATAATCAGCCCCTTCTGGAAACACTCATTGTCTTTGTCACATGGCCCTCTGCTGCTCTATGATTTCATTTAACTTCAAGCTCCTCCATCCTTCCATTCCTCCATCATGAATAATTTGGTATTCTGTCGTATCTGTCTGCTGCATGGCAGCTGCAGAGCTACACCGGCCTCTATTGTTCAGGCCGCCTGAATAATGGATGCCCCCCTGCAACACTAGACCCTGGGGTGAACCTGAGATTAAGCAGCAGTGCACCTCCACACAGGTAGAGAGGACAGGTAGAGAGGGGGGAGTGGGCCGGGGGGTTAGAGAGGTGATGCAGACCAGCTGGAGTTGCAAACCGTGGACTTGACGTCATTAAAGGAGTTGCATCTGAGCTGATTTGATAGATCATAAAACATTTATTTAGTCGTTATAAAATGTAAACGGTGCCTTTGTAGAGACATATTTTTTCTAATTATAAAAAATCAGGGTGTGCATGTTTGGAAGTGTACCTAGATGCATGTTAAAAGTAGCAAACTTTTTTTTTAAACATCTGACGAGATTATTTGATGTGCGTCATCAGAAAGATACACCACATCTTAATAAAGTAACAATTCAGTTGAATTGATCTTGTGTCAGTCAGAAGTTCAGATACAGTTCATAAGAAGCTTCACTGACTTCTCTGAGTCAGAACTAGATCCCCATAATCTGGTGTTTTAACACTTGGTTTGTATTTTAGTCAGTAAAGTTTCATTATGTCTCACCAGACTGCTTGTGTTGTTCTTAAAACATGTCATTTACATGAGTTAACATCTTAGAAATTAGGAGAGACTTCAAAAGCAATGTCTGTTTTTTAATAAGAAATGTTATTGCATTCTTGTAGTTCTTAGTGTGTCGCTCTTGTTTTGTTGTAATTTATGTTACCGTATAATAATCTGTATCTGTGTTTAAGGTTGTCTGAGGTGTCCCCGGTGGTGTGTGAGGCCTTGAAGAAGCCGGCATCTGAAGACTATCTGAACACACTGATGGAGGAACTGGGCCTAAAGGAGCAGGACCTCCTGAGCTTAGTCCGGATGTATAAAACCTCAGCACAATAACACACTCACACAGCCAGACATGGACAAATACAAATCAAAAACACACTCAGGATCTAATAGTGTTTTAAATGAATGTTTGTTTGTTTTCCCCAAATAAAATTGGTTGTATTAAATTTGAAAACTAAAGCTCATGCCTCTTGTGGTTTATCTGATCCAGGATATGTGAGTATATGTTTATTGCAGCAGCAGCAGCATGTCTGCACAATCTGTGGTGAGATGTGTCCAAATCAGATCCTTAAAGTTTTAGAGCCCTAGTTGTTTAACCTTGCTCTGGGAAGGGCCAAATAAATCACACCCAGCTTTCCCCTGTGTAAACGCCATTTAGACTGCAGGAGCTCCTACTATCATAAATGTGATGCTGTTTCTCTAGACTTCCTTCACATGACGCTTTATGGCACCATAATGGTATTTGTTATATGGGTATGTTAACGATGTGTCTGAAAAAATGTGGTTTTGACCAGGTGGTGCATGCAACAAAACGTTTTTTTCTTTTTAATAGTGCAGGGATAGAGAAACCTCGAGCTGTCATGCAGCACTGGGGAGTGATTGATGGCCTACAGGGCTTAGCACAGCTTCTTGTTTTTTCCAACGTCATTTTCTTTTTGAGGTAATGAAGGATTTCCAAACATGTTACTTTTTAAAAATCTATAATGAGGATTGAAATTTAGAAAAGGAATCTAAACAATGAGAAAAGGTTTTTATATACATGTTTATCATTTAGAGAGTTCTCAAATGTCGATTTGTTATTTCCCAACATAAAAAAAACAGGCAACATGCTTTAAAATTTTCTATCCATGACTGTAAGACAAAGCAGTGTTTTTGCCTTTTTATTGGAATAAATCGTAGCAAACGTGTTTTTTAAACGGCTGCAGCCTCTTTAACTTTAATAATGATAACACACTATACTTGATAAATAAAGTTTTATTTCAATAAAGTCAACCAGAATATCTCAGGGTAAATAATATAACTGCATTCAAGTATAGAAATAGTTTAAATTCATCATAAAATAGAATCAAATAACACACAGTCAAGAAACATTGGAAGTGCAGAAGTTCATGTTGAAATCTGCTTATTTGAGTCCGTGCTGAGTCTCCTTATGTCTCCTCAGGTCCACTTTCCGCTGGAACCCCTTCCCGCACAGGTCACAACCGAAGGGTTTGAACCCCGTGTGTTTCCTGCTGTGCGTGATGAGGTTGGAGCTCTGACTGAAGGCCTTCCCACACACCTGGCACTTGTGCGGCTTCTCACCTGCAGCAGCATCGAGATCACATGAGTGTTAGAGACATTTTTACGCATGACGCACGGATCGTCATGAATTTAGTTATGTTGCATTTATATGACTATTTAGTGTCTCACCTGTATGGATAAAAGTATGTTTTTTCATGTCGGACTTTTGGTGGAACCTTTTCCCGCAGTACTGGCACGGATAAGGTCTCGTGTCCGAGTGTATGAGCAGGTGTGTCGACAGCGTGGAGGAGCGCTTGAAGCTTTTGCCGCAGATTTTACAGCTGAAGCTTCTCTCCTAAAAAAACAAACAAGTGTCATTACAATAGATCTTGATCTGGTGTGAGTAACTGCAAAAATACACGGAAGGCCTTTACAAAAACGAAACTATTTCCAATGCCATAAGGTGAATTTGAACTTACCTGCGAGTGAACTGCCCTGTGCTGATCCAAGCTCACTGCGTGCCCGAAAGTTTTCCCACATATCCCGCACTCAAACGGCCGCGTCCCGCTGTGCGAGCGCCGTACGTGAACCTCCAACCCGTGAGGAGTAGAGAACACCTGTAGAAAATAGACGGATGTCATTTATCGAGAGACTAAACCAAAACAGTTTTACAATATGTAGCGTGGCACTAAAGATATGGTTTAAAGAAAAAGACAAGGGCTAAATTTGGCTCCAGCTTACAATTTGTGAAATATTTGCAAACACGATAGAACTTCTGTGAATCTGTTCTGTTAATGCTTCAGTAAACTTTGACTTACCTTGCAACATTTAATACACTTGTAGGATCCACTTGGCTCAACATTAGAACAAATAAAGTCACTTTCGGACTTGATTTTGATTCCGAAGGGTTTCTGTTTAACATCCAGATACAGCTCTTTTCGGTCCCGCATCCTGCAGATCTGTTGGCTCGTTGAAGAATAGTCCTGGTAACATCCGGCCGTCGTGGCACGCTGTGCGTAAAGCTGCTCGGTGCTGCTGTCCTCTGCATCGTAGACTGGAGAATGAGCCGCCCTGTGGCCCAGCAGGTGATGATGATGATGATGATGAGGCCCCTGAACCAGATGCCTGAGCTCGGAGCTAGAATAGGCTGTCCAGGAGTAAGGAAAGAATGGACTGTTGAAGTTTTGGCCGTCCTCCGCCGTAAGAGTGGAACTCTTCTCCGAATCTAGAAATACATTTGAATTTGGTGTGAGGGGGTAGAATGGTGAACAGAAGTTCATGGCGTGTTGTATTTTAAGAAATAGTCACCCTAAAGTCCTCGAATTAAAATGTTAATCTGATTTAGTTGTAAATATGGGTTTTCTATTGAAGATAAAAATGAAGTGACGGAAAACAACGACAAAAAACCCACTTTTTTTTTTTTTTTTACAGGCATTTAATTCGGAAACTTCTAAAAACAGTTGTAGTTTGGTTTAAATATGTTTGTACACAGACCTGGTGAGGAGGAGGGAGACGGGGGACGCCAGAAATCAAAGTCAGAGGATCGGTCACACACGCTGCCTCCACAGCTCATCGGTGAATTCGAGGACCGAGACCCCGGACCGTTATCTCCAGCGCTCACATCCTCCTGCGGCTCCAATTCCGCCTGACACTTAGACTCTAAAGATTGCAGATAAGAGAAAGGACTCATAAGACTGTTTAACTGGCATCTGTAGAAAGAGGTGCGTAATTACGCACAGATAAACCTACCTGCGCACACATGAGCTAGTATAGTGTCCAATCTGGTGTAATCATCATCAGGGTACCGGGGCAGGTGGTAGCTGTGGGCCCTCTTACTCTTCACCAAGAAAGACCTCGGCATGTTTTTAATCGTTCCGTCTGCTCAAGTCTGAAATCCTCCACTTCACTCGACTTCACTCCTCTGCTTCAACTTTATCTCTGGTCAGATTGGAACACTATTGGTTGATAGGCGAGACTGAGTTGGGATTTTGGCAGGCTATTACGCATGCGCAGGAGGCGGTGTCGTTTACCAGGTGTCGCTGGGCAGGTGGCCAGAAGTTGGACCACCGTCCCCCCAAAAAAAAGCTCCCGGAAGAAATGGGATTGGAGAGGTCGTAGTTTATGTCCTCATAGGTTCATCTGCAAATGTGACAGAGGGTAAATTACATGAGAGAATAAACAATGGCAATTTATCATTTCTACAGTTTAATAAAAGACATTTAAAACGTTCAGTACATATTTGAACTCTGTTTTGATTGAGATATTTTATAAAAGTATAATAATATAACAATGAATGATCACAATGACTTTAACACACAACATTATTAAATTAAGTTTCGTTGATCACTATAAAACTATTAATCGGTAAATATAACCTTCAACTGTGTCCCAATGTTGGAAAAGCTGAACAAGAATCGTGGAAATCCTAAACGAATTAAAACAGGAACTGGATTTGTGCATTTCTCAATCAGGCTTCAGAAGGATGATCCAAAAACCTAGTACATTACACTATTTGAACAAAACCTTCGGAGAACTGTCAACCAGTTGTCTGGAACTGGCCGATACAACTCCAATGTGTGTTTTATGAGACATTAAACGTGTGTGTGGCTAGTTCCTTGCAGTCAGAGCAGGCTGGGTTGGATAATGTCCTGTTTGTTTGACTCGTTGTAAAGTGATCCTGTTAATGAGACGCGCGCGGCCGCTCTGCACAACAGCCTGCTGGTGGGTAGCCGAGGTTTCACTTTACAGTGACACTGCTTCAGCCTGATTGTTTTACATGATTAAAACCCCCTCTCAGACCTCAGGGCCCAATTAGGATGTCCACTAAATAACATCGCGAACATTCAGCAGACGTTGAATATACAGAATCCGATCAAATAGAAAACAAGTTCTTCGTTGAAATCTGTCAAGCTCAAATGCAAATCATAGCGAAGATTTTGGGATCTGTTCAAGGTCTCTCCCAAGCAGAGCAGTATCGATTTGTGTCCACTGTGGGAAAAGAGTTTGTTTGATGCAGCTGCAACATGTGAGAGACCTGCAAGCAAAGCGCAGACAGCCGAGCCATCAAGCTGAAACACATGTGCCATACTCACACAGCAGCAGCAGCAGCAGCAGCACTGACACTGTCCTCAACTTTGTCCACAGACAGAGTCGAAATGTGAAACTATCAGTCATAGGAGATATAGACACCACAAATCACCTCTGCTCATACACACTGTAACACTCTCTTTCTCTTTTTCGCATTAGCACTGTCTGTTACTGCATTTCTTACCCTCCCTCTCTCCCACCCTCTCTCTAAAAAAAACCATGTCAGTCAGCCATGACAGTCAAACAAAAACACTGATTCATGTTCTGCTCTGCAGTTTTAAATCATATAAACATTGTGCCACAATAATTTCCTTTCATAAGTAAAAGGGTGAATTGCCAACTAAAGCCATATTTTCCAAACCATAGGTACTTTGTGCTACACCTCTTACCTGTGCATGTTTAACCTGTCAGAAGCTTTTGTCCTGACTTGTGTGTGCCAACCTTTTACTTTAATGTATTTCTATAGACGAATGTTTCACTCACTGAAAGGAAAGTCATTACTTGTGTGTTCACCTCTACTTTCACTATTATCCTGAAAGTTATGATCCCTCCACCAAAATGACCAAAAAAACAAAACAAAACAACACTTCAGTTTTCCTGTCAAACACTTTTGCAGACTCATAACTTACAACAACACAGCAACATCTTTCAGATATCAAACAATTTATCCACACTCAACTTTATTTCCTTTTAGCGAAGCATAAAGTGCATAGATATGCATAGCAAACAAAGCGTCCTCACCTCACCTCATAAATAATTGAAATCCACTATTTTTTTATCAAATCAAGCTGCAGACTGATGCAGAAAGTGTTCTGCTTATTCTCGTAGAAAAATGAAAACTTAACTCACTGAAGGTCACTGTTGATGTGACAATGTGCAACTCAGGGTAACACACTGACTCAGACAGGAAACCAACAGAGACTGAAGACGCTATCAGTGTTGCCACAGCCTCCTCTTTTGTCTCTCTGTAATCCCCCCCTCCCTTCACTCCTGAACCCTGCATTTCTCCCCTCACTGGCCTTGATTCTCGTCGTCTCACAGAATGTTTGTGATTGAAATAGAAGACCAATTGCAGTGATCACGATGAAGGTCTGGGGAGGGGGGTTTGTACTTTAGCTTTGCCTTTCGGATCAGCAGTTGTCTATTTTTTTGTACAGATCACAGTTGCAGGGTTAAATAAAGATTGTTCTGGTGAACCTTGAGGTAATTTTCTCTTTATTTTCTCAAGCTAAACCTCAGGGGTCTTTCAGCTCCAGCGACGTTAGAGGTAGACTGTGGGGACTCTTATAGTTTTAAATAAATCTGAGGCTATTACCACATGTGTGAGAATGTTGATAATAGAAGCAGAGTGTGCAGTATGCAGAGGTAATGTCTTGATTTTGACTCGCTGCTGTTCAGTTTACAGCAAAAATTCAATGTTAGCAAAATTGAGACGCTAAATTGCATTGAATACATTTATCCTGCACTTTCCTTTTTAAATGTTGTGATTATCATTCTCATTGTCTTGCAGTATATTCATCATTGCAGAGACCCTGTGTTATGATACTAATGGTCTGAGGCAGCAGTCCGTAGGGTTCCTGGGGTGGGAAATGGAGGGTCGCTGGTTCGATTCCCGGTGTGTACCAAAAATCTGGAAATTGGTCTGGTAGCTGGAGAGATGCCAGACCACTTCGTGGGCACTGCTGAGGTGCCCTTGAGCAAGCCACCAAACCCCCCCCCCCCCCTCCAACCAGCTCGGGAGTGCCTGCCAGGGGCCACTCCCTCACATCTCTCCATTAGTGCATGTCCATAGGATCTTGTTTGTGCATGTGTACTGTGGAGGTGCTGAGGTGAACACACAGACTGACAACTGCGGGACTTTACTGAGACATGAGCCAGGGAAAGTCAGTTTAGCCACAACATGGCTATCCAAAAAAGTTAAACAATATTTCCCTATCCTTTTTTGAGGTTAGGCCTATATGATACCTGTGAATACTAAGATCCTTATTGTCAAGTTTTTGTGGCTAATATAAAGCTAAATACTACCTAGTTTATTGTATATACCACCACGGCTGAAAATGTAAGTTTAAATAAGTACAAAAAAAAGAGCTATAATGTGTAAATTAGTGAGCCTTGGAGGAGCTGGTACATTTGGACCTGCCCAGATCTGTTTCTCTTAGAATAGAAACAAAATGTTTCTCACATCACAGTTTAAACTGAATAAAGTGATATGGGCCTCCTGGTAAATATTTTCAACAATAGCATAACAGTTACAGCACTTCCTTAATTAATAAAATGGTGGTTTAAAATTTAATTAAAAACAAAAAAACAATATATATATATATCAGCCTGTGTGTTGCATGATTTACAGAGTGTAAAAAAGCTATTTTCCTTCAGGATCAATAAAGTAAATCTTCTTCTTCTTCTTAATTCAGTGTTCTACAAGTGTTTTGAGAATCAAAGATGTGCGTTTTAATTGACTGAGTGCATAAAACGCTATAATAGCCATGTTGTGGCTAAACTGACTTTCCCTGGCTCATGTCTCAGTAAAGTCCCGCAGTTGTCAGTCTGTGTGTTCACCTCAGCACCTCCACGATGCTGCTGCATCTCAATGAAAACCACATCATGCTATCTCATCCCCTCACAGGTTCCTTTGGCTCCAGAGCTCTAACCACAATGTTACACCCTCTTCCCTCTTTCTTTTAAACAATCTATGAACAAATTTAGTTCTTTTCCTCAGGTTCAACAGCCTGCAGCACCCCCCTCCTCTGGAAATGGCCGCCCAATCTTTTTCTGCTCCCAGCTCGCCCCAACTGCAGCCCCCAGATAGGGACCAACTTTGAACACAATGAATGATTTACTGGATGCTGCTGACCACAAGAGAGTTATTCTTTCACACATTTGCTCCACAAATTTTTTTTTCCTTCATCTAATTTATTTAAATCTTGTCTTCCTGAAGCATTAGCAAAATTGTCTGTGTTACTGGACATTGATTTTGATATTTTGTTGTTGTTCTTTGAGCAAAATCTGTTTATCACTGTGCTGTACAGTCATATATGCTCGAAAGATGTGACAACTTTTGCCCAGGTCAGCAAGACTTGAAAAAAAATTCAAAAGTGTTAAGACGGAAGAAGCACTGAAGGAAATTCTCATGTTTAACTAAACAGGAGCTTGGATTTATGCTGTAAACACTCCACAAATCAGCCACCTCATCCATCACTGTGATCAGCAGCTCCCCTTGTTTGGAAAACAGCCCGTTTCTGGTTGTAAATTTCCCTAACAAGTCCAAAGAATCTCTTATGGGACGTTGGTGCGTGGATGTGAAGAAACCTGTTCAAGGCTTCCTGGTCATTGTGTGTCTCATGGTCTCATGTCTGCATGAATGGGGTGGAGATGGCTGTTTGAAAGGACAGAGGTCAACAAGCATAGTCAAGCCAATACAGCCTGCATTGGGGTTGATGCATTTGATTTATTTTTAAGTTATGTTAAGAGTTAGAGGGTTTTTTTATATAACTTTCATCGCCTTTTTAAAAGGAGAAATTAACGAAGTCTGAGCCATGATATAATTGTGGGGTGAAAATATAGATTAATTTCAAGCAGGTTAACCCCTTACTGCAAGTCCAAAAGCTACATTGTTTTTGCTGATTCTCTAAATCTTAATTTGTTCTCTTCTCTCAGACAGCTGTCTGTTTCTGCATGTTGTGTAAAACAGTGGTCAAATGTGGGATGAAGTAAACTGCCTTTTCACATTCAAGTCTACACCATCACTGCTGTCTCTGTAGTATTCTGTCAGGTGTTAAGTTAGTCAAACCTAACCTAGTTTCAGCAGAACTAATTTTTTCTCACTGTCTACCATTTTTAGATTTTCTGTCAAAGAACTTCTCCCTATCATGAATACAATCTTTCCTCTAATGCTAAAAAAGTATTGACAGATTAATGAGATACGGATGTTATCTAACCTTTGACGTCTTAAGGGACAAAAACAAGTATTGGAAATGCTCGTGATCTTCAAAAATGTGTATGCAAATATAATGTATACTAAAATAATGTAATCAGTTGTGAGAAAAGAGTCAGGAAAGAAAAGAGTTTGTTGCTTGTCAACACTGTCTTCTTATCGTGCTGTGACTGTGAACACATTGTGGATGAACGTTTTTTAACCTCATTGTGGATGAGGTTACATTTTTAGTGTAGCTGCACTGTTGTTTATTTACTGCTCTGTGGGCCTCTGAATTCCCCCCTGGGGACAAATCATGTTTTTTTGTAATTTGATTTCTCAGAAGCTTTTTCTAGTCTACTGTAACATCATAGCAATGTGCTTTCAACACATTATGTGATAAAATCATGAAAGCACACAAAATACCTGCTAAATGATTCCTCTGTTTAAACACTATCTATACAGGCAGGAAAAAAGCTAAATTTTAAAATGTAAGATTAGAAAGTCAGGCTTAAAATAAGCTTTGAAACAATTGACCATCTAGAGGATACATAACCAGTGGTTCACCCTCCTCTGCCCCTATTGTATGAGCTCTTATTAACGGGTGACCATTGCAACCCGGAGATGACTGGAAAGTTGCTTGTCTTCATTGTGAAATCAATTCTGCTGAAAGAGTTTGAGAAGCCATCCACAAGAGTGACTCTGACTTTTCTTATCTAACGCTAAGAACATCTGCACCCATAGTGACACTGAGGGATTTTATCTGTCTCGCTTGAATAGAAAAGCAGAAGACTCTGGTTCCTTTTTCTACATTTTGGATGTAGTTAACATAAAGTGTCACACAGAATTCGTGGTTTCTTATTAGACTAAGAAATCATTGCATGATTTTAAGACCAAATAAGGTCATTTGACCAATGTCTGACCACTGAAATGCAACAAACGTCTTTGGAAATCCTGCTAAAGAAACTAAAATGTTAACATGTTTAATATAAAGATTAAGGTATCTTGACATTCAGTCGCTAGTTAGCTTAGCTAGGAGGAAAAAGGGGAAATAGCACAAATTGTTTGGTCTTAAATCAATGAAAGTAGTATAAAGCTGGTTCTTTGTGTAAAGTACTTAAAAAAGTTAAACAATATTTCCCTATCCTTTTTTGAGGTTAGGCCTATATGATACCTGTGAATACTAAGATCCTTATTGTCAAGTTTTTGTGGCTAATATAAAGCTAAATACTACCTAGTTTATTGTATATACCACCACGGCTGAAAATGTAAGTTTAAATAAGTACAAAAAAAAAGAGCTATAATGTGTAAATTAGTGAGCCTTGGAGGAGCTGGTACATTTGGACCTGCCCAGATCTGTTTCTCTTAGAATAGAAACAAAATGTTTCTCACATCACAGTTTAAACTGAATAAAGTGATATGGGCCTCCTGGTAAATATTTTCAACAATAGCATAACAGTTACAGCACTTCCTTAATTAATAAAATGGTGGTTTAAAATTTAATTAAAAACAAAAAAACAATGAGAAGATTATGAAACAACAAGGCCAGACAGAACTAGTTTAGTGTTTTAAATCACTTTTGGTTACTTAGAAAATGGAGAGCATGATTAGGACAGAAGACTTTGTTTGTTTCTGATATCAGGCCTCTTATCGGTTCAGCCCATAGCGTTCAGCCCTGTGTCTCAACACACTCCTGTGAATGACTGTGATCTCTGGGACCTGTGGAGTAACATTAAATCCATGACACCACCATCTGTATGATGCTCATTATACTTTAAGTAATCACTGCAGAGCTCCATGGGTTGTGGTTAAAAGGCGGCTCCATGTCCTGAGAGGAATGACACGTTTGATGTTTTTGGTTACTTGTGTCACACTTACTAACTGTTGCTGAATGTAGATAAATTATCTTACTCATACCGTTATGACAGTTTTCCAAATTCTCCTTATACTGTGAAATAGCAATTAGTATTCTTTCATGATTAAGTCAACAATTAGGCTTATATCACTTTAAATCTTCACTGGTCACTTTAATCTACCATTAACTGCACATCATTCTTCATTGTCCTGTTGAGTTATTAGTTGAGAACTATAATGCATAGCCCTCTGTATATATCCTGTTTTACTATTTTTCAATTTTATTTATGTTACTATTTATTCGGTTTTTGACTTCTTTTTTTTCTGTACTGCTGCTGCTGCAGCCCCGTAGGGGATCAATAAAGTTATATCTTATCTCATATCATCTTATTGTGGTCTTATTGTAATTGTTATATACCATTACACATTATGTTGGCCCACTACTACTGTAGACAAAAAAACATCAACAAAAAAACAGGGTGCATGTAGGTCATAGCTTTTAAAAAAAATCATATATATCAAACACCGTCTCTCATTCAGGACAAACTATAAAAATAATAAAATTAAAGTCTGGTAAACAAGGTTTCTGAAAAACGGACCTCTTTAGAATGAACTCAAGACTTGACCCAAGCTTTAGAGATTTCATCATACAGCCTAGTAGTTTGATTTCACAATAAGTTTGGATGACACATCAACAAAGCTGGCCTTAAAAAAAGTCACAGTGTGTCAGGTAGTTGTAAGCATGCAGCTCTCATCACGCCCCAAATCTAAAAATTAAGATCAACCTTAAAACTGACAGAAGGCAAAAACTTTGAAAAAACAATTGAGGAAAGAATATAACAATGGTCAAACTTTTTTTTTTTTTTAAATATTTGTGTTACATGTTGTTTTATAGCTCTGAATATTCATATCCAAAATATCATACATGGATCTCCCCTTTAATCCTAAAATAAGACAATACCGCAAAATGTCCTGATATTCGTGAACCTAGGAGGGATTATAATCCAATAATTTGTATCCAGTGTTACTTTAATTTGGTTCTAATGGTTTATTATGAAATGACGGACGTTCAATTTAAATTGTGTATTTACAGTTCTAGAAACAATGCAAGGTGATAATATTTCTGTAATGTGCCAGTTTAGCCATCATAACTATTCTTCAACTGTCGTCCTTACCTGGGCAGGTGCATGAGTTACAGAAATAAAACAAGGCACATTAAAACAGAGCAGCAAAAGGGCATTATGTAGGATGCTTACTTCACGTTTGTTTTTGTCAAATACTTAACTGGTCTTACTGAAAATGTAATTTTGCACCATTTAGCCTACTCTCGCTCTGTCATCAATGTTCCGTTTTGCGAAGACACTTAGTGCAACACGTGTTGTTTTTGTCAATCTTTATCTAAAGAAACATCACTTTGGAAGAAGCATCGTGAAGCTCTGCTGCCCCCTGTCGATTCACACGTGTTATGCTCATCCGGTGCAGCAGGGGGCGCTGCTTCTGATGGCCCATCCTGTTTCAATGAGGTAGCATTAGTCAGGTTTCCTTTTAAAGCAGACAGTTTCCGAGGTGTGAGAGAAGGGAGGCAAAATCCACAAAAATGGTACGTAAATAAAGTTATACGTGTTCGGTTAAAATGGTCTGAGTCTGTATTGATTGTGGTCATTGATTAAAAGATGTTTCCCGTGATGTCGGGGTCAGATGTTTGTGGATGTTTGCGGTGTGTCGGTGGCAGTGAGCCGCTGAGCTCCAGCGTGGCGCCTCCATGGCCGATGAAACCTCAGCTGACCTGCATTGCAGCACACCGAGACTCTTATTGCCAATATACGTCATTGATATAAAGTGCTGTAAACTTCACATTTTTGTATTATTTTAGTAAGTTTTTAGTATGCTAGATTTCTGCCACAGCTCAGTGAGATGACATGGACTCTGCTCCTCCTCTCAGGGTTTCGTCAAAGTGGTGAAGAACAAGGCCTACTTCAAGAGATATGAAGTCAAATTCAGAAGAAGGAGAGGTGAGACAAAATGTTTATGTTGAGCTTTCGTCACTAATCTGAGCTCTTTTATCAAACGTGTTTAGAACATTGTTCCACTCCCTTTTTTTTTTTCCCACTCCACAGAGGGGAAAACTGACTTTTTTGCACGTAAGCGGCTGGTTGTGCAGGACAAGAACAAGTACAACACCCCAAAGTACAGGATGATAGTCCGGTTCTCAAACAGGGACATCTGCTGTCAGGTAAGAGAACGGAAGACTAGTTGAAACTCGATATTAAATGTTGAAAATTGCCGGATTTACCCTTTCTTTTTAACTTTTTTTTGTCTCGTCTGTGCCAGATTGCCTATGCAAAGATCGAAGGAGACCAGATTGTGTGTGCTGCTTACTCTCACGAGCTGTCCAAATATGGTATCACTGTTGGCCTTACTAACTATGCTGCAGCCTACTGTACTGGACTGCTGCTAGCTCGACGGGTAAGTGCTGACACACACACACGTATCGAAAGTTTCAGACGCTGGTATCTGCTGGAGCAGATTAGTCAAGTGTTGTCTGACCTTACTGTCATCGCTCCTTCTAGTTGCTGCACAAGTTTGGCATGGACCAGGTGTACGAGGGCCAGGTGGAGGTGACAGGAGATGAGTTTAACGTTGAGAGCATAGATGGACAGCCGGGCGCCTTCACCTGTTACCTTGATGCAGGCCTGGCCAGAACAACCACAGGGAACAAGGTGTTTGGTGCGCTAAAGGGGGCTGTAGACGGCGGGCTGGCTATCCCTCACAGGTCAGTGTGTGCATCACCAACCGTTTACTCACATTGAAGCAGGTCTTATAAGAGAAGGCATGATTGTCTTGCATCAGTGGCTCTGTTGAGTAGAACGCAAATAAGTTGCTGTTTCCTTTCAGCACATTTCTCTTATTTTGAATCTATTTGTACACTCTGTGCAATTGCGGGGAATATTTTGCTTCTTGATGATGATAAAAAGCACGCTGAGCAAAATGTAGTTGGTCCTTCATTTGCATTAGCTGATGTTCACTGTCCTTTCAAGACGGGGCTGAGAGAAGCAAAATAAACCAAAGCAAATGCCTGTTAATTTCCACAATGTTGTGGGGAAAAAGTAACTTGATTACAATGAAAGAAAATGTCAAAAGAAATGTTACAAAATGTGAAATTGTTCTGGGTAATTCTCTCTTTTTTTTTTTTTTAATCCTCACCTGTGTTCTCCTTTGTTTGTAGTATGAAACGTTTCCCCGGCTATGATGTCGAGAGCAAAGAGTTTAACGCTGAGGTGCACCGCAAACACATCATGGGCATGAACGTGGCAGACTACATGTCGTATCTGATGGAGGAGGACGAGGACGCCTACAAAAAACAGTTCTCCCGTTTCGTCAAGAACGGAGTCACGCCAGATACAGTAAGAACACAGACGGCAAATAACCAATAAGAGTACAATAAACGACACGCAGTATCATCTAATGTTTAGCTAGATTTCCCTAATTCAGCGTATCTATAATTGAACTTTGTGTAATGATTCCTTCAGTATAGTTCAATCATCCCTCAGTCGAGTCAAATGTGATCAACTGTTCAGTAGAAGAACGTGTCAGTGGGTGGACAGTGTAGTGACTTCTTTCTGCAAAGTTCAGAGAACTTGGAAGTCCCTAAAAGCGTTCTCAGTTTGTAAGAGGGGAACTGTTACAGCAAGATGAATCCAGTATCTCAGTTGCACATGTTGTCCACCAGAGAGCGCTGACGTTCTTCGTGAAGCTTTCAGGCGTAAGAAGGAATTGTGCTTATTTATGGCGGTTCCTGACAGTTGTCTGCTGGTACACGATGAAGAAAATGTTTAAAGATTTGAAAAGAAGAAAATTTGTGAGCAGTGTTACTTCATCAGTAGTCTTAACGCTGGTGTGCGCTGATTCTTCTGCTTCTTGATGATGATAAAAAGCACGCTGAGCAAAATGTAGTTGGTCCTTCATTTGCATTAGCTGATGTTCACTGTCCTTTCAAGACGGGGCTGAGAGAAGCAAAATGAACCAGAGCAAACACCTGTCGTTATCTCAATGTTGAGTGCAGCCCACTGTACATTTATAACTGTTAAAAATATATCTTTAAAAAAATCTAAACTTAAATATGTTTTTTGTTTCAGGTTGAAGAAATGTACAAAAAAGCACATGCTGCCATCAGAGCGAACCCTGTCCACGAAAAGAAACTCAAAAAAGACATCAAAAAGAAGAGGTGGGTTCCTCATTCTTATCTTGTGATTGTCTTTTTTTTTTTTTTCCCCTGTAAGATAGGAAGTGTCATGTTCTGGTGCTGTGGGCCAAAAAGTCAAATGGTCAAATGCTTTTAAAAGCCTTCAAATACTCATGTCAATATATGAATACAAGGAGTAATGTGAACTTCTCTATATTAAAAATTAAGTGGCTGTACTGGGAGGTTCCCAGTGCAGAGCGGACGAACAGTGTTGAATGTTAATGGAGTTGTTTTTGTGCCTTTTTTCCGGACAGGTGGAATCGCGCCAAGTTATCTCTGGCACAGAGGAAGGACCGCGTCGCCCAGAAGAAGGCCAGCTTCTTACGAGCACAAGAACAAGAAGCAGGGGACGGTTAGGGGACTCGCCACAGCGCTCCGCAGCGTTTCACAACACACATTACAGACAAATAAATTTATTTCAAACTTTCATCTGAGTCCTTTCTTCATGTGGTTTATGTGGAGTGGTTCACTTTGTTAAAAGGTAGTCAGCGTTGAAAGAACAATTGCAGAAATATTTAAAGTTTGATCATGTACGAGGGAATGAAAACGGAGCACACAGGATGGGTTACAGTGAAGTGGTGTGTAGTTTTTAATTGTGCAAAATCATGCTGGTTTCTTCAATAGGTAAACACTTTTTTATATTTTCAAAATTTAAACAGCAGCATCGACCACAAGCTTGACATGCTTCACAGGTCACGTCTGTTCTGATACGCAGTTTGCAGTTGGTCTAATGAGTCGTGATGACTCGTCATAGTAACTTCACAACAGCAACGTCTGGAAGGGATGATAGAAAATAAATCGTATTAAATGCACTGAGATGTGACCACGATAATAGATCGACATCTCCACCATTAAAGGTGGTTAACATTCAAAAATGACATCAGCATGATTCTATGGCACTGAGACATTTAGTCACATAGTGAGACAGCACGCTGAAGCTAAACGTCTTTTCCAGAAGTTGCTAACCTTCACAAATTGAGTCAAATAGACAACTCTTCATGTCACTGTAGCAGCATTAACAATGTCAGCAGAGTTGCAGATGGACAATCTACAGCAGACTGATATACATGGACATTCACACATTACATGACCTCCGTGAAATACTGACAAATACCACAGTGTCCACTTTGTGGCTTCATTTTTATCAAGATGAGTGAAAGCCACCACAAGCCTTCAGGACGCTGAGCGCTCCATGGCTTTGATAATACCAGTTTCTTGATTCTGTATAGAGGCAGTGTTTGTAAAAACGTCTACACTCATTGAAACCTTGTCCTTTAATTAACCGCTCATTTGTACTTGTTAAAGGTCACATCATCTTGTCAAACTGAACCCTTTACGAGACCCACAACAAGTACGTGATCTTAATGTGCCGTCTGTGCAGCCGAGGAGTCACAGTTTCTATTTCAATTGATAACTTGTTTAAAAACTTCAAGTTAACTGTGTCTTCATTTTTTACAACATTTTGAGTCGATCACACATCGATACATCTCGCTCCTTCAAACACATAGTGGTGCTTTCATTGAGTGTAAATGTGCAGCTGAAGTCAGTCTTTTGTTTATTGCACATTTCACTGCAGGTTGAACAACCTTTATTAAAAAGTGAAGTGCCCCGCTGTTTAAGGATAATATTTCACCTTTTCCTAAACAGAGAAATCATTTTGTTTAAATATTTACACCATGAGTAGGCTCAGAGGATTGTTGTGTGATTATGGAATGTGTAGTTAAAATTTGTTTGCGTTGACTACCGTACTTAAAAAAAAAAAAATCAATTTACAGTAAAATCTGTGACGCTGAGAGAATTCACAAAACACCCCAGACAAAAATAAATGGTGAAACACTATAAAGCCTCATTTCATCAATTCACGATTGCGTAATATGTTTTTCCACTCCTATGTTTACTGAAAGATAAGATAACACTGTTATAATTTAGAATTTGAGTTCTGTCCAGGCAATGTGATCTAGATTAGTTTGAAGAGACGCGTTTAGCATGAACCCTGACACCTGGAGGAATACTTAGTCTGTCCAGGACGTCAGACAAATCAGCTGATTTTCAGCTCAGTTTTCACGAACAGCCCGGAGCATGATCAACATGTCTGAAAGCTCCCAACTTAAGGACACAAGGACTGTAACAGGAGTACTTGAGAGCTCACAGGGTCTGACAGTTGAACTAACACACTGCTATTTTTTTTGTCTTTTTATATTACCATGAACAGTACTTTTTCATGATTTTAAAATCGAAACAGAAGACGCTTCTTAAATAACCTCGTGAGCCCGTCAACATCAGCAATAGCAGCTCTTGAGACTAACAGCACTAAAATCTGTTTAAAGGTGTTCTTTGTTTTTCCAGCAGTGCCCTTCTAACATTCCTCTGTGGTGAACAATACAATGCAACAAGATGTGGTTGCCTATTTTAAGTGCAGCTGATGGAAACATGCAATCATTCAGTTCATTTCAGTCTTCAACTTGAAAGTATTCTCATGTTTTCCAGGTTTCCAGCTTCAGAAAAGAGGAGGTAGAATCTCCTTCAGTCTGAGTTGATAAAAAAAGGATCTTTTTATATTTGCTATACTAAATCACAGCATCTTGAATCCTCAGCTCCCTGTGAGGAACTGGCCTGATTTCTTGTCCTCACGAGTCCTTGGTGTGAGAGATCTGTCTCCACAGCAGAGCTTTCAGGTTGTTGAGGATGAGTGAGTGCTCCATGTTCATTTGTCCAGCATTCCCCTTCAGAGCCATACAGGCGTACAGCTGCCTCTCCAGCTCCTCCCTTAGCCCTGATGGCGCCCCCCGCAGGATGTAGTCCTTCAACGTACCGCAAGCCTTCGCTAAGTTTGGCTGAACCGGTTCCTCCCTGCACCGTTTCTCTGCCACGTCACATGACGTTTGGCAGTCCACCCCGTACACGCAGTCTGCGTCTGACTCACACTTCATCGCCCGCATGGAACGCCTGAACTCGTCCTCAGGTACCACTGCTTGGGGGTTGGTTAGGCGGAGCTCGTGGTGGTCGGTGTAACCGAAGTGAGCAGCCGCGAGGTCACAGATCAGGAAGCTGCCGTAGGTGCCGTGGAAGATGTCCTCCACCAGCTCCAGCAGCCCCATGGAGATCTTAGCTTTACGAGGCCACGAGGGGGTGAACCACTGGTCTATAGTGCGCTGCACGCCGTTGGGCACCCACGATACCAGCGGCCAGGGCAGGGATAGACCATACAAGGGCCCGTAGTGGACTCGCTCTGTCATGTACAAGTCCCCACAGTAACCCAGGAAACGAGGAGTGTGACCACGATCCTGGAGCAGCAGGCCCAGCAGTACCTCAAAGACAAAGCACAAATCTCTCACCACGGAGCCAAAAGGGAAATGATATCACGTCGACAGCAACACTGAAGGATTACATGAATAAAGTTTGTTCTGAGAGATAAAACAGGAGGGATAATCTCCTTCTGCCTGCCTCCATGTAACGTCTTGTATGTACTTTAAACGTGGCCTCTCACTGTTCTTTTCCTGCAGTATATCTTGCCTATGTAGTCTTTGTTGCAATGCACTACTTTGATGTCTTTGTTTGATCTGTGCTTGCTCCAATTGGGTGCGACATGTTGTACATCTGTATACCTCTCTTCCTTTTGCTTCGGCCTTCTGTAATCACCAATGAAATTTTTTTTTTTTTGGCAATTGGATCAGAAGGGAAATCTAACATTTTGTTGAGCAGGTAAGAACCATTTTTAATGTTGTTATTCAGTGGCACGTTATCATACCTCATGCATCTGCAGCAGGGCCCATGTAGAGCGGGCTTCTGGCAGGGACACCCGTCCATCTTTGTTGCCATCGGCGACAGAGAGGATCTGGTTGACGAGATTGGCGAGGTTAGCCTGCTCTCCAAGCTTGGACTGAGGGAAATGTAAACAGGGGCAAAGAGTTAAAGAACACTTTCACACTTTCTGCTTCATGCTGAACCTATCTGTCTCAATCTTTTACCTTGAGGTGATTGAAGACCATCTCTCTGAACTTCTCCACTGATGTTCCTCGGGTGGGTTTGTCGAACACGGGGGCTTCCCTCCGTGGCTCTGGCTCCTCACCCAGTTCGTAGTGTACAACCTCCCCCAACTTGCAGCGGATGATCCCATCACGGTCTCCCCAGCTACCTGTGTAAACCTGGCAGAAAGGACCGTGGAAACAACAGTGAGCAGGCTGAACGCTCTGAAAAAAAAACAACTTGAAACTTAAATTGTGACGTTTTCTTACCTGGTTATTTGGCAGAGCTGAGAGACACCTGCCAAGGTAGAGCGTTTGTTTGTCACACAGACTGCTGCAGGCGGAGCCGTCGATGATTCCCTTCTTGTACTTATCACACTTGAAGAAATAGAGAAGATGTCAGGCCACCATTATGTTAGCAAGCAAAAAAAAAACTGGAATGAATCTTCAAAACAGAACAAGTGAACGTTTTTTATCCAGTCAAGTGGTTGAGTTTGAGTAAAGCAACCTCTAAAATCGGACTTTGATGCAAAATACGGCCGTGTGATGCTCATGGAGGAGGTATTCTAAAAGTCAATCACTCAAATCTCGTAAAATATCATCCAAAATGGCAAGATGTTTTTTTTGAAAGCCACCACTCACAATGGCGTTCCTGCACTCATGTCCTCTGCACAGCTCTGTGTAGGTGGAGTATTGCACGTAGATCACCCAGCTCCCCACCAGCACCGTCAGCCATGTGAGGAACAGATACTTCACCCGCACAAACGAGATCCGAGCCTGAAGAGAGAGATAGAGCAGAAACTCTTAATCCTAACAACATACCTGACATGGCATCATTAAAATGTGTGCATCCAGACATAGATGTCCTGCCTGTATCAATGTTACACAGACAGACACAGTACACAGAAAGGTTGTAGATCCAATCACTCTCTAATCAAACCTGATCTCTTAATGTTTTACCATGGTTACGGCGTGGAGGTGTCCGATAACACACTACTGACTGCTTAATTACTTGTCATGAGCAATAAAGGCTCATAAAGCTGGATTGGGGTTTGGAGGTAAATATCCAATGGTTCCAGCGCGCAACGACATTCTGGCTATGGCATGTTAAAAGATAAAATCTAGTTACCAGCAGAGTCACAGGATGAACAAGTCACATGCCTCACAATACAGAAGTCTGATTGTTTGCTAGTTAAATGCAGTCTATAACAATAAAAGCTGAACTTTCTTCATTCCAGGAGAGTTCTAGTGTCTCCGGGACACCTTAAGGTGAGAAAACACAAAACTAAAAACATGAAAAGCCCAGAAGACATATGGGCATGCACACTATAAATCAAACCATGTTCATATTAAATAAGTTTTGCAATTAGCTGAAAATCGTTTAACCAAAAACAATTAGTTCAAGAGATTCCTGCAAAGCAATCTAGTAAAAAAAAAAGAAAAGAAGTGAAAAAGCGAGTTGTTGGAAGGCACAGTGGAAAACTGAGAGGAATGTAGGTCACATTTGCTATGTCAGCAACACTGAGTGACATTACTTTTTTTTTTCCTTCTTCAAAGCGCTGTAGCTGCACTTGTGAGGATAAAGTGATTTTGATTCTCGCTCTGATCACATGGCATCAGGAGCTTATGTAGCGTGTATTTTGGCAGTATGCTGTACTGTTCCTCCAGAATCAGCTGCAGCACAGACCCAAAATCCCAACTCAACATGCAGCCAGTGAGGCAGGGACAGAGCGAAAGTTGTTTTCTTGTTGATGTGCTGAAATTACTCTTCTTTGCAGTGTCCATACATACTGCAGGAGAAATGAAAGAACTGGATTCACATTCAGGCTCACACATGAGGTTTAATTACTGCCATAAATACAGATTATTTTAAGATTAAAGCATGTGACTTCTTTTGCACGCAACAAAAAAGAAAAACCATAGTGAGGTCCTGGGCTTTTTTGTGTGGAATTTGTTCACACAAACTATGCAACACATCCCCCATATATGAGCTCAACAGATCCGCAAAGGGATATAAGAGACACATGAAAAGCATGATAGTACATTTCTTGTTCCCTCCGGTGCATTTCATTAAAGTACCAAGGGCCAGCAGCTTCATGTTAGAGGGGTAGTCTCTTCTGGATAAAGCTGCCTGGATTTCAAACTCTCAGCGTCCTGCAGTGATGAACAAACAGATAGTGGGCCTCCAGGGAGGGAAGGGGAGGTATCAGGGGAGTAGAAAGCAACAACACACCACTATCAGATCTGACTCCTGCTATCTGCATCTAAAAAAGAACATCTAACGCTGCAGGAACTGTGCATAGAAAACATGCATGGAAACACACACAGACGACATAGTGCCAGGATGGACGTGTAACATGCACGCACTGGCTGAGTGTTGTGTGTCAGTGCGTCCATGCAAACACATGATGAAGCCTCAGAGATAAAGAAATGAAACCCGAGTGTGAAAGGACTTTATCCTTCATGTGCTATCTGTGGTTTTAAGTCGTGTCTCCTCTCTCCCTGAGTAAATATGCAGAGTTTGTTTTAGCTAAGACAACATTCGATGAACTTACTTGATCCCATTCAGGCGAGTCAAGAATTAAAAAGCTGTTGACGACCATTAAGTCTGTAAAGAGTGGCACTTCAACCAAGAGAGATGATTTTGTCTCGACTCGAGGGCACATTTACAATGTTGTATGAGATCTGTTTTTTCACTATTCCAGTTCGTTTAAATATTTAAGTGTCATTATTGCAAATATATATAAAGCCAAAAGTGTATGTATAATCTTTTTAATGGGTCTGAAAATTTATTTTAAATCATTACAAAACATAAAAAAAACAATCAAAACTAAAATGAAATAAGGTTGAAAACAACATATTCCACCTTCTGAAAATGCTCAGAATGAAATAAAGATGTACAAGGTCTAACACAGTTATGTTTTATTTTCTATGTGTTACTACTCAGGAGATGAGCTGATCATGAGTGCTACAGGCAGGGAAACTGCACGAACTGCAGAGTCACACAGTACAAAAGCCTGGAGTGCAAACTGTAGGGTTCCCAGCTGTCAACAGTCTCATACAGTTACACAGTGGAAACTCTTATGAAGTGTTGACTGCTTATGGAGTCCAACGGTATCAGATTGTCGTACATGTTAGGATTTGGAACTGTGACCCACAATAGCCACCATTTTTTCTCCTACTTCCTTTACAGTCCTCCTCAGGACAGGATCGTCTGTCCTCATCAGTTTGTGTCATGTTGTCTGCAGTCCAGATGTCCCCGACCAAGCAAGACAACTGCACAGATGAGGGTTTTTATTCCATCTCAAACTGAATACGGATGAATAAATTATTGCTTAATAAGCCCCCAAAACAGGACAAAGGCTAAAGACTGAACAGATCCACTACCAACAGACAGGATGCAGACAGGACTTTGTTTCCTATTGTGTTATGATCTTCAAAAAGTTTTTTAAATGAAAAAAAAACTTCTATTTTTGTCTAGATATTTAGATATGATCTTAATGAATAGAATGCTCCCAGACACTGTTTCCCTGAGTCACCTGGATAAAACTCAAACCCGTGACACCTTTGGGCGTGGAGGTCCACCAAGCGTGCGTGGGTTCAAATTTGACCTGTCGCCCCTTTCCTGCATGTCATTACCCACTCTCTCTGTCCCCAATTTCTGACTCTAGCTGACTCCCCAAATCCTGTCTCTGTATTATAGGCATGATAAGCCTAAATCATGAGTGCAAAGGCATTACATACTCTGCAAAGGCAAAACATGCACAATGACACCTTTTGCAGAGTGTGTGCTTTATCACTGCAAACCAGCAGGTGTCCTAACAAAGACCTTTATAGACTTGGTATTAGCCACAGTTGCATGTTTTTTTTCTCCAATAAGGAAAATATGAAAACTTGTTAACAGAACTGATTATGCTAAAGCAATGCTTGAGGTCCATGTTCATTTAAGAACCAAACATTTTGGTAGAGCTTTCCTCTCTCCTTATATCACAAAGTTTTTACCAAAACAAAGGCACAGAAGAAGCCCTGATTACACACCACAGGACTCGTAAACATACACCAGATATGTCCTTTGCATATTCCAATGTGAAGAGAACTGAAACCTTTCATGCACACAGTGTTGTTTGTGTAAGTTTGAGAGTAGAGTATCATGTGGTGGAGGGAGCTAGTTTAACAAGCACAGGATGAAGTGCAGCCTAAATGTGTAAACCAGTCATAGGGGCCCCAGGAAACATTGGCCAGTGAAGTTAAATATTGTCCAAAGCTGATTAAATTAGCTTGGCCCTTACAATACACCTCCTGAACATTACACTGTCAGAGGACTTTAGCCAGCAGATTGTAAATTACGCACAGTTGTTATAAATTTACATTGCTGTTCACAATGAAGAAATTACACTTCCTACAAAGCCTTTACCAGCCTGTATTCTTCTCCTCTTGCCTAATCTTTTCTGTACTGTTAGTTGTATCTGACAGCAAGCCACCGGTATCCAAATCAGGTGGTTTAACCACATAATCGGAAATGCTGATGTGTAAAACAGCTGTGTTCCTCATATGTAAGACTATCTTTTTCAGCCTAATGATTAAGAGGAAAAAAACTGCTAATTACTGTAAGTAATGATGGTTAAAAGAGAGACTATACTTTCTGTCACCAGGAGATGAAGCCTGGTTTGGTTTATATCTCTTCACATATTGTACTCACCTCGTCTTAGTGGTAGTGGGCTTGTAGTTTGCTCTTTCATAACCATCGTGGACCAACAAATAGACTTTCTACTTGTTCTCCCATCCAAGGCCACATTCCTCAGGTATTTTCAATTTGCACATACGATCGCTATCACATCAACCTGACTAGGTACATGTCACTTGATGTGACACCCTGAGGACCCCCAGTAGCATTCACAGGATCACAGTCAATTTGAAAATAAAAAATAGTGGAATAAATTCTCTTTAATGAAAACCTATTGAGCAATAGCATTACCTGGAAGTAGAAAGACTTTTTCACCCAGGCCCGAGGAAACAGACCCTTCGCCATCACAGAAATAGATCATCTCAGTACGTGGACCTGGCTGTGGGAGATGATCCTAAACACACAGGGAAAGCGTCTGCCACATAAAACGAAGCGGTTTACAGAGCGAGAGGAAATGACTTCATGTTTTCCGACCTCAACCTCACTATTATCCAGTATGATCCCGGATTGTCCTTGTGATTAGTTCGTATGAATCGGTCTCATACTGCACACTCTTTGCAGCAGCTGCTGATTTTCAAGTCAGGCAACATATACCTCCTCTAACTGGAAAAACGGAACATTACAGCGCATGCGTAAATTGTACCTTTACAAAAATATATATGTTTTTATTTGAGGCACTTGACAGGACTGACAAAAGAACTGACTGATGGCAGACTTTTAATTAAAAAAAATAATTATAAGTATTACGTGGATATTTTAAATCTAACAAGCGTGAGGAACATAGACTTCCGGTATGGGGCATGCCCCTCGCGGGACTGCGCATCGCAAATACTTATTTTATTAATATAAAAAAACATCTGCAGACTAATCGGTCCACATTGGAACATTATTTCTATATGTTGTTAAACATAAGTTTGCTCAGCCCCTTCCAATGTGTTAATATTAACCAGACCATAATCATCCCTCTCCGATTAGCCCAGGTAGGTTAATTGAATTTACCTAATCCAACAAAAAAAACTCTAAATGTTGAATCTATGAAAAGTCCTATAGGTCAAAAACTGGGCATTATTGATCAATCCGAAGATGTGTATCTCGCGGTGCGCGCTCCCGCGAGATACGCATCTTTTCGATGTGCACACTGGAAAATAAAGAGAAAGGTAGAAGGTGAAAAGTAAAATACCCTCATTAAAACTGAGCTGTCAACATCACCTGATAGTGTAGCTGGTGTGAGAGGCAACGCTTTGTCAATTTGATCGAACAATACTAAATGTCGAATATTATTAATGAGTAAAAGCTCTATTTAATTCTTTTATGCAGTGTAACGCAGTTATTTTAAAATGTAAATAACGTGGGTTTGTATGGGGATAATCCACTTTAACCGAGACAAGTGAGCAGAAATATGCCATGTTTTAAGATAAAACACACTATACTGCTTTAAGGGGCGGATATAATGTGTCCAATAAATGCCCTGCCTACAATTTTGAATGTTTGAAAAAAGATGAACGAAACGGCGTCAACAACCAGCAGAGCAGTGGGCGGCGTGCACGCGCTTCCCACAATGCACTCGCCGATCGTCAGCGGGAAACCAAAATGGCGAACGTGTTGGGGGAAAATGAACCGTTTGTTATTTTCTGAGAGAGGCACGAGCTCCGCTACTTTCCGCGATACACTTTGATATAAACGAGACCACCGAAGAAACGAGAAATAACCACCCATAACCCTTTTTATTTGTTTATTGCGCGAGTCATCTGTAAAAGCGGAGGTGACCGAATGAGGTATTGTTGTCATCATGTTGTCCTCCCGTTTAGGGGGGTGGGGAGGGGGGGAAAGGAATCCTGGTCCGGGTCCGACGGTCAGCGACCTGTCCGGAGTTAGCGGCTGTGCCCGAGGATTATGCATACGTAACAACAAGGCTCGTGTGCTCGTTGTATCTAATCTGATGAATGTAACCTGTTGTCTTTAATGCAGTCTTCCTCTGAGGTGGTTAATGACGAGGCTCACTCAGTATCCGAACAAAGGGAGTCCCAGATGGACGAGCAGGGGGCCAAAAGCACAGAACTACTTTAATATTAAACCACGATAAATAACATTAATTCATTTCTTGTATTGTGCAGTTAAACGTAACAATACTAAATACTGATTTGTATTGAAACTGTCCACTGTCTTCTCGCATGTTTAAATCAGCGTTTATGAAGCTGTTGATGGTAACTTCAGTGTTTCATTTTGTATCTGGAGGGATAGTTTGTGCATGAACTAGGCATGGCCTTGCAGCTATTTGAATGACTGAGTGGCTGTATTTGATTAGCAATTAGCACTAATTATGAGTACAACCACCTGCTGTTTGTGTCCAGTGCAGCGAAAATGGCATGTTTCATTAATGGTCAGCCTTTGTTTGTAAAGCTTATGTAAACCCATACATTGTGCCCCTGTATTCAACTTTCCTATTAGAAATCCCGGACGGTGTTTAAGTAGGGATGCACAGGTATAAGGCTGGATTATGATTCTAGTCAGCTGGTATCAGTAACAAAGTAATTTAAGGGATGTTAAATTGGAGGGCTACTGTTTATACCAACCAGAGGATTGTGTAAAAAACTGACCTTGATTCTGAACATAAGTTTTATGTTGTTGGTGAAAAGACCCTAGGAAAAGTAACTGTGCTGAAAGTGCGCTTATCACAGTTATTCTGAAATTCACTTCTAAAATTGTATCCAGGATGTTACTGTGAATACATTTCTGTACTTGCTGTTTTCTTATCCTTTCTACTTGTTTTATTTTTTCCAGAGACTCAGGGGTTGTGGATCACCTGTCTGTCCATCACAGAGCTCAAGCCCAAAGGCAGCAGCAGGCCCTGTCCTTGTCCCCCTCTCGCCTCTCTTTGAGGGAAGAGTATGGAGAGGACAGCATGTCTGACAGGTTTACAGAGGGACAGGACGTCTTGGCCCGGTGGTCAGATGGCTTGTTCTACTTGGGGACTATCACAAAGGTTAGTGTGAGGGGGATAGTCATTTTGGTACTATGAGCTTTCAGTCACAGTACTCCTAATCCGAAGGGTTATTACACAAATAGCTGGAATTTGGCACCCTGGATAGGCCTTCTGGCATGGTTAAAGTGCCCACTGGATTAACACTGTTGAGAGCCTTCAGGTGAAGAAATGTTGGCTTTTATTAATTATTTTAACTAATTTTACAAACCTTCAATTTACACTTGGCAGATTAAGTCATATGATGCAGAAATCCATTTTTTTTTAAATTCTGTGTTGTGACTTCCAATGTTTGATCCTGTGGTTTGCAGGATCAGTGTGTCCTTTCATTTATTGTTTTTGATGTGAAATGCCTGCGATAAGGCTGTGATGTTTAGATAAACTACATGTCTTTCTTCTACTCCTTCAGATAGATCTGGATAAGCAGCGATGCTTTGTGGTTTTTGAGGATCAGTCGAAGTCTTGGGTGCTGTGGAAGGATATTCAGACAGGTAAGTACTAAATGTTCATGTTTCCTGAATATCTGGGTCTTTATTATTGAACTGTAAGTAAACCGCCAAAAAAAGTTGCTATCATCTATTGTCTGGCAGCATCTGCGTTTTCTTATCTACAGTTTAATCAAGTATTTACTTGATTTTTTTATTTTTTTTTTGAGAGTTTTCTGCTTTCCACCCCCTGACTGCCTTCCTCTGGCTTATCTCATTACTCCAGTTGTTGGCAGTTAACTGTCCCTGGTGTCTGGCACCAACACAGCATCAGTGACAGAGCACACGCTGCATGGCCACAGTGTTGTAACGCTGATGTTAGAAGTGAACGGCAGTTAAAAGCCTTTTTTTATTTCCCCCTATCAGAGAATAAATGTACGGTACTTTCACATTGTCTAAACTTTACAGCCTAGTTTTAAGGACAAACGGTCAACATATTTGGAGAATATACAATCAGTGCTGATATTATAGGAAGTTAATTAAAGAAATACATTCTTATAGGCATATTGTGCTGTTATGAACATTTGTGTAAGCAGTCTCAGTTTCTTCTACCAAGTTGAGCCTAATAAATAGGGCTAAGTATTAAGTGAGCCAAAAGTACCTGGTCCAAATGAACATCTTCTGCACCCACCAAGGCATTATTAGCTTCAAGAAATGTCCTCATCCTCTGAAGTGGGCCTATCACGACTAAACTGTACATGCCTAAAGACTTTTTGTGCTGCTGAAAGTCCTTTGAGTTTGATGGAATTCAGTTGAAATTTAATTGTCAATTTTAAACACGTCAGCACTGTTAAAACACTTATAAAGCACACAGCACACATGTTGTGGCATTTCCATAGACTAAAGCCGGGAAAGATAACTGCATACAGGGGAAACACTGTAGTGACAAAGTAGATGAATTGCTGGATGTTGGTCTTTTACTGTGTCATGTTTTTCTTCTTTGTTAAATTCATTAGATGTGTATTATGTGTCACGCTGTTACATAGTTGACGCAGCTATCGGTGGAAACTGGGCTTAAGTGAGGGGCGTGGCTTTTCTAGTCTGTATAATCCATGCTGTAAAACTGCTGCAAGTGAAAGAGGTCTGACTCAGTATCTTCAATCCTGTCCTTATCAGGGGATGAAGATGACGAAGAGGATGAGGACGATGACATAGTGTGCTCCATATGCCAGGATGAAACTTCAGAGGAACCCAATGAGATTGTCATTTGTGACAAATGTGGACAAGGTACATTTGAATCTGTCTCTCGTCATGTATCACACAGTGAATGGAGTGCATTGCTTTTATTTGTGTACAAAGTATTCCAATCTGTTCTTTAATCATGCACAAAAATGAGCACTTTCACTCCTCCTCAGTGCAGCTGCATGTCAATGTGTCGATTTGTCATTTAGGCTACCATCAGCTGTGCCACTCCCCCATCATCGATGCCTGTGTCATCGACTCGGATGACAAATGGCTCTGCACTGAGTGTGCACTCGCTTCTATAACTAAGGTACAGCTTTGTTTTAGTATAACACGTCTTTTTATAAAGTGTATTTGCATTTCAATAAACTGGAGACAAGAGACTAAATGTTTCACAGCAGGATCATTCATGGAATAAATGCTCTAAATGCGTTTATACAGGTTTAACAACCATGTCGTCTGTTTGTTTTATAGAGAGGAGGTTCACACAGGAAGAGAGTGTCTGCCAAAGGTTTTCTGGAGCATGAGCAGCAGCAGCAGCAGCAGCAGCAGCAGCAGCACATGGGGCTGCACCTATCCCTCCCCTACGCTCTGGAGGAGCTGCTGTGGGACCAGGGCCACAAGACCAACAACCAGCACTGCTACTGCTACTGTGGAGGTCCAGGAGAGTGAGTAAAACATAGAGCAGACCTCAGAATCTGTTACACAACTTGACCCTGTGTTTTTTTTCTCCCCATTAGCTTGTAACACTGTCATTACGCGCTAACCTCTCTTCTCTTCTTCCCTTGCAGCTGGTACCTGAAGATGCTGCAGTGTGACACGTGTCAGCAGTGGTTCCACGAGGCCTGTCTTCACTGCTTACAGATGCCCATGCTCTATGGAGATAGGTGACTGTGCAGCCATGTAGATGTTTCATACTAATATAATCATACCATGTCTGTGGAGAAGACAGGGGTCAGATTAAACACCAGGGCAGCCTCACCACCACCACAGATCACTGTTCAAAGTATATTAAACCAAGGCCATTAGTAGCAGATGTGCTACAAAATGAGTGAATTCTCCCTTGTTGAAGGTATTAACCTTAAAAAGACAACAAACAGCTTTAGAAACAATATCAAATAACTCCAATGAATATTTCGAGGAGACGATGACAATTCTGTTGATGTTCATAACCTCTCTGTGTTCATTGTATTAGTGGCAGTGTAACTTTTCCTTTCTTATTCCCATATTGATTTTTTTTTGGAAACCAAAGAAACTGTCCACATTTAAAGTCTGCCCGTACGTTACCTAAGCGGAGGTTGTTTTGTGTTTTTTAGGTTTTATCTGTTCGTCTGTTCTGTTTGCAACGGGGGACCAGAGTACCTGAGCAGACTGCCTCTCTGCTGGTGAGTGACTCTCTTAATGGTTCTATTTATTCTGTTGTGGAAAAAAATTAGCATGTAATACAGTCAAAGGAGGTTTATTTGAAATAATTTTATTTAATTACATACATTGCCCGTCATGCACCATATGCCAGGGTCCCCAAATCAGGTTCAGTCCGACATGTATCTTGCTTCTTTTTTTTTTTTCTTCACACCAGCAGTTCCACTATTCTCACCATTGCTTCATCTTTAAACTCATACTGCTTCCACTAAAACATTTTAGGGACGATGTCACACACCTGAGCTTGTACAACCTGAGTGTGATCCACAAGAAGAAGTACTTTGACTCTGAGATGGACCTGATGACATACATCAATGATAACTGGGAGCTGCTGCAGCTGGGGGAGGTTAGGAAACTCACTTCTGATTATTCACATTATTTTTGTTGCACTAGTTTCATTTCTTAAGATCAGAGTTAAGTCTCTATTTGCATTTACCACTGAACATAAAAACAAAAAAAATATTTACGTAGATGAAATTTACAGTCACATCTACGAGCGCCTGCTTAAGATTTGTCTAACACTGTAAAAACTGCCAGCCTGTTACATGACAGCTGCTTTCTTTTGATATGTGACTGTTGAATCCCCCACTTCTGTTCCCCCCCCCATCTCCCCGTGTCTGCAGCTCGCCAACACTCCGAGATCAGAGCGATATGAAAGGGTTCTTGAGGCATTAAACAACAACAGCAGCATGTGAGTGTGTCCTTCGTTGCTTTGTGTTCATCCCTATATATATTTTTCTTGACCGGAGTCCATCTGTGACCCTCACCCTGACACGTTTCTCTCTTCTAGGTTCATGTCAGGGAAGGAGGTGAAGAAGAAGAAGCACTTGTTTGGACTGCGACTCCGTTCCCCTCCTGCCCCTCCCAACTCTGATGAGCCGAGCAGCAGAGTGATGGAGAGGGCTTCCCACGAGATCACCATTAAGGGATGCAAGCCCACCAAAGCCCTATCTGACATGAGGTGGGATGGAAAGAATGAAATACATATGAATGGAGTAATTGTTAAAAAGACTATACCGTGACATTGATACCCCTCAACAGCCCAAATTGTAATGTAGTGTAATTTGCCCTATTTTTTATTCTATGATGTTTTTCACTTTGGTTTCCTGAAGTGGGGCTGCATCATTTTGTTTTTAATGCACAACTGTCAGTACTGTTTTGAAATGTTGTTATTGTTGCTCTAGAAGTTGCAGTACTTTAACCAATGGCACAGAGAAGAAAACGAAGAAAAAGAGGAAGCAAGGGGCACATTCGCTGTCTAAACCACAACGCTCCACTGAACTCTTATCCCAGGTGTGCAAGTGTGTCTGAGCTCATGCACGTTAAAATGTCAAACCCCTACTTTAGCCGGGGATGTTTGAATTGAAACACACTGAAAACACTACAATTTGTCTCGTCACTGACAGGAATTGAGAAAACCTCTCCCACTGGAGGCCCACACATTGGATCAATTCACCTCGATCAAGTAAGCGAGCAACTCTGATGCACAAACCTGTTCTGAAACAGTTGTGGATATTCTTCTCTGTAAATGTTGCAGTGGTACTGCTTGGGCTGCAGCTCATTATGTTTTTTTTTTTAATTTCTCAATGAATGAACAGGACGTGTGAAGTTGTGATTGACAATTCATGAACCGACTTGATTATTTCTGCATGTTTGTTTGTTTAATCCTGCTGTCTCTTTCTTACGTTCAACCTAACCCTTATCACTAGGAAAGAGAGATCTCTGCTGTCCTCAGATGTGGAATCCATAGGGGCCCTGAGCACCACAGAAACTACCTCAACTAGCATTTCAAGACAGTCTAGGTATGTCTGATATTGCACATTTGCTTCCTTCTCACACCAGTAACCCTATTCAGCCGACAGACGGAGAAACACCAATATCCACAAACATTTGGGTCTATGTGTCAACCATTGGTGAATGGATTTGCCTGACAATTTGTAGGGACGTGGTGCTTGATCTTCCGACTTTTCCTCGTATCACATTGAGGTTAAAATAAGCCTCTTTTTTTTCTTTTTTTTTAAATAAAATGTCTCAGAATATTGTCCTAAAAGGAGGTACGGATATTTCTTTTCTCCTCGAGACTTACAGTTAAAAAGTTAAACACTCACAAGGTCTAATACACGCTCTAATATATCTGTTTGCAAAACTATTTACATCACATCACAACTATTTACACACCCATAATGCTGTAGATGATCAATGTGCTCTCGCATGCCTGACACCTCAACCGGACCCAAAGTGAAATAACCGTTCTGCTCTAAGAGCCCATGCCGGGCTTTGACCTGGAAGTTGTAACAGCATAAATGTGCAGCATAGCAGAACTCGAGTTGTGAGTTGTCTGCCTTTGGATAACGCCATCAGCTCTAAGGATAGCTTGCATGGGATTTGTATCAAATTGAGCAGTAGTAAGTGAAAAACACTTTTTTTTCCCCTTCCCCCCCATCCAGCCTCTGTAGCTCCAGCAAGACCCGCACTACAGCCAGCACCATACCTGTTTCTGCTCCACCCTTAAAAAGGAAACGTGGGCGACCACGACGGGCCCTACAGCCACCCAACCCAGAAATCCCCCATCCCATCAACGCTGACCCGGACCCATCAGCTACAGAGGTGCTGAGCCCACTCCCAGGGCTTCACTCTACAGACATAGTTCATGGCATGGACCCCAACAGCCAGCTCTCCCACCTCAAGAGCTCCATCAGCAGCTATTTTGGAGCAGCAGGGCGGCTTGCTTGTGGGGAAAAGTACAAAGTCCTGGCACGACGGGTCACCCTGGACGGCAAGGTGCAGTACCTGGTGGAGTGGGAAGGAGTCACCGCCTCCTAGACTGCTAATCGTCAACATGATTTCTGAGCAGCGACTACAGGAGGTTTACGGCTGTGCTGAGGACAAATATCACAGCAGGCATTCAGAGCATTAACTGATATATGCCTTTGTTTAGTTTAGAGAGGAGCAAGTCTTGCCTGATAATCTCACTGTAAAAACCTTTGTAGGTCGTTGCAGTCCAGTGAGCTCATGACTTCATGCATACGTGTCTTGTTCATGTTTAAAATATTGTTATTCAGATGTCATTAGATCACATTTTTGTTATTCTGCTTCCAACTCCAATATCTGCTTCAGTTGACAGAATTTTAGAGGTAAATGCTTGATCACTGAACTTCATGTGGAGGCTTACAGTGACTTGTTAATTGTGCGTTGTTTTAAATTCAGTGATGTGCTTTAATTTCCAGACCAGTTCAGTAAAAAACTACTTGCTTTTTGAATGAATGTAGTTGGTCAGACATTACGTCTTTGAATCATGGAGAATGAGCAAAAGACAAGTTATTTTTTAATTTCACATCATGCATTGAACAACGACGTGTGTTTTGGTTAACATGTATATTCTTTAATTTCTTTATAAACAAATGTGTTAATTTACAACCATGTCCCCTTCCTCTCTAGTCCCAGCTTTGAGTATCTGTTGTTGCCTCGAGCAGACATATTCGTCAGTTGTGTTTCAGAAAGCGTTCTCATTTGTGAGCAGTTCAGGAGGAACTAGAAACAGGACAGATGTGCTGCTGTGAATGTTTATTTTATATAGAATTTAACTACATTTATGATTTTTTTTTTTTTGTCTTACATTCTTTCTCGTTTACCTTTTTCTGTTGAGCAGGGCAGTTGTCTCTAATTTCTGATTTATTTTTTTAGTATTGATTGCACATCAAAAATCTGTCAGGCTGTCATCAATGGCAGCATTTTCATCAAGTGCTCATTTTTTTCCCCATTAATTCTGTTTTACTTTGATCCTAACTCTGTGTAAACTTACATGTGGTATTATATAAAAACAACCTCTCCAAAAGGAGTGCAATTTAATTGCATAAATGTTCAGAAGCCCAAGAGAAAATATCCCAACCTTTTAATTTGAAATTTATAATCAGATTGTTAACCTCTGAAATCTTTAAGGACCTATTTAGTTTTAACTTTATCTGATAGTTATTCATAAAATAAAATGTTGATATTATGAATGTTATATACCCATTTCATATTAAGATTTGTTTTGGTGTTTCTGCTGCCTATGCAAAGTCCAGGATAATGTTCTTCAGCTGTATAATTTGGCCATGTGGCTTTACAACAGGGAATTATGTGATAATTAAACTGTTGTATTTCCTTTTTTATGTGATGGGTGAAAACAAATACATTGATATCTCAAAACACACTTGGATTTTAACAGTCATGTAGTCTACACACTCAGGATATGCCCTAAAACTTCACTGCAATATAAAGGCCATCATTTACAGCTTGATGGGAAGTTTTGATTTAAGTTATTCTCAGTGTTTTTGGTCAGTATTTAAATGTAATATGCTGCATTTTTCCATATTGCCCCCTCCATACTGGTATGTATGCATGTTTCTTTTCTAGCAGCAAAATTAAATTTGTAGTACATTTTTTTTACTGCTACACTTCCTTATTCAAAATGAGTCAGATAACAACCACTGGAAAACTAATGTGCTGTATGTAAGGACTAAAGGTAAATGTTTAGTTTGTATGGCTATCTGTATTATGGGACGTTTGTGGTTTTGTACACATGGACAGACCTTTTTGACATTGATACCTCTTCATTGTATGGATGTAGTCATTGAGTTTGAAGCTTGTCACTTCTGTTCAGCCGGTGTAACATGTTTCTATCACTGGCTTGGCAGCAGGCTTCTGTAGCCAAAGAACGCAACCTCTGCTTTGTCTCCTTGAGATTCTTCTTACATTTTTATACACCATGATATAGGTTTGACGTGTTACTTCTGAACCTGTTTAGTAAAAAGATAAATAAAAGCCGATATTTTTAACTGTTGTCGCCTTTTTTTTTTTTTTTTTTTTTTCAAACTCCTGGTCGTTGTTTCTGTCAACGCAACCGTTTCCAATGAGACAGTAAGCACCACTGTTCGCGGCTTCTCTTATCGTCACCTCTTTCAACCAATTACTTCACGGGCAGTTTCGTCTAGGCCAATCACAGCATGCGTTGTTAAAACATGGGCGGGGCTAACATTTACAAACTGTCCTGCCTGCTTCCTTACGTCTGACTGAACTGGAAAGTTTTAGGGGTAGTACACTTAATATTTTAAAGTCTGTAATACTAAATAATGCTCAGTATGACAAGACAATAGATTGTGTGCCCAATTCAAATCTTAAATGTTTTCTTTTGGTATCATTTTCTCTAAAGTAGCGATAACTCAATTTTAGTCACCTGTTGATGCGCCGAGCATCTTTGTTTACATTTAGCGAGCGTAGCTATGCTAGCTAGTTTGTTTGCACTAGAATACAAAAACAAACAGTGCTGTATCATCTAAACATTTGCGCAAGCGGGAAATATGGCTTAAAGCTGATAGGATGGCCTATTAGTTGAAGTCAACTAGTCTGAAGATGTGGGTAGTTTAAGGAGTGCGCTTTGACTGACGAGGGTCAGTCTGCAACAGAGGAGGTAAAGTAACTGAATAACACGAACAAAGTCAAAACAGCTGATGATTTATACACTTATTTATTTTCGAAGTCTATGTATGGTGAATCCCTAATCAATCAGTCTCGGTATGCCCTCTTTAGTCGATCACCTGATGATCCTCCAGCCCAGTCAGACTGTGTTGGTCAGAAGAGACATGCTGTTCTTGGTACTTTAACCTCCTCCAACTCGAGGGTAAGAAACAAGTTTCTTTAAGTGCTTGAGTCATAACAGTGAAAGACAGCCTGTCAGATATGCTGCACATCATCTTCTCTCATACAACATGGTATGTTCTTATTTCTTTGTGTGTAGAAAACATTTTACTTCTCCCCTATCAAGAAGTTAAAGTTTACTTTCACCTACACTGTTTCTCACTTACATTTACATTACACTTACAGCTTTAGTAGCAATACATGACTGAATATTATATGGGCCAGGTTAAGAATGTGAATGTGGTCTAAAGGGTATTAGCTGTTTGTTAGGAGATAGGAAATCAGATATAATGCATGACCCTCTTTATGTCCTTCACAGTACGCTGTGCATACCATTTATGCAAGAATCATCAACAATAAACGTGGCCTGGATTACATCTTAAATAATAGGTAGTGATGGAATCTCCTCTCTCAAACCTCCTTTTGTTTGTACCTGTATGCATCCCTCCCCTATCAGTCAGCCAAAGAGCCCAGTAGAGATGGAGTCTTTTACTGCGCGAAAGAAGTCGGGCTTTCTGCGTCAGGAGAACGCTTGTCTGAGTCTACAGAACGAGCAGCTCATCAGTGACCTTGATGCGGTGCAGTATGAATTGGCCTCTTTCAAGTCACAGGTATTTCATCCATCAACACACTTAACTCTGTCTCTTGTGCTTTGTGTAGTCTGTGTTCTTCAAGTATTTTGTTGAGCCATTGGCAAAATATTTTTCCTCCACTTGAAATGTTTAGTTACATCAAAGACAGTACAAATAGAAATCTTGTTATGTAAGCAGAAACAGTATGTGACACACTGCTTGGTGTGTTTCTTCATCTTTAGGCTGGCCTGAGGAGCTCCAGGATCGGAGTTAACAACAATGTAGCTTTCATGAGTGAGCAGATTCATCAGCTTGAAGAAGAGCTGGAGGCTCAAACCAAAGATCTAAAGTAACCACAGACATCAAGTTCTTCTTCTGCTTTTATATCTCTGTTTTTGTAGTTGCTGTATGGTAGTGCCACACTTATTTTGACATTCATTTTACATTGATGTGAATATTATGGAATGTGCTGGGGGGGTTTTGTTTGTTTTTTAACCAATCATGGTACTAAAATGTCTTATAGTCCTTTGTCATTATCCTTGTTGTTCAGCCTTTTGTCTTTTTCTTCAAGCTTTGACACGTCATGCCAGCTGTTTAACCTGCTGTAATATTTCTAACACATGTTGTGTCTGTTTCCCAGGGCAGCAGAGCTGAAGGCAGAGTGTAGCCAGGAAGCAGCTGCTCACAGTGACATTGTGGTGGCTAATCTCACCGAGGAGCTCAGTACACTGAGAGAAGAGCTAGTCAACACTGCAGCACTGGGCAAACGGTGATTCACCTATCTGGGCTTTGATACTGCACATAGTTTCAATCCATCTGGTTTAAAGTGTAAAACAGATCTGGTTGTGTTTTGTGAGACAGCATGAACACCATTTGTATTTTTGTCAAATTTAGTGTGATAAAATGATGGATTTATTATTTTATGTTCCCTACAGGTCAGAGCAACAAAGGAACCAAGCACTTCAAAATGCTGAGAAACTTAAAGAAGCATTCAAAGATTATAAAGCCACAATTTCCATTAAAGTTAATTTGGTACATTTGATTATATTAAAACATTTTTATGATTTAAGAAAATCTTTATTTTTTTCGTTGCATGCTATAGCCACATGTTTCCATTTGTTTTAAAGTTGATGGAGAGTGAGGGCAAACTGAAAGAGAGTCTCATCGAGTGTGACAGAGAAAAAGAGGAGCTGGAAATGAAGTGCACCGTGTTGGAGAGAGAAAAAGTTGAGCAGAACCAAACAATAAGGTACGCATCTGAGATTTGATATAGCATTGCTTCAGTAGTTTTGTCGAACCCGTTGGAATATTTCAGAAGAAGTAGCTTTTCTATTTTCTGGTTGACACATTTTTATTCCAATCCTGTCTGCTTCCCAGCCGGCTGCAGGACAGGGTGAGGCAGGCTGAGTCTGTGGCTGCTGGCTCTAAAGCTCAGCTGGAGGAGGCCGAACGAAAAACCTTATACCTGGAAGGGAGGCTTAAGGAGCAGGGAGCAGAGTACAGAGAGCTGGCCTCTCTGCGAAAGCAACTGGAAGAGTTGCAGAATCTGACCCAAAGTCAGGAGCACAGGATGGCCCAAACCCACAGAGAGGCTCAGCAGAGTCGGGCAGAGCTGGCCAGCCTTGAGGCAACACTGACCCTGCTGCACCTACGAGAGGTGAAGGATAAAGAACGCTGTTGTTTTTGTTCCTTTGTCACATGATTGTTTTTAAACATCCCACAAAGTTTAACCCAGGGGATTATGACATGAACGGTTTACTTGTTTTCCAAATACTGTGATCTTGTGGAAGGTGTGACGTCTTTGCTGATGTCATGTATTTTGTAATTTCAGGCTGCTGTTGGGGGGGCGCTATGCATTAGGCCCTGCATGTTGCCTCCAATGGACTTAACAGGGACTGCACACCTGCTGAAGCCAGGTACATAGACGAACCCTTTAGGCTTTGTTGTTAAGACAAAATTAAGCTTTAATATTTTCAAGTCAGATGCTCTTGTTTTATGCAAGATTCCACATCACCGGCTATGTTTTTGTTATTTTACGTCCACTTCTTTTCGACTGAGATTTGTCTTTTTATAGGAAAACCTTTTGAAAGATTAAAATGTCATATAACAAGCAGGAGGGACCCTTTCTGAATCCTTGTTTTTCATTTGAGGTGTCTATATGTGTCTTGGTCCAAAAAGTACAAAGTACAGTAGGATTTGGACCCACCATTAAAAAAAGACACCTTTAAACCTAAAGAAAACTTTATGCAACATAGTCATTTGTTAAGCAATGCCAAAAAAAACTCTATAGGAAGTCACAGAAAAATCAGCACATAGCACATATCTGTCATTTGATTCTTCCCATGTTGCTCAATCATGGCAGGTGAAGGTTACCAGCAGCTGTTTCGAGCACTTCAGTCGATAGAAGCCGAGCGGAACAAACAGAACAACCTGGTGGAGCGGCTTCAAGAGCGTCTGAGCAGAGCTCAGGAGGAGATCTCCATCCTGCAGGGCTCCATGGCTCAGAGAGCCTCCCACTACCAGAGCCTCCACACTGAGCTGCTGGACAAAGTCAGCCAAGCCACAGACACCGAGAAGGAGGTGACATTCTTCTCGCTTCCATGATCAATTTTTGAAATCAGTTTATTCCTTACAACGTTTTTTGCTTAAAGATAAAAATGTAATCTGTTTTCACAACCCTTTAAATATTATACAATATCTAAGGCTTAAAAAAATTGGATGTGTACTGTAAATAAATGTTAATTAGGCTGTATGAATACTTCATCAAGCTGCAGAGCATTGTTTTTCTTCTTACAGATTTATGCCCTTATTGTTTTTTTCCCCCGTCTGTTTCACTTCAGTTAAAAAGAAAAAGTGCTCGTGCTGCTGCACTGGAGAAACAGTTACAGGAGAAAACCTCGGCCTACAGCCAGGCTGCACTGACCAACACCGAGCTGGAGAACCAGCTGCAGGTACTACACATGGTGTTGTTGAGATATTTCTCCTTTTTCTCTTATCACGACATCATGACACCCCTGCCACACATTCTTTGTTTGCCACCTGTTTCTTGTAAGACCAAAAAAAATAATAATCTTAGAACTCTTTTGATTTTATTTGTACTTGTTCTTATTCCAGGAGAAAACCAGCACCCTTCAGCATTACCAGTCACTTATGACCAAAAAGCAAAAGGAGTATCAGCAGTCTTTGGAGAAGTGTAAAAACTCTCACTCTCAACAGTTCAACGAGCAACAGCACAGAATAGAAATGGTACAACTCTGTCTCTCTCTCTATCGCTTCAGTGAATCTCTACAGCTTAAATCTGCTACAAGTCACTTTCACAGTTCATCTGAAATCTTTTCAACCAACCAATGGTCTTGATCTCAAAGGACAAATTTAGCTGTTTAAAGGAACAGATCAATAAACCACTCATCTATCGCTAGTGGTTTAGGCTAGCCTATAATGTAGATGAAACCTGTGACTATTTTTTTTACACTCTGTATTACCCAATCAAAATGAAAGGAAAACTAGACATTTCCTTCACTAAATAACAGAACTGTCTGACCTGCAGTTGCAGTTGTCTGTGGAGGAGGCTCAGTCGAGCGTGTTGGAGATGGAGCAGGAGCTGAGCTCTCTCCAGAGGGATCGAGACGATGCTCAGAAAGCAGCTCTGCTACTTCAGAGCTCATTGGACCAGCTTACACAGGTCAGGACATGCATCATAGTGTGTAGGACCCTGTAAGGTTTGTCTTCAGTTGATGAAGCACAATCAGTATTTCAGACTTTGTCAAAGGAACAGAAAAATTATGATTAATCCCCATAATGCACTGGCAGTCCTAAATGTGTTATGATGTATTTACAGCAGAAGCAGGTTGAAGAAAGAGTCAGCGAGGAGCTTCAGCAGAGTTTAAAAAAGCAAGAAGCTGAGTCTGCTACCAAGGTTTGAACAAAGACATGATTTCACAAAGACTAACACAAGTGGCTTAAGTTGAACTCCACAGAAACATTGTGAAGTCTTGTGTTTGCTCATCAGGTTCGCGAGCTGCAGTCGTCTCTGTCAGCGTGCAGAGAGGAGCTGAGCTTATACCGGCAGCGGATGGCGGAAGTGAAGAAGAACTACGAGAGTGATCTGCACAAGAACATCGATAAGGTGCACCGCCACGTGCATAGACACAGTTTGCTAGATTTAACGTAAGCACTTCTGTTTTTTAATCTCCAACCTCCTCGTGGACTGCTCTTGTCTTGTCTCCTCAGGTTTCCTCCCTGCAGGAGAAGCTCCACAGTGCAAGTCTAGCGTGTCAGAGCTCCAGTGAGCAGAACCTGCAGCTGCAGCTTTCTCTGCAGCAGCAGCAGACCATGCTGGCTGAGAGCACGGCTCGCATCTCTGAACTGGAGGAGAGTCAGAGCCAGCTGCAGACCGAGGTAGGCAAGTTCATGAAGATCTGAAAACACCATGATTGGAGTGTTTTTGAGTTCAATTCAATTAAAAAAAACCTTTATTTGTCCCTGTGGGGCAATTCAAAATCTATGAAATCTAAATCTAATCTAGTGGAATGGAATGTGTTTATGTCAACTCCACGGGTGGAGTTATTGTAGTGAATAGACAGTGATATAAAAAAATAAAAAGCTTTTCCTCCAAAGCAAAAAGGCGAACTAAAAAATATCAAACTGTAATATTTAATGATGTAGTTCTGCTTCTTGATTGTGATATATATAAGTTAGGGATGGAGTCACAAATTAATTACACATTATTTAAGGCACTACAGCAAATACGAGTCAGATAAACCAAGATTACAAATGTCTTTAAAACCTCGATTTTTTTTTTTTCTTCCTTTCTTTAAGTCCGGGCATCATGCTTTTTAGATTTAATGTGCGTCTTAGCCGTGCAGTGTGCAGAGAGGCAATTCTGTTTATCATGGACCAATCTGCTGCTCCCAACATGACACTACCTGGGTCCCCAACTTCAGGGTTTTTTCCCTGATTGCGGTTGCACAAACTGGCTGACTTTGTCTTTAAAGCACCATGTCAACAGCAGGCCAGCCTGTTTGATATATACCGTTTCTTCGTCCTTCTCTTATTACAAACGCTGATTGACTGATTCTTATAACTTTAATACACATCCATCTGTCTTCAACTCTGCTGTGGGGGTTTTCAGAAGAATCATTGAAGACGATTATTAAGGTCCCATCCTGATTTAACAGGTACAGTGTGACATGTCACGGCTGTTTATACCTGTACTGTGTATGTACGGCCTAACAGGCAGATGTGGAATCTCCTCGACATTGCCTCTATCACAGATGTAATAAATCTGCATCATTACTTCTTCTCGAGTTTGTGATTCCATTTATAGATCAGCACATTGGATGGTACTCTCTGTCCGTAACAGCCAACAGAGCAGAATAAACACCATTCAGTGAGAAGGGCTGAACATAGAGGCTAGCATTCAACATCCATGACAATCTGATCTGGGCCAACGACACACGTGTGTTGAAGTTAAAGCCAACATTTTGAGGCTCAAGAGGAGACTCCTCTTAATGTTTTGACTTTTATTTAGCTTCCAAGAAATGTCCTTTCACTTTTTGACATTCCTCGACATACTGTAGATATTTGAAATAAGAGGTGAAGAAATATGTATGAGAAGTTTTTGTCCCATAATTGTCTTAATGCTATGGTTTTGTTCAATATATGGTGGCTTCTACTCATTGTTAATGAATGTCCACTGTCTGTGTTTCTTGACTTACTGTGTTAAAATGATGTGAATCAGTGCCCCATGTAAGGAGGCTACAGTCCTCCAAGCGGACGGCCTGGGTTCGAATCCAACCTCTGGCTCCTTTCCCGCATGTCATTCCCCACTTGCTCTCTCTCTGACTCTATCCCCTGTCCTACTTCTAAATAAAGGCATAGGGTTGGAAAAGACTAAATAAATAAAACTAATTGGAGGAACTGAGAGTGTATCAGGTGTTATTATCGATGTAGTTAAAGCATAAGAACGCCCAGGGATGTTGAACTTTCTTAACTGTCAAACCCTGCTCTAAAGACCATATTTAGCATGTTATCATTTGATGTGATCATGTGAATTTCCACAGATTGGTTTCCCTGAGATCAATGGACGACCTGTTGTTTTGTGTTGAGGAGACAAATCATGACGGATGCTGCTGGGGTTTGTGTGACTGTGTGTAGGTTTCCAGTCTGGAGCAGCAGTTGGAACGAGCCCGGGCCGCTCTGCAGGAGGAGTTAAGGATCAGAGAGCAGGAGGTGCAGGAGAGAGACAAAGACCTGCAGGAGACGAAGCAGCAGAACACACAACTCTCTGAATCCGTCTGGTAGGACATCTGGACACACGGCAACACACACTTAACACTCTTATTGTTCCGAACTGGATTTAAGATAACAAATCTTTGGGAACATATAACTAACGTATAACAGGCCAAATGTTTTGGAAGAAGTTTTTAGTAAATGTTATCTAATATCGTCCTGCAGCTATTTGAAGCTGTATGTATGGGGCTTTTGTTGGTGACTATTTTCTAAAAGAATATTCTTGCAAGTATCTCGACCTGCAGCAAAGGCAATCAGCCTCAACAAGACAGTGGGACAGTCTTATGACTGCACCACATCAACGTGTCTGTAGGCATAAAGCAGCCCTTCCCTTCTTTATGCCCCATTGGACATGAATATATAAATGTGGGTCTTTCCCTGGGACAGGGAGGAGTGTTCATTCATTCATTCTGCAGAGCTGCTGTTCACTTTGGGACATTTTAAAAGCTCTACATGTTGCGTATTTAATAATGCCATCCAAAGGCACGTTTGTGTAGCTCCGCTTAGCTGCTTCAACAGTCGTGGAGGGATTTCATTTTCTTGGCCACAATGGGGGCTGTGCTCACATTAAGGTGAGGAAATGGACACTTTTAATGCATTGTGTTTAATGTTTTCTACTTTTTCTGTAGCACATTGTCCCTCTATTGCGTCACGAAGAAGTCGACTTGTTTTTCTTAATTTACGACCTTTTAAATGCTTTTCAAGAGCACTGATTGTTGTGTTTGTGTTCTACTCTGTGTGTTGTCTGCAGCCATCTGAACTCGGAGATGAAGGAGTGTCAAGGGGAGCTGCGGTCCAAGGAGTCAGAGCTGAAGCGTCTGAGGAGGGACATCGCCGTCAAGATGTCTCACATCAGCCGCATGGAGGAAACTGTGCAAAACTTGACGAACCAACTTGAAAGAAAAAATGATATCGGTGTGTTACAATTTCAAAACACAGTTGCGTTGCTATTTTTTATTTATTTTTTTTAATCCTTGCGCTCCTTTACTAAATGAATTTTTTTTCTTCTTTTTTGACCTTTACCAGTGGTGGACCTGGAGGAGAAGCTCCATCGCTGCGATGCTGACAGACTCTTCAGCGTTCAGCGGGTCCAGGTCCTGGGAGGACAGCTTCAGGACGTGCGTCGAGAGTTGGCCGACACTCTGGAGCAGCTACAGACACTCAGAGACGTTCTCCAGAGAACACAAACCACCGCAGACGAACGGCAAGAGACGGTGGAGAAACTGACTTTCCAACTTAGGTGAGGAAACTCTATCACAAGAAATATATTTGTGCACGCAGGGGCGAGCCAAAGAACGAAACCATGTTCGGACCAATCTGTGGTTGAATCTACATTTTGTATTAAAAGGACACCGACAGTCACACCAACACAGCCATACATCCTGCCATTGTTCCAGTGTTCCTTTTGAGCTCTCTAACTTTTTATGTACTTCACCTTTTTCACATGAATTTATGATGTTGTTTTGACAAAACATGTTGCTGTTTGAATGTATGAAATACTGTGAATTTCATTTATAGTTTTTAAGTTATTTTTTATAATTGAAGGTAAATATTGTGTAATGTGTCATGTCATGTTGTTATTCTGACTTTAACATATATTTCCTGCTTTGTGATGTTAATATTTGAAACATGTCACTGACTAAGATAAAACCTGTGAAACACACTTTGTGCAGATATTGTACATCAAGCACTCAAATGAACTCAGACATGGATGAATCATTTCCTTTACTCAAAAAAAAAAGAAAAGACATGTCACTACATGGTAAATCTTATTCATGAGTAATAACTCCATCTGATCCTTCAGATTTTCTTAAAAGTAACTGTGAGGTCACAATGAGGCGAGTCATTAGCAGCAGGAACAGGCAGATGCTCGATACAGAAAACGCCCTTTAGAAAAAGAACATAGCTGTCGTATTAACAGACCTGAGCTGTGGTCAGAAGCCCCGTTCACACAATCAAGTTCTGTAATGTCATCTTGAAAATACTCAACCTAAAGGTCAATCTAAAAATGCTAAACAACAAACTCTTGTAGAAAGTCATCTAATGATAATCCCTGTATTAAGAAACAATCAGACAGTAAAAGCTCTGTCTCCCAGTCATGCACCTTAAAGCCACTTCTTTCATTTTTAGAAACCATTCATTCAAATAGTGTGTGTGTGTGTGTGTGTGTGTGTGTGTGTTTGTGTTTGCATGTGTGGCTTTACAGTGAGACCCAGAGGGAGTTGGAGGAGAGAACTAATGAGGTCTTAGACATGGACAATGCTCTGAAGGAAAGACAGGGGGAGCTCCAACAGCGAGCACAGCTGGTACAAAACATTCACCAACAAATATTTTCCATTTTATTTTAATAACCCTAACTCTTTTCTATGTTCTATCTATCCATCTTTTATTGCTTTTATAAAATGTAACGTTGCCCCTCCCCACGGCTATTCCTGTCGTCCTCAGCTGGCCCAGCTGGAAGTGGCCATCCGAGATCACAAGCAGGAGATGGAGAGGAAGGTGGAGGCTGCTCAGCAGAGCCTGGAGGCCAGAGAGAGAGAGCTGAGAGACACACAGAGGGAGCTCGCAGACAGAAACATGAAGGTCAGGAGCGGCCACAGAATAAGAAGGCTGAACTTGTGACAAAATATTTACATGGTTTATCAAACCTTTATTTATTCTCGAAAGGACACTGAGGTTTCTGTCATTTCCAGACGAGCCACTGAAAACAAGCAGCGTTAAGTTCTGCTGGTATTTTTCTATCCCTTAAGGTATCAAATTAAAGAGCCGTCACATTACCTGCTGGTTTGTCACGAAACACAAATGAACTTATGCTCAGATTAATGGCTTAATCTTTCTGTTAGTGTGTTGATGGTGACCAGTGTGTATCCATATCTGTCTGTTCACTTGATATGGCCTCAAATCAAAGGCTGCAGTAATTCATTATGAACAGTTAGATTTTTTGCTTCCTGATATTTCAACCTGAGTTCTGCCCTCAGATATCTATGTGGGCCACATAACGGTGGTGTCTTACTTATTTTACAATTCCTATATCTGGATAGATATCAGTAGTTAAGAAAAAAAAACCAACTTTACTCAAATATTTTTTAATATAAAATTAGAATTAAAACTGAATGTACATACTGATGGTCACAATTCTTTATCATCAAAGAGGAAAGTCCTGACGCTGTAATCCACATTATAAAGAGTAACTATTAGACATGATTGTGACGACACCCTGTGTGAAGCCAGTCAACGGCAGATTTGAAAGGTGGGCTGGATTTCAGCTCAATGGTGCGTCCTGTGTCTTGCAGCACGAGTGCCTCATCAGCTAACCTCAACTTGTCGAATGACTATCTGGCATGCTGGTCATATATGTGCACACACTGGCCCAATCAGAGCAGAGCCACAAGCTCTCCCTAACTACCTGGCTTTTTTTTTTTTCTTTTTTTTTTTTTCCTAATTTCGTCTGCACAGTCTGGCAGACGGCTTCTTGAAGCACCATGACAACTGCAGGCACGTCTGTTTGGTGTCTCTTCCCCCTGCTTTAGTGAAAGATTTGAATGAGAGAAACAGTTGCTGGAAACAGCTACAGACTCTTACCTGCCAGGGAATATTCTTTATGCTTTGAGCTCGCCAGTTAACTTGTGTTTGATGATGAGTGCAAGAAAGCAAGACTTTTTGATGGCGTTTGTTTTTGCTCCTTGCATAATAGACAACTGAAACACATGTAGATCTGACCTAAACTTCTGTCCGTGGGATCGTTCAAAGAAAACTTGACATGTGACGACTCTTCTATGTCCAAAAGGAGTTGTCCAATTTCTTAAAAAAACAGTGAATAAATTCCCACGTACAAGTTATAAGACTACAGGATAGATGTGCTGATTGTTTCCCAAAGTTTACAGAATGAATAAATAAATACAACTACTTGTCTGTTATTATGTGAATAACCAGTTATCAGGCTCATGTGTGTGTGTGTGTGTGTCATGTGATAGGAGTCCCAGGAGCTCAGTCAGCAGCTGAGTGTAAGTCAGCAGAAACTTCAAACCGTACTCCAGGAGCTTGAAGAGACTCGATGCGTCTTTGAGGCTTTAAGCCGAGAATTAGAGGACACAAAGCTGCAGAACAACGACAAGGTGAAGTCCACGCACATTCACTCATTCTTTACTCAAGTGACAAGAAGAAGTTGTAATGCATCTCCTGAGTTTGTTGCCTCATCGACAAAACACATTTTAGCACGTTTAAAATCTCAAAGTTTCATTAGTTAGTTTTCTTTATTAAATATCAAATAATCCATTTTGTCCTGGTTGGATGAGACAGACTCTACTGCAAACAACAGGATTTAAGGGAATAGAAAAGACTAAATAAGACGTGGATCTTTTCTTTGTGTGTGTTTGCAGGAGGTCCAGCTGAGCAGCGTGGAGGAGGAGCTGGCTCTGAAGGAGGCTCGGTGGCTCCAGTTGGAGGCCGATCTACAGAACACGATCTCCTCTTTGGAGGTGGAGCTGGAGCTGGAGCGGGAGAGGCACAGCAAGGAGGTGCTGTAGCTTCACCGCCGCCCTCTAATTCTTTACACCTGTTCTTCAAAAGTCCTTGAAGGGTTGATTTTTAAAATTGAAAACGTTATCAAAGAGGGATTCTGACGCTGCACAGAAGTCATCAGCTGTCCTGCAAATCGTGGCTGAGCCTTTGATCAGTTTAGGACCTTTTCTTTTATAAACTTGTGTTTTGACTCGGGGTGGAATTTACAATATGATATTTGATACATGACCCAGGATAACCACAGTGTCACAACACAGGATCTCTGCGATAATGAATTTACTGCAAGACAGTCCGAATGATAATCCCAACATTTAAAAAGAAAAGTGCAGAATGAATGTGTTCACAGCAATTTAGTGTCAGTTTCACCTTTTTTCCAGCTTCATGTCTTCTTCTTCATTCCGCTTTCAACTTCTCTCTGGGCCAGTTAACTTGTGTCAGTATTGCCCTCATTCATGATGTAAGTTCCACTATGAGGAGTGTGAGTGTGAGTTCCCTCTTTTTTCCCACCTTCAGTTCCTCTTATTACTCTTTCTTCCACAGACTGATGATGAAATCTTGATTTCTGCTCCTACTTCTATTTATTTGAGTTTCACCATTCTTCTTATGGTGCTGCTTCTATACATCTCTTGTGCTGCTACAACCTGTTTTCCAACCTCATCAAGCTGCACATCAACTTATAAATAACAAACTGTGTCTGCCCCCCCTCCTCCCCAGCTGGAGTCGGTGCAGCAGACTCGAGGCCAGCTCCTGAAGGTCTCTGAGCAGATGTCCTCCACCTTGCGCTCCTCCCAGGAGCAGCTCGCGGCTCAACTTCAGCAGAGCCAGAAGCAGCTTGAGCAAGTCAAGGGCGAGTATGAACAGACCAAAATCAAGATTGACCAAACTGAGACTGAGCTGGAACGCACACGCAGCCACGTCATTCACCTCCAAGCGCAGAGAGACCACACTCAGACTGAGCTCCTGCAGAGTAAAACCCAGCTCGAGCAAACCAGAATCCTGTACGAGCAGTCCAGAGCCCAGAACACTCACCTCCATGCCCAGCTGGAGCAGCTCAGCGCGCAGTTGAATCAAGCTAGAGTGCAGACAGCCGAGCTGAAGGGCCAGCTCTGGGCCTCTGAGAAGAAAATGGAAACCTCCAGTGAGTCTCTGCTCATCAAGGTAAAGTCCTTAAAGGTTGTGAGTGCTTTTCAAGGGTTGTTGTTGATATTTAGTTTTTCTTAAAGATTTGGGAGGGTGGGTTTGGGGGGCTTATATATTACCCCGTCCCTTCTCTTTCTGTTTCTCTCTGTTAGTTTACACAGTGGTGACTTTCGTCATCAGGAAAGGACTGACAAATATGCCTTGGTTCATACACCCAGGTAAAGTCTTTATGTGTGACCTTGTCTTTCTGCAGGAGTCTGAGGTGACACGTCTCCAAGCTCGACTCTCCAGCCTGGAGAGAGCAGCAGACCGCCAGAATCTGTTCAATCACTCTCTCTGCCTCCCTGCTATGTACTCCTCACAGGGCTCCTCTTCTTCTCACTCCCCTCAATCGTCACCCAGAAAGTCACAGACAGCTGCTGTGACTTCTAACGACCCTCTCTCTTCTCCCCTGTTCTCCCCAACACTACAAACAACACGCTTGTCGCCCCGTCCTCAAACACACCATCAGCCCTTCTCAGCCCCTTTTTTATCAAATCAAACTTGTGATTGGTTGCAGAAGAGCAGCATCGACTCCTCTCTGGATTTTCCCCCGAGTCTAAAGGCCACACTGAGGGAATTAAGCAAACAGCCACTGGAGTCGACCTCCCCCTCTGCCTCGTCTTTCTCCACAGACACAGTGGACCACAGCTGGCAGGGCCTCAGTGCCGCAGAAGCCACCGCCACCCCTGACCTCTCCTTTAATCCGCTCACGTACATGCTGGACAAGAATGACGACAGAGACCTGCAGGAAGAAGATGAGGAGCAGACGAGTGAGTGGAGGAGGGAGTCTGTGAACACTCCGGTGCCTGAGGAGGAGATGAGCACGAGTAATCTGAAGGGAATGATGAAGTTCGTTAATCAAACGTTGGCAATGCAAGAGGACCCGACTTTGTGGAGCTCCACGGGGATTTCACAGAGCAGAGGCTGCCTCACACTGCAGGTTTAACTACACTGCTTTCTCATGTGAAATTATGAGCAATTTAAAGGAACTTGATCTGAAACTACATAGATAATGGTTTCTTTCACTTTAAGTAGAAATAAGGAACATGCTTTTGTTTCAGCTCCTCCAGTGTGTATTATATATTTTATATTGTTGATTTAAATCTTTGTGTTCTGGACAGGTGGGAGTACAAAATCAACACCTTTTTAAGACAAAACCTCAAGGTTATGGAATCATAAATAGTTGATGTACATTTATAAACTTAGTTTCATCTTTCAACAACAAGGAAGTCATTATTTCTGTATGGTTTCTTCAAATGTCTGCCGCAGGGTCAGTGTCCAACAATGAGATTTACGACACCAAACGGCTATTGTTTACATTTCCGCAGCGAAGTTTTACAGAGTGGAATGTTAGCCAGCTAAAAAAGAGGCAGAATCAAAGTGTTCATTCGAGAAACTTGTACACATGTCCAGGAAAGAGATCAGGTTTATTGATTTTACTACTTGGGCCACCAAAATCAACATGAAATAGTTCCTGATATCAATCAGAATGAAGCGCACACATTTAAAAGGACGTGTTTTTTTTCTATCACTGATGGATGTTTTCGTTTCCCTTTTTTTTAGAGGGAAGTCGAGGAGCCATGAAGCATGGTTGCCCAGCATGTTATGAGAAAAGAAGAAGATGAGAAGGGCTGTTTCCACTGGCTCACCGTGGGTCAAAGTACATCTCATAGAGTCCTTCATTTATGAACCACGTCATAATACTGAAAAGTAAATTATCTCTACTTTGCAGACTGTGAGGATGTTAGCAATACAGTATAAATGTAGCATTTTACGTTTTATTTTTGTTGTATTTTACTGATATTTATATTTTCACACAATTTTAAATAAGCTGAGTGAATAAATGGTTTTTATGCAGCTTTTTCCCTTTTTTTTATGTTTTCATTCCTCTTCCACTCTTCTCAGTTATTTTCCAGACAGTTGTTAAGCCCGTCTTTAACCAACATCTGTTTAAATGTTCCCATGCTGCTGCAGTCTGAGGGCTCCACTTACCAGAACAACTGGCAGCTCCTGGAGAAGAGCTCTTGGCTCTGGACCTGGTGGGGTTCATGCTGAATCTAATGCTGACTCCAGCTGGCTAGAGTGGATTTGGCACTCCCATGTTTGATTACATAACATGGACATCAGAAATGTTTATATTTTTATTTATATGTATTTTTATTTGAATGAGTTCACAGAGGTTTGCAGATGAAAGAAATTTGTAGGGGCAACAGCTGGCCCAGCTCTGTTAAACAGGAACATAATCTGCCTACCAACTCTACCGTTGCTGCTCCCACCCTCTGGAACTCTCTCCCAAAAACACATTTTAGACTCCTCCACTCTCACCTCCTTCAAGAAATCTTTAAAAAATCACCTGTTCAATATCTCCTAAAACCACTAAGTCTCATCCTTCCCCCTTACAATCGTTGTTTTTGTCAAAGCGTCTTTGAGTATTTAAAATAGCGCATTATAAAAAAGTGTTTTTATTATTAAGTTGGTCTCTGGTTGATGGCCAACATCAGGACTACAAAGTCTCGAAGATGTTACAACTGTCAGCCAAAAAATAGTCCTTTACACCCTTGGTAATACAGTGAACTGTAGTTCTTGTGTTCCTGTAAGATTTAGCAAGCTAGACAACGCTGGTTAATATTGGGCTACAATGTTTCCCTTTGGTGTGTATTTGTATCTCTAGTAAGAGCCATGCTAGCTGTAACCCCCAGTTAGTTACAAGTCATTGTGCTAGGCATGACTAACGTCAATGTTGAATATTTTATTCATGTTTTCAAACATCCTTTTCCCATCATATCTTGCTTTTAAGTAGAGCCCGACTGATAAATCAGTCTGCCGATATTAACGTATCAAGTGACTATCTGTATCGGCTAACTTTATTGCAGATACACATCAATATTACTTGATATATTCTGCAGTCAAATAGCATTTATTTGAGTTTCATTTAACTACTGTGAAGTGTGGTGTCATCGGCAGGAAGTGAATGTTATTATTTGTTACAGTTTTATGGTGTCTTATAATCCCGAAAGGGATGGGTCCTAATTTGGACATGACACAATAATAAAAAATTCATTCATTGGTTCATCACTTATTATCACAGTGTGAAGTGGTGATGCACAAACGTGCAGTTTGTTTTTAGTTGAGTGACCATCTTGTCTTCATTATCCTGTACATCTATTCCCCAATGTTTTATAACTACATTAGATGGATTCAAAGCAGGGTAGGTAATTTCCTCCAATAATACTTTATAAGTTTTTAGTTCAAATGGTTTTTATGTCTTGACAGTAATTAAGATCTTATGTGCTCTGATAAAGGAATGAAGAAAATCGTCATCTGTAGCAGCTGGAAGCCTGTAAAAACTTCAACCAATGTCGGATTTTTGTTTGTTTTTTTATAAACCAATCAGGCCTCTCTACACCGTGCACGAGTGTACCCACACTCAAAGCATGAGCTAAAATCTGCTTCTGGACCAATGGCACTAGTGCATGTAAGTGAGGGGCGGGGCTTTTACAATACTGTGAATACAGAGAATGGACAGGATGCTACTTTCAAAATTATGCTAGTTTTCTAAAATGATCAACCCTACCTTTAACTAAAATGTACTTGTGATAATGACAGTTTGTGTCTGCATTTTTCATTGGTATATTGGTTGCACCGGTGAATAAGATGCAACACACATTTTCCATGAAAACACAGATTTTAGGGTATATAAAGTTTAAGATATATCTGAAAAAGATAGAGGTCAATATATTGGTATCATTTTTTTCTCCTTCCTAATATTGATATCAGTCCGGAAATCCCGTATCATTTGGGCCCTGCTGAGAAGTACTCAGACTAATGAACTTGAAAGAGACAACTTAAATATTTTGGTGTCTTTGGTTTGATCATTTGCCCTGCTGTGTTGTTTAATCTCTTTTTGTAGAGCATATAAAGTGTTTGCTAAAGCAGGCAGACCATCTGTGGGCCTGTAAATGTCAGTGAGAGATTTCCTGCTTGTATGGGGGGTGTTCATATTTACACTCGCCTCTCACAATGGTTATAGGAGGTTCTCTCTGAGTAGGTTTGTTTGTGCAATAAAGGGCTTTATGAGTGTGTGTGTGTGTGTGTGTGTGTGTGTGTGTGTGTGTGTGTGTGTGTGTGTGTGTTGATACAGCAGACAGACGGCATTTGTTTCTATCAGCAGCCAGCTCTTTCACTGTCAGGAGTCAGATGTTTTAAATTAATACTTTCTTAAGATGACAGGCCACTTTTTAACAGTCAGAATACCATTTCTTGCTTCATGTTCAAGTCCTCTCTTACTTAGTTTTTGTTTGACAAGAAGCTTCTTACTTTAAAGGATGTGGTTTACTCAGTGGTTCATTGCGTGCCATGTTGCTGTGCTCTAGTTCCTCCATGAAACTTCCTCAGTACAATCTGTCCCCCCGCAGTCTGGATTAAACTGGCCTTTAAGTATTTATGTGCAAAATGATAAAAAAAAATTCTCATTTTTGTGTGGAAGCAGCTGATAAGGTTTCACCCACATGACTGCAGTGTTAAAAACAACTTTCCATGGCGAGGCCTTCTCTTTAGAAAGTCTTTTAACAATAGCAGAATAGATTAGAAAAAGTGTGTGCAAAAACAACTGTGGTGGATCTTTTTTAAGAACACAGTTTCATTATACAAACTTTTATGTAGGTATTTAAGTTGAAGATATGCTTTTGTTATGATTTACCTGTGATTAGCCCTTTCAGATCTGAGGGAGTTTGAATGTAGAACTTGCCTGCATTTTTTGCAGCACAAAGGTGTTGTGCATCAAACCAGAGCTCATGTGTGTGATAAGATGTAAACCACTCTGGTGCACACAGCTTTGGTGGCAGGCTGCCTGGCACACGAGGCAACCACAGCTGGTAACATGCTGTAAGGCAGTGTTTGCACTGTACAATAAAGTAATAATGGTATGATTAAAGTCACAGGGTTCTTGTTTGCTTGTTGTAATGTCAGGATGTTGAGCTGCTTTGTTGAGTCAGCGCAACTAGGAAGGAGATAATTTATTCAGTCTGATGGAGAACACATCTCCCTTCATAGCATTTAAACATGTCTTTCCTCACTGTCTTTAAAAAGGTGTGCATCCTTCAACACACACACCCAGTGGGATTAACTGTTATTTGGATATTAGCTCCCTGAAATTATCAATAGGTCTATGCTTGTCTTTTCGCTAATAGCAACCTGTAGCCTCCTGTTACGCAACAAACACATTCAGTTTTTGCAATTTGAAGGTAATCGTGTAAGATCAGATAAAAATGTCATCATTCTGCCAGAACTTGAGGGAAACTTGTTCAAAAGAAGAAGATGAGATCTACAAAGGCACCAAGAAAGTGTAAATATAATAGTTCAAGGTCTCTTATTTTGAATCACAGATATAATTGAGAGCAGAATATATTCTCTGTGACCACCTCCCTTTTTCAAGTTGATATTACAATTAAGCCCATACTTCTATCACCACTATGACCTTCAAATGGAAACGATATGCTCAACAGTTTTATGTTCATAGTTGATTTTATATTCAACTATAAATTCATGGTGGGGAAAAAAAGAACAACAAATCAAATCAATAAAGATATTAAAAAATGTTTTAAAATGAAAACTCTGAAATTGAAATGTTCCAAATAAATAAATAAGTAGATAAGAAAACTGTATAAAGGGGTTAGTAGGGAAACAACTAAAATTGGCTTTTGTTTTCTTTATAGAAGTTTAAAAAAGTTCCTATTATGTCATCAAATTTCTCAAACTGTAGTTTTTACAGACTTAAGTGACTTTAGTGTTTTACCAAGATGGGCCTTGAACTCTGACTCAACTTGATAAAAAACAAACCTAATCGCTGACATTGATGAAGGGTCATGACTATCTCCTCTCACTCATTAAACTAAACCTTTACTGGAAGGTATCCTAGTGACCAGCTTTATGATGAACCATGGACAGAGAGAGACACTTGTTTTTCTTCCCTTGTAATCGATGGTAGGTCGACCCCCATAGCTCCTGTTTGGAGTCAAGTCTGTTTACTGTCAGTCCTAAAAAGTAATTAAAGATCAACTGTCAAAAGTTTCTTTTGTTTCTTGTCCTTTCTTTTAACTTTCATTTTCAGAACATAACCTCAGCTTGATGACTTTTATGTGCATATATAGCAATCTTTATAATTAAAGATTGATTGATTGATTTTACGAGAATCAGTAAAATAAAAGTGAGGATGGAAAAACTACAAGTGCAAAATGTATCGTAATCATGCAGCTGCCATTTTTCTCTGTGGCGATGGTCCGATTGAGTCAAATGCTATAATCAGTCTGTTGTCTGTTGGGGCGCAAAGGAAAAATGAATTGGAGGCCCTCTAGGGTTCATCACCATCGTCTGCCAGTGTCCCAACGATTACTGCTTGTCTTTTTTCCTGTTTCTGTTTTTTCTTCTAAAGACATACAATTCTCTTTTTCATTTTTCTTTGGTTACCTTCATCCGCAAACGTTGGTTATCAAAGCAATAATGCTGCAACATTCAGCAGGGCAATGAAATTGAGTGCTGTCAGATGGGGCCCCCTTTGGAAGTTTTTTTTTACTGCCATTGCAAGCTTTGCACATATTTGTGCTACTGCTTTGGATTCTAAGTTAATCGGCCCTCGGGGGCCCCTCTACTGGCCTGGGGCTGTAAAAAGTAGAAAATGTTTCAAGCCAAACAACAAACTTGATTATCATGCTTACTTGATTGTCACACTGAAACCACCTAGACGTGCTAACATTACCCTTCAACCACTTCAAACCTAATGTGGGCTGGGAGGAAAATTCACTTAATTAATGCTAGTTGGGAATTTCCTGTCCAGTTGTCACTGGATTTCTTTAAAAAATGGCTTTTTAGCTTTATGACACTTTCTAGCTTATTGATATAATCTAAAAAAGTCAGGAGGTTCAACATAATGCTACCTTGGGATTTACAACTCTACTACGAGTGGACATGTTTTAGCTTTATGCGACTATCAAGCATAAAGCGATATAATCCAACATTCAAACTACATCGGTTGTGGAGTAAATTCTTACCATGTAGTGTGAGCTATAAAATTGTACAGTATCTTATCTAATGTAATGTGAAAAACCGACAGCCATTCTGTCCAACACATGGTTTTCAAAACTGTTGGGGATGATAAAATAAAGGATGGCTTGGAGGGAACTGTAAATAACTTTTTGTAATATATTATGCTGCTATACTTTAGTTTAAGTATCAGTTCAACTGACATGAAATATGACAAATATTAATAATATATTTATTTTTTGTCTCTATTTTACACAACTGGAAAACACACTTAAAAACAACACGTGACTTGTTCATTTTCTAAAGTTAAACTTGATATTCTGATAGTTCTTTGGGGGGGAAAAAATGATTTTTTTCTGCTTCATTTTCCCCAGTGAACTCCACATGGTGTAAGCTTCTGGTTATAGGCGTCTAAGCTATTTTGGACAGGCTGCTATTTTGTGTTAGTCGTATTGTCACTGAGGATGTGCATCAGTCAGCTTTCAGCGTGTGGCACAATGAGGCTGCAGACAGCCTACTGTGACATCCTGTTTGAAGATAAGCCTGAGCCTTATTCTGGCACCACTGTTATCAGCTGATTTCAGAGGGATGGTGTTACAGCCATGCTTTTGAAACAAAATGATGTATGTTTTATAAGATGGGAATTTAATGACAGAAATAGATAGATGACTGGTGTGAAACAAAGACAACAGAACAGATAGTTTCCTCACTTTGTTTCTCCGCCTCACTCCTTTTTTAAATGTGAATAAGAAGAATCATCTGCAACATCTGTTTTTATATTCTTTGTGTTGCATCATTATATGGACTGCTATGCCCATCAGACAATAGCAGAAGGGAGTAGCTGTATATTGCAAAAGAAGTACAAGCTGTATTTGTGAAATATCTGTGAACAAACAAACCCATTTCAAAACAACTGTCTAAACAACTGTCCAAAAGACTCACTATTCAAGATTCACGTGGAGAGTCCAGGCACTAAACAGGGTCCTGATGCATGTGATCCTGTCCGTCTTTGGTTTCCTTTCTGCAGGATATGCAGAATACACAATGTCCTCCATGTGTGCTTAACGTTTATGTTTGTACAACCATGGGTCTCATCTATGTCTGATCAAGCCTGAGGGAAGAACAAACAAATGGTCTGCAGAAAGAGACGGGACAGTGAGAGTACAGTGGTAGAGGAGGGGTGACTTGAGCAGCCCTGCAGGTTTGAAGTGAGACTGAAGTTCTGTTTTTTAAAAAAAAAAAAAAACGTTCAAGACAGTCTTATATAGACTTTAAGTTTGAATCTGCGTGTGGTTCAGAAATTTAAATTTGGATCAATTTCACGAAAAGTTTTCCATGTAGGTGTGCCATGATTTGTTATGTCATAAAGGGCACAGTATAAATCAGGAAACCAAAGGGAGGCACATTTCCCTTGCTGGTATTTTTGGAGTCAAGTTTCATGAACTAAGACTGTTCAAGTGCTGCTTCAGGAGGAATCTCTGACTTGATGAACTTTGTACCCACCTATCTGAGCACTTTGACACCTGCACACTAAAAAAGTAAGAAGCACCTAGGGTGAAGTTCACACGCAGAAATTAAATTAATTTAAAAAAACTAAACAATTACATGTCATTCCTGAATTATCGCGACACATTCAAGATGCAATTTTTGAACAAATCCTCTGTCACACCTTTTACAGAAGCATCTTCGTCTTTGCTGTTCCTTTCGACCAATCAGATCTCTCTCTTGCCCTCCGACAGACCAGCCTCCCTTCTCCACCTCCTCCTCACTCTTCCTCCTCCTCCTCTTTCTACTCCTCCTCCTGCTGTAGCCTACTTTACATTAAAACATAAAACTAATCCAGACACAGCTCACTCCCTCATCTCCAGCCTCCTCCAGTGTTCCTGCTTCTTTCTTCTGTGTGATTCATCCTTCAATCTGTGAGTTTGCGTTGCTTCTTTAGATATGCATGCTGGTTTTGTCACTTTAAGGGACTTTCAAAACGTTTATGATGAGCCTTTTGCATTTAATCACGCATAATTTCATATGAGAGAATGTTGTCGCAAATAGCAGATTTTTTTTTTCACTCCCGCAAGGCTTTCCAGTTGTTTCAGGACTGCTAAGTCTGTTAATGGAGGGTTTCCAGTTGTGGAAAATCTCGGTCATTCCTTCTGTTTGGCTCACAGCTGGTTAAAGCGACAAAAACAGGAAAGGAACTACAGCGATCCGAACATGAATGATTATGTTTATATTATGGGAGGAAATCTCTGTCACTATCTGCTTTTATTTTGTAATTTAAAACCTGCAATTAAGTAGGCTACAGGAAGTAGAAGTTTGGCTGTGATGTAAGAGGCTAGTAAAAAAAAAAAAAGATTAAGTTGTGTAAATAGAAGGCTAAATATGAACTCTAAAGACAGCGACGTGAATGCATCAAGACTTTTTTGTCCGTAAATTCTTTTACAAATGCACATAGGCTATTAGATGAAACATAATGAATCATGCACCAGCAGAAGAAAATCCGAGATTGTGTCTCTCATTAAAGCACACAGATCTGCAGCGTAATAGAGTTACATGTTGTCACACCCTTTTATAAACAGTGCATTAAGCTCCAGACAGGAGACCAGCATAACTTTAAGTGATTTGAACATTTTGTCCATTATGCAGCATTTATTGATCAGTCTCTTACAGTAAGTGCTCTGCAGGTTTTTTCTGTCTGCAGACTGAAATCGGATTCTACTGAGGCTACTCACATCTGAACAAACTCTACAAAAAATGCAAATGAGTCCTTTAAGTGGTGATGATGTATGTTTGGGTTATTATGGTTGGTGTGAATGGCAGGTATTTAACCTTTTTTTTTTTTTTTACTTGAACCTTTAATCAATATAAAATAAAGGCTAGAGTTAAAGGGACACCATAGCTCAAAACTTTAAACTATCAGAGGATAGGGGAAGTTCACATTGCACATCCTGTGTCATCAGTTGATGCCAACCTCACTGCAGCAATAATCCTGCTGCTACAGAGGGATTTGTAATCTCTTTTATAATCTTGTTTAATCTGGAAAATCTGAATAATCTCTTAACTTCCATAGTGGTTCTAGTTTATCAAAATAATCACAACATTTTCATAAACAGTTGTTGAAGCACTCAGACTCGTGCAGTAATAATACAGGGATAATATGTTTAGTTTGAATTTTGTATCAGTTATAAAATCACAAATTATGCGTGTGTCAAAGGTCATGTGTGTTCAAGTGTTATCTCTCCTCTGAAGGCTTATTGTTAGAAATGATTTAATATGTCCAGAGTGCATCAATCTCTCATCAGTAAAGTATTCTTTATAGCAGACAATGCTATGGTGCTTATGGGCTTTAATGTAGATCTTATGAGATGTTTTTTTTTCTCTAAAAACTTTAAGTGGCATTTTATTTTTTTTAGAAATTAGCCCTGTTTTTGTAGGCACTTATACATACCAAACAGGTTTAACTAGACATTGACATTACCATAAACAGAGCCTCTAACCCTCCAAATTGATTGTTTTTTTTTTCTCATGACATAGTGAAAATATCATAAAGAAAAGTTAGAAACCACAATGATTAATGCGTCTCAGCAATTCACTGATGTGTGAACAGCAGCAATACTGCTCATGACACTTTTAATTACAGCTTAAAGAACTAGTTAGTCTGGTTGGGTCTTTACACTAAACACCCATATAAGGTAAGAGGCCCTCTGTCATGATAACGCATGTATTTATAACCACTGTGGGTTTGTGTCTCTCTCAGTTATACCAACAACTCTAAGAAAACATCCCATTCAGGAAACACGAGATGATGCACATTATTATGCATTTTTTTCTTGTTCGCTGCACCCTTCCTAAAGTTTGGTTCTGATTTTGCTGCAAAGTTTGCAAATCAAAAATATCAAAACTCTTTCTCCTTTGGCCTGCTGGATCTTCCCATCTATTCTCATCCCCCTTCCTTTCATCTCATCCCAGAGACATAATGGTTTCTCATCGGGAGTTTGCGACTGCAGGGAAGGAGCCCGGGCTGCAGGTGTGGCGTATCGAGAACATGGACCTGAAGCTGGTTCCTAAAGCCCTGCACGGCAGCTTCTACACCGGGGACGCCTACCTGCTGCTCTACACCACCTCAGCTCCTTCTTACACCATACACATGTGGCTGGGTAAGACTTCCACACAAACTTAGCATCTCATTCTTTTAGGACAGTGTGATTGTTTTTTTTTTGTTTTTGTTTTTTTTACATGCAGCTTATTAAAATCTTTTATAAAGTATCATTATGTTCTCAGAACTGGAAGCCCTGCAGAGCATTCTTTGTAAAACTCGTCTTTGATTAAACACGTTTATTGCAGCAATTTCCCTTATGTTTAGATAGATAGATAGATACTTTATTGATCCCGAGGGAAATTCAAGCATTCAACTATGTTTGCACTTGTTTGGATTTTCTCGACGTGTGTTTTGTTATGATTAGATTTCTCTTGAGAGTTACTTTTGTTACAGGGCAATCTCTTTTATGAGTGTCTAAGTGGTAGTATGAGACTTTCAAAATGTTTAACTGTGTTAATTCCAAAAGTGTACTATATCAGTGTTTCTCAAATGGTCTAGTCTAAGGACCCCCACCAACTCCTTTGTAAAAATAGTGACCCAAATTTCTGATATTTTTCTAACTACTGGTAATAAAATTTTTGAAATAAAAGCTTGAAGCTTCCTCATATCATTACCTTGTTCTAACTGGGATATTTACAGGGACTTGAAGTCTGTTGAAGCTGATCTTAGTGCATGAACATTGCCTGCAGCATGAGCCGTTAGCATGAGAATTATTTTCCACTAAAAGTCACACCAGGTTGTGAAATTCCTTTCCTGCTCTCACTTCAGGTCTATACAGAGCAAACACTACTACTTACTACTTTAAATCCTGAATGTTGTTTCCATGCTTTGTAAACCTTTAGTTATGTAATCATAACAGAGACCTTCAATGAACCACTGTATGACTCACATCTGGGAAAACCCTGCAGGCCACAGACACAGGCAACAGCATGTTTGCAGTTTTTCTTACCACTTCTATTCTACAAGCTGCATACAAAGCAGATCCTCTGCGAGTTGTTGCAGCAGCATTGAGTTGTTGCAGCAGGAACAATAGGAGGATGTTTTATCCCTCAATCTGGGGTCTGTCCATTAGTCATGCACAGCAACGGAATACTTTTATCCATGTTGTGTGCCATCTGATGGCAATAACAGGATACAAAGCTCCTCTGCTGCAGATGTGGTTTAAGTGATTCAGACTCTCCAATCATTACTCAGAGGTCCCATCAGGTCACGAAGAAACTAAAATACTGCAGTTTTCACTGAGTATGAGAAACATAATACTCTAGTATTACTGTAAAATAGTTCAAGTTTACTTTTCTTAAAGGCTGAAAATGTATTTTTATTAGGGGATGAGTGTTCTCAGGATGAGAGTGGAGCGGCTGCCATCTTTTCCTCTCAGCTGGATGACTTCCTGGGTGGTGGTCCTGTGCAGTACAGGGAGGTGCAGAACAGTGAATCAACCACCTTTGTGGGGTACTTCAGATCAGGAATCAAGTACCAGGTGAGCTTCACTGTACAACAGGCACATTTGGTCTGGTTAAATGATTGTTTTTTTTCTATGCATAACATTTTGTAATTATTTGGATTTATGTCTTGTTTGTGGTTTGTGTTTAGCAATAATGTTGATGATACTATGGATTCATGTGGGTCAGTCCACCACTTTCACCACTTAAGTTTAGTTTAGCACCTGAACTTTTAGATCAACATGAAATGTTCCGATCTGAATAGTCGTCAAACCTCTGAATATCCTTTAACTGTCATGTAGCTCCATCACAGCAGATTTGTCCAACACTTATAGATGCTTGTGTGGCTTATAAAGAAAATATTAGCATGCTAACACAACAATAATATGATGGCTGGTCATATCGCCTTAGTATCAAATGAAGTCTATTTTTTTAATAATGAAATTCCTGCATGTAATAGGTAACACCAATGATAATAATAATAATAATAATAATAATAATAATAATAATAATAATAACAATAATAATGTATTTTATTTAAAGGCACCTTTAAAAACTCTCAAGGTCAAGTTACAAAGCAATGATGATAATACTGGAATGCTTGCTTGTCAAAAAAAAGTTGGTTACTAAAAACTAGCACGTCTGTATTCTCGTTGTGAATATGCTAGCATGTTAGCTATAGCTAAGTATTTCCTTATGAAGCTGCTACTAGCATGGTTTAAGTCTAATTTTGTTGAAATTACTTCATAGTACATTTTAAGGCCCTTACGTGTAAAAAACAAACAAACAAATGTTGTTTGAGCAGAGAGTTTTATATTTTTTTAAAAATGGTTGGGGACAATGTCTCTTTATAGTTACTCCATGAATAGTATGAGGCAATGACTCTTGTGTCTTCAGACTGAGGTTCATGAATAATAATTAGGTACCTTCTATAGAATTAACAGTGGACATAATGGTGACACAAAACATACTAAAGAGCAAGAAACTGTGTCTAAAGTTTCTTTGAACTTAATATATCTCCAGTGTTTAATGATTAGTCGGTGCACTTTGCCAAAGAGTGAAGGTATTGAGTCTGAAGTTCAGAGGAAGAACAACATTACCCGCACTCTCAGGGTGTGTCTAACTGACTGACTGTAACCCAGGCAACCACGTCTGTTCAGTGAAGGACATTTTAAAAGACATGAGCCAGACCACTTTGTTTTTTTTTCTTTTTTCTTTTACCAGCCGTCTGTTTTTCATTTAAATGAAAACCATCCAAACCCCTTCTGGCTTTAGTTCGCTATAATTATCCCAAATTCCTGTTTACTGCTTTTTTGCCAACTTTGGAGCATGGAAACACATGTGCAGAATCCCAGCTCACATACACACACTCACAAATGTACACTATGTTCTTCAGAAAAGAGGCAAAACTAAACCAAATTACAGTTTCATAGTTTTGGTGAAACAATCCTTCCATTAGACTAAACAGAGCTTGTATTGTTGCTGTGGAAAATTTTACTGTCTCTGTCTTGAGAAAAGCACAAACAGCATAAATGTGGTTTCTATTTTGGAGCCTCATTAAAAACCGCTCATCCAGATGCTAAGCAGACTCTGTGGGTAAATGCTAAACCCGCTGCAGAAATGTTAAGAACAAGGAAGTCCCTCTTGGTTAGAGTTCATTTATATGAAGGGACATGGCTTTATCGCACTTTAAGTTTCAACAGCTCGAAAGGCCCCTCAAATTTCATCTATCAGTACACTCACATTGCTTGTTTCACCAGCAGAAAGTGCATTTGTTTCTTATTTTATGTGATGCATTTTCATGTCTTTTAAATACCTATTTTGTCTACTGGCTTCACTAAGGATGGCACATTGCGAGAAAACCCTGTCCCCAAGGTACCAGACTGTTTAACAGAACAGACATGATCCTCATTTGCAGAAGTGGGCATCATGTTGGTATCAATTACTCCATATATGATCAGTTTTACTTGCTTTGTTTGCTGTGTTTTGTAGGATCATACATGTAAAATTCATTATTTGAAAGACACATTTACAGCCTTGGGTCCATTGAAGTTTTTTGGTGTTGTGTAAAGCTCATTTCACCCTGACTGTGCTGCAAATGTGGAACTTCTTTTCCTAAACCTCCATCCTCCAACCTCCCAGTGGTTCATTTATGTCAAACATTAGGCTTACATACAGTGATTGTGAAAGGCACTGTGAGCTTTTTGTCTTTTAACTTTACATATGTACACATCAAATGTAGCTGAGAGTTGATTAAAGTCTCCCCAGTATATGACCACACTTAACTGATCATTTTTTGGTAACAGAAAGGGGGTGTGGCCTCAGGTTTCCAGCATGTGGTGACCAACGACATGAACGTGAAGCGACTGCTGCACGTCAAGGGTCGGAGGACCATCAGAGCCACAGAGGTGGACATGTCCTGGTCCAGCTTCAACAAAGGAGACTGCTTCATTATTGATCTGGGAAAGGTCAGATAGCTTTTATTATTTAGATTATTCCATAAACTGTATAACCAATGCTGTGTCTGTTATAATGATACTGCATTACTTTACATTACTTTATTTAAGTTGATAAATATGCTGATGGTCTTGATTGGAGAATTTGTAGATTATTGAGAGGTAGCAGAGTTCATTTCAGTCTGTTTTAAAACCAGCTGAAAACCCCTCACGGGAGCTTTGATGTAAGAATCTTTAAGATTCCCCCAAACATTTATGGTTTTTATTTTTAAGCAGCAGCCATTCAATGTTTTTTGACATCCAACCATTACCTCTCCATAGGGTCATTGTTGCTTATTGGGGCCACTATAAGAGGGCTGAATTCCAGTTCCCTATCCAAGCATGAGGAGCTCACAATAATACAGCCTTTATTATTGTAAAACCAGTTTATTCACATTATACATTAATATCTGTTCATGGTCACTCATAATCCATGATTTAAGGACTAATGTGTATTTTTTCTTTTAATAGTGGTTGGTTTTTTTGCGCTGCACTGTCAATAGTTGCATCAAATGCTCTTCAGTTATAGCCAAGTTATTAAATTTATCGTACAAATCAGCATGTTATTCAATCTCCAGGATTTCTATTTAATATCCGTTCTCTGTTTTTTCATCTCCTGCAGGATGTGTATCAGTGGTGCGGCAGTGAGTGTAACCGTTTTGAGAAGTTAAAGGCTGCTCAGGTCACCATCGACATCAGGGATAACGAGAGAAATGGCCGAGCCAAACTGCATGTTGTGAACGAGGGGGAAGAGCCGGCAGCAATCATAGAGGTGGCACACGATCACACACATTCTCATACCTAACTTCATTAACTTACCACCCTGGTGAATCTTGACTATGTACTGAAGATTTCACAGCAAAGGTGATGACTCATGAAAGCTATAAGGGTTTATGATGCATTTCAAAGATGCTGAGTTAATCAGCGTGGGAACGGGTGGAGACAATGTCTTCCTTTGTGATGGCCTGCACTTGTGCCAACTGTGTGCCAAAGCAGCATTGAAAACTCTTTCTCTTTCTTTACAACACGAGAGGAGTGTAAACTGCATTCAAGAGGCTTCATGAGAGAAAGAGACAGAGAGAGAACGAGTGAGAGATGAGGTGGAAGGGTTCAAGATGACAAAATTATTTCAATCGATTTTGAATCATAAAGAAGTTATAGAGGAAAGTCTGCAAAATGAGTCTTATCAAGTTTGCCATAGTAATTTATGAAAAACAAAACACATTTATTTTAAGATACTTGATAATGGTGATAATGAATACAAGCTAAGGAGCTTATTAACTCATTCCTTTTGCTCTTCAGGCTCTGGGGCCCATGCCAAACATTGCCCCTGGTACCCAGGACGATGAGAAGGTGGACTCCTCCAACAGGAAGAAGGGCGCCCTCTACATGGTAATAAAGTCAACAATTACACTGAATAACGGCTTATATACTGCTTGACCAGTTATTCTGCCTTTACAAATTGATGAGCCTCAGTTTTTATTGACTCTGTCACAGAGGTATTGATTTCACTACGTCAGCTTTCAGCCAGGTGTTGCTAACATGCGGTGTCGTGAAAGTTGATCACATTATTTTGAGAGATGTTTTTCATGATTTTACTGCAAAAGAACATAAATTAGAGGGAAAGAGTATAAACACAACTTTCAATATAATGCATTTCCAGTAAATCACCACCACCCACCACTACATCATTAACTAACATGAAGAAGAATATCTAACTTCTCCGTGGATGTTAAGGAAAAAATTACAACCTTTGAACTAAAAATAATTGCTGATTTTTTGTTTAAAGCCTACTAAGAAGTGTGCAAAACCAAATGCCCATTGAGTGTAAATTTAACTTTGACATCTTGGTGGAAAATTCATACTTTTTATTCACATTTCATGAGGCATAATGGGGAAATTGAGCCTTGTAGTTGTAGAAATTGTTAGAAATTCTTGTTATGACTAGGTTTGCATACTATGAGCTGAATCCATTCCTTATGGTTCTTACTGACATACACTTATTTCAATAATTCATGCGCTGATTTATAAATCATTGAACAAGATGTTTTACCAAAAAGGTAAACTCTGATGCTAACCCGAAAAGATCATTCCTCTGATTGGTTATCCTTGAATGTAGTTCATTTAATAAAAATGACTCTAAACTGGGTTTGAATGATGTGGATGTTCTCACTTCACTGTCCGCTCTTAACAACAGAGCTGGTACCTGATGCTATCTCTTCTGTCCGTAGATCTCTGATGCATCTGGATCAATGAAGGTGTCAGTTGTAGCTCCATCCAGTCCTTTCAAACAGGTCATGCTGTCCCAGGAGGAGTGCTACATCCTGGACAACGGGGTGGACAAGAACATCTTTGTTTGGAAAGGTACAGCTTCCCATTCAATAACCATAACTTTAGGCGTTTTTAGAGAATTATGAACCTTTCATCACCTCAAGTCTTTTCTGGCGCCATGCAGGTCCCAAGGCCAACATGTCAGAGCGTAAAGCAGCCATGTCAGCAGGTCAGAAGTTCATCAAAGACAAGGGATATTCCAACAAGACACAGGTAGAACTGACTGGTGCACACACTAACAGAAAACTCAACTCTTATAGAAAAGCTGCTCATTTGTTTATGCAGAATTAGTGTCATTACTGGAGTCTCCATGACAAGAATACACATTATTAAACAGAGGCTACAATGTTTTTTTAATGCAGATCCAAGTGCTTCCTGCAGGAGCTGAGACCACACTGTTTAAGCAATTCTTCAGCGACTGGAAGGACAAAGATGAGACTACAGGTCCCAGTAAGGCCTTCACCATTGGCCGCATAGCCAAAGTGGATCAGGTGCCCTTTGATGCCTCCACCCTGCACTCCAACAAGGCCATGGCAGCACAACACGGCATGGTGGATGATGGAAAGGGCAAAGTCCAGGTATGAGGCTAATATGAATGTTTTTTAAAAAAAAAACTCTGTACACAAATTTTTTAGCAGTAAAGCAGGGGAAAACACAATGTGGTTTGGTTTTTAGATATGGCGTGTTGAGAACGGCGACAAGGTGCCTGTGGATCCTTCCAGTTATGGTCACTTCTTCGGTGGAGACTGTTATCTTATTCTTTACAGCTACAGACAGGGGAGCCGTGAGCAGCACATCATCTACACCTGGTGAGAGCTCAGCACAAACGTGTGTACTGTATACTTTGTGTAACAGAGTGGGAAGCAGAGCATGGACACACTTTACACACCACGCCCAGCCTAAGATGAGAAAGATCTGTAAATTACTGTTTGTGTGTGACTGTGTCAGGCAGGGGCTGAAGTGCACGCAGGATGAACTGGCTGCCTCTGCCTTCCTCACAGTGCAGCTTGATGACTCAATGGGTGGATCCCCGGTTCAGGTTAGAGCTTGACACTGACGCACTGATCACCTTAATGTCACTCATAAAACCACCCTCAAATTCTGTACAGTGTAATAATCCTGACTCAGGAGTATTAAAGGAATAATAACCAATATTAATAGGGATTATTTTAGTTTTATTTTCTCGAAGCTGTCGTGAATAAACACAAGTACTGTACCACCAATATTCTGAGTAGAAGACAAGGATTGTGGAAGAAACGAAGAGGTAGCCCTCAGATTTTGAAATGTAAAGTCACCTCTGCTGAAAAACAAATATTCAGGTGCATTCTCTTGAATCTATTTAAAGTAATAATAAAGAGGGAGGAGCCTTAGCGGACCAAGAAAACAAAAAAACCTGCTCTTTTGCCATGAAAACAACAAACCCCAAACAACCAGCAGATGGCGGTGTCACTGTACTGTTCATTATGGTTCCACTCAACTCAAACCACATATTGATTTCATTCAGCTTACAAATGCTGGGAAATCATCTTATTTGCTGGTTGATCTTTTTATGCCAGTAGCTCATTGTCAAACCTGGTAAAATGTTAAAACACAGTGACAATTAAAAAGGATACCCTTACGCATATTGATAGTGTTCCCTCAAAATGCCTTGCAGAAGGTTTTGTATGTTTCAGCTAATTTACTATAAATACTACTAGGTAAAAACCAGGTAGCACTCATGGCCCCCGCTGAAATTCAATATTGTAATTATTCTGACATCAAAGTTATGTTTGAATGGACAACACATCTGGAGTACAAACATAGGTATTGATTTTTAGATGTACAGAAATAAGTGTAAACCAAGGTATAGGTGCTTCTGAAATCAAATATAATTCAAATACACACACACACACACACACACACACACACACACACACACACACACACACACATATAGATATATAGATATATATATATAAAGAACTTTTTAATGACTTCCTCCTCAGGTGAGAGTGACTCAGGGCCTGGAGCCTCCACACCTCATGAGTCTGTTTCAGGGCAAACCCATGATCATCCACATCGGAGGAACATCACGTAAAAGTGGACAGTCTCAAGCTGGCAGCACTCGCCTTTTTCACATCCGGCAGAGCTCCTCCCGTGCCACCCGGGCTGTGGAGGTGAGATGATGTGCCTGCCGGACACTGTGACTAGAGAGATTAGTGTTTTCCATCTCTCACTGGTCCACATGTGTGTTTAGGTGGAGGCCACTGCATCCTGTCTGAACACCAACGATGTTTTTGTTCTCAAATCCTCGAGCGCCTTGTTTGTGTGGCGAGGGGTTGGTGCCAGTGATGAAGAGATGCAGGCTGCCAAACATGTGGCGGCTTACCTGGGGGGCAACGTCAGCCAAGTGTCCGAGGGCAAAGAGCCAGGTGAGTGTCCCCTATACAACTCTACAATTTATTTAAAACACATACAAATAACATAAATTGTGTTTGAAATGACAAGAGAAGGAGAAATCATTATGTTAGCTCAGTTTTTTATGTATTTGTTAAAACAAACTTACAAAATCTATTTTGCTATATATCTACTAAAAGTGATGTTTTAAGCAATGTAAAAAAGGATTATCGAGGCTTTTAGGTAACTATTTACCTTGAAAAGAAACTGAGAAAACTGTATATACAGTGTGTTGCATTGGTATTCTCCCCCTGTGAAATCTTTCATGTATGTTAATTCACATGTTAAAGGGTTTCTATCAAAGTTATAGACTGCTTTTACTTTACTTTTTGTCACATAGGCCGGTAAAAGAACAAGACTTCCAAAACGCCAAAAAAAGATTGTGGCATTTGTCATGTCTTATCACTACATGCTTCATCTCTTCATACTGGGGGCTAATTTTGCTTGACAACTACTGCTCCATTTTTAAATTGATTTTTCGTAAACGTGATAAAAAGATGTTCTTCTTCCTGCTGATTGGCTCCAAATCCAGCAACTGAATGAATGAAATGAAAATGAAAACAAAATGTTAAAAATGAGACAAAGTACTTGGGGTTAATAGCTTTGCCTTGATTTTATTTTCCCTCACAGCTGATTTCTGGTCCACTCTTGGAGGTAAGAAAGACTATCAGACCTCCAAGAGTCTGCGGAACATGATCAGACCTCCACGTCTGTTCGGTTGCTCCAACAAAACAGGAAGACTGAGCGTAAGTCACACACATAGATATGATAAAAGCAGGGTTTGTTTTTACTAAGGAAGTTTATATAGAGCAGATCTGTAAAAAATGATCTGCTTTATGCCAAATACACAGTAATGCTAATGTAGACTTCTCAAATGTAAAATCATCTATACACAGTCAGTCTGAGTTTTTTTCTGTGTCAGGTTGAAGAGGTACCAGGAGACTTCAATCAGTCAGATCTGGCGACTGATGATGTCATGCTCTTGGATACCTGGGACCAGGTGAGATAAACTCTCTGATGATCATCAAAAGATCTTGCAAAAGCACGTTTATTTTATGTTATGTTATGTTTATGTTTTTTTGTTTGTTTTAATTTTAACTTTGTATGTGCATCTTGACACTTAATTCTTTTGTTTACACTTTATCTTTGGGTACATTTTAATATAGCTGCACTGTCGTTCATTTACTGCTCTATGTGCCTTTGAATTGCCCCCTGGGGACAAATAAAGTTTTTTGAATTGAATTTATTGTGTAAAAAGTCCTCTTGGAAATTAGAGACTTAAATGAAAACATTTAAAGGATAAACACACAGTTCTCTGTATGAGAAGACAGTTTGAGTGATCAAGTATATTCCTGTTTCCTGTAGATCTTCCTTTGGGTTGGAAACGATGCTAATGCAGAGGAACGGACTGGAGCTCCCAAAATAGGTTTGTTGCATTAAACCCTGCAGAAAAGAACAAATGTGCCACTCGGATCAGATTGTCCTGCTGTAGATATGTGCTGCTGAAAGGCACTTTACACAGTCATCAACTGTGTTTTATGCACTTGACTAGCCTTCAATACAGACAGGTACAATATGGTAAACAGAGTATTATCATCACAGACCATATATTTTAAGTTCATTCATATCCTTTGTTCTTTTGTACTATGCAGTCAACTGCCACAATTCAGGCTGCTGTGTGGCAGTCAAACATGTTTTTATGTTGATTACTCATTTCTCTTAAATCAGGCTTTTAGGGTAGTTTGATACTGGGTTTCTAGCTTGGGGATTTATGATATATTTCATACTGCTTTAGCCTGCAACACTGGGGTAAAAATAGGTGCTGCAAATCAGGAAACGGTAGTGAAATAATGGAGAAGGGGTAAATAGAAATAAAGAAAAGGAACATGGATCACATGATTGACAGATGTGGACGGAAACATGTCTAAATCAACTTAAAGTTTTAAAAGCTTTGAAAAGGTAAAACCACGGAGAGCAAAACATGTTATTTCAGAAATGAAGACAAAAGCGAAACACTAACTTAATATTTGAACAGTTCTAGCTAGCTCAGTTTCTAGGGACTTGGTTTGGGGATTACAGGGTTCCTGGGTTCCAGTTCCAGTGCAGACCAAGTCTGTGAATTTGATTTAACAGCTGAGAGATGTCATTGCCCTTTCAGAGAGGTGTCCTTAAGCAAGGCATTGACGCTTTAGAACGTTCACTTTGGGCAGCCCCCTCACTCTGACATCTCTCCATGAGTCCATGTCCATTGATTCTGTTTGTGCATGTGTTGAGCCTATGTCTGTGTATTATGTTTGACAGCAGATTGTGGAATTGATACTCCCTCGTGGGATACATAAAGGATATATTTTTTTATCAGTTTCTGCTGGATTTTTTAAAGGCCACAGTCTTTAAAAAAAAAAACAAACATAAAATGAACACTGACTTACTTGGTCATTTCCTTCTTTACAGAAAAGCATGCAAAGAAATTATGCAGAATTAGACTGTCTTTACAAAATGTTTGTTTTCAGTTATTGTGTTACATTTGTTGAACATGTTCTGTTGTTGTGTTTACAAAAACAAACTATCCCTTTATCTATTTTCCTTTTATGCAGCTAAAGACTACGTGGACTCAGACCCAACCGGTCGCAAAGGACTGCCCATCACCACCATCAAACAAGGGGCAGAACCCCCAACTTTCACTGGCTGGTTCCAGGCCTGGGACACCAAGATGTGGGAGAAAGATCCGCTGGATAGAATCCGTGCCTTTTTCTAAACACCTCTAGCTACTCGGGCTGTTTTTCTCAGAGTTTTTACCTGCACTCACTGCCCTTTTGTTTATCTTTGTCCAATCCCTAAGTGCCAAAATGTAATCACTGTTATCCAATTGAATGGCTGCCTCTTTGCATCGCATACATTGCAGTGGAACAGACTACAAATTCAGGAACGTATCATTACATAAGTCAAATGACTTTCTGTTGAACAGTATCTTATATTGTTCGAAGTGGTTTATTGATCTGTTGCATCCATCAGCTTCTGCCTTTCACATATTCATCCAAGCCCCAAACATGAATACAAAACAGGAATTGAAGATATATCTAATTATATCCTGTTTATCTCTGCTCTCTGCTCTGCACTCAGAAAACATCATTGTGCTCTCCTATCTGTCCCGCCCCATAATGAATGTTAAGTAAAAAAACACCATACTGCACTTATTGTTTACACATGGTACTTAATGGTTGTAGACATACTGTAGAAGTTGCATGCTGCATTGTTTTTATCCTTTTCTGTACTTGTGAATTTTAAAATGCTTTCTTTGGTTCGTACATGTGCCAGTTGTGTCAACCCTGAAATGCTCACATGGATGGCTTTTAAATAAAACTCCCTGTATTTTAAACCTGTATTTTGAGTGAACGTTTTCAATTGATGAGATACCTAAATCTGCACTTATTCTGAAACACCTGGATTCATACTTCAACTCAAACTTACAGAAACTGTCAGCTCGCTCTCACTGAGTTCGTCTCTCCTCTCCTGGGAAGAGAGACGGGGATCTCGGTGCAGCTCGCAGCATCTGTCTAAGCAGGAAGAAGACATGAAAGCTCAGCTCACATCTGTGCTGTCTTTAAGGATGTGCAGGCACACAGGTTTCTTAGAAAAGAAACAGCAGCCACATTTACAGCCTGAAAATGTCAATCCTGCAGTCATTGTGTGTATTCAGACATTAAGCATTGCGTATTTTGCATTCTTAGTAGAAACTTAGTTAAAGCCCAGCAGCTGAACCTATCTATTGTAGTGGTCCCTGCTGCCCAGTGTTGCCAACACTTCTAAAATAGTTTTCTGAGCATTTAAATTCATTATTGTGGACTGGGCCAAATAATCTGACGTAATGAAATAATTTATAGGAGGCTGCTAGTAGAGTCTTTGATCACACAATAGAAAACTTTTAACTATATGTACCATTTCTCAAAGTGAACAGTTCAGGGAAAACCCTAAATAAATGATCGTGAATCTATTATAAAATTGAGTTTCTGTATGTTTTTGAATTTTTGAGAGCTTAAACATGTTAGCCATGGACTGACAAGATCAATGACAACTTGAAAAACTTGACATAATGAGAATCATGTAACGACTCTACAACGCCACATCAATTAGGCCTATTTATGCACCCTGCATAGAGAGGGTAAACGATAAATGGACTTGAGATTGAGGTGTCACCACACGTCACACCAACCCATTCACACAGTAACTAATCCCACTCATACGCAGTCATACAACTCCCACCAAGTTGCAGGAGCAAGGAGGGTTAAGTCTTGGACACATTGGACATGTTAATTTTTTCAGCCTCTACCAAACGAGCCACAGGCAAGTGACTGCTCCTCAGCTTTTGAACCAATCTACCTAACAGGCCATTAAAGTGCACAGAAAATCCAAATGTGAAGATCTGGGTACTTGTCCTTGAAACATGGCAATTTGCCGATACAGTTTGACCCTACAGGCCGAGAATAAACTGAGCTTGTGGTGACCCTGTTCTTGTCAAAATCCAACTAGTGTTAAGGAGACTGTTCATCCGTTAGATCTCTTTACTCGTAGGCCACTTGTGAAAAGAAGTCCCAATGCTACTTTGAAAAAGTCAAAGGGAGCATTTTGGGCTAAACAACAACATTTCAGCAAGGCAACTTGTTCATCACCAAAGAAGGCCTTTTTATCTCCATGTTGTGTTACTCTAAAAGCCTACTGCTTTTTGAGCCAGCAAATAAATTAAAGTGTGTCCTATAAAGTTTTGGAAAATCAAACTGCACTTTAGCCAGCTTGTTAATTGAAGTGATTCAAACATTGATACATCGATTACAATGTAGTTTGCTAATTTTAGCAATATTCTTAAATATAAACTTACAATAAAATGCTTGGGCTACTTTAACCTCTTGTACAGCAGGGTAAATACACTTTCTCAGAGAAAGTAGTTGGCGTTGGCCACGTTTATCACTTTATAGAGTCCCATTTGAAAAATAATTTCTTTTTTTTGGAAACTTGTTTATGATTTGAATGTGTTTATGATGCAGATGACAACACCAAGTTTCATATCTCCTGTTGTACTCCAACGAAACTAGAATTTGAAGAACAATGTGTTGACGGTCATTGGACACTAAACATGAAGTAGGACCTCTAACATAGTCCTTTAAATAGCCCTGGAGGCTGCAGCTTCCCCGCACAACAGGGGCGCTATAACAAGCTCTCAGTGGCAGCGCGGTAACCTGCATTACCAGCCTCTATTGCAATGCGGTGGCGCTCCACAGACCTTTCCCGGTCTGGTGTAGGCTGTTCGGGGATAAAGCTGAGTGCAACTCGGTCATGTGACTGCTGTTTTTTTTTTTCTTTCTTTCCTCCTTCGAAGTTGAAAGGCTGGAGCAGAGCGGTGGAGGGGGCCCAGCTTGTCTTCCTACTTGCCGTTGATGCATCGTTTTTGCCTCTTTTTTTCCGCCACATTAGTGTTTGTTTCTCGCTCGTTCTCATATTTTCTGCGCCAATCTTTCGTGCGCAATGGCGGGGGCTATTATTGAGAATATGAGCACCAAAAAGTTGGTGATTGTGGGAGTTACACTGCTTTTGTTCCAGGCGTTTGCCTTCATGGTGGGCGGTTTAATAGGTAAGTTTATCTTTGACTTTTATCATCTTCACGGCTTCACGTTTGTCTTTGTGCGCGCGTGCCTGTTGAAATCCAGACAATAACATCTACACGGTCAAAGTTGGTTGTCGGTCTCTGCGTTAAAATGGCTGCATATAAAATACATTAAGTGTTGAAAAGAAAGAAAGGAAAGACGGTGGACTCTTAATTTAATGTGTGTTTTATCACGTGGGCTTGACCGAGTCGTTCACAAACAATGCGGCGCTTTGAAAAGAGTGACTTTGACACCAGAGCTGCGAGGTGCACCTCTGCTAAATCACTGCTTTGTATCAAGGTGTTTGCTGCCTGCATGCCACGACTGTTGGCTTCATTTTCCTCGGCTAAATATAATAGAGGACATACTCCACTTTGGTTTTACTTCCCCTTTTTCAGTTATATGCTACTCTTAAATAAAACAGTCCATTTTCGGTTTTATACCTAAAACCTTCTTCTTCCACCACCCTTTCCCCCCCCCCCCCTTTCCCCTCCCCCCTCCCCCTCATATATAATGTCTGTCTGATGTATGGGGCCCCAGGCACCATCTCTACCTTTCTTTCACTCCTTCCTTTTCCTCCCTGTCCTTCTCCCCAAATCCCTATCGCCTAGCGGCTACTGCATTCATGTTCCCTCCTCCATGCTCTTCCCCTTCTTTCATTTGCATTAATACAGAAAGTCGTACACACACGCACACAATGCACACAACTGTCATGAGTTGCATATTGCCTTAAGGACTGTCTTGGAGTTGCTGTCAAGTTTCTTCAAATCCACCCACACACTCACACACACACACACACAGACATGTACACGGATACACTTACACAGACGTGCACACACACTCAAATAGTTGATAGAAGAATGTAGTCCATGTGAAAGATGCCTATTTTTTCCTTAGGTCTGACTCTGGAAACCATCCAGCAGTGTGTGCGTGTGTGTCTCCGAGTCCTGCAGTCCATCTCACTCAAACATGGCTGGTTGTGATAAATTAGCTGGTTTGATGCGTTCCTGGCTTAGATGGTTTTAATGAAGCCAGATTCCTTTGTGTTTGCTTGGTGGCCGAGGGCGGCAGGGGTAATTGAGGAGAAAGGGGTTTTTCTCCCCTTGTTTCCCCACAAACCCAGGGACACGGCATGGGGTCAGCAGGCTCAGGGGAACGGCCATTATTCCAGACGCACTGTGACGGAGACTGGTGGAGCCCGGGTGCGGACAGACCCTCAGGGTCACTATAAAATTGATCTGCAAGAGGTTCCAGATAACTGGGTACAATTCCCTTTTGTAAGTTGTCTTTGTTTCTCTGAGTGTAGGTGTGCTTTGTTTTTTTATTTCTACAGAGCTGTAAACGGTTGAACAGGCCTTGAAGATAGTCATGGATGAGTTTTATGACGGTGTGTGGGGTGTCCGTAAGCTAAGCGTTGTGTAAAGTGTTCACCCTGTAGCCCTCTTTTGCAATTGACAGGGTTTGATAAGATGTTCTGATAAGTAATAGGGTCAGACAATGCAGATTGTGTACTTTTACGTGCATTCAGGGCTTTCATACCTGCAGAAAACTCCTGATATTTCCAGGAGAAGTCGTGTGAATGCAAACATTTGCATTTTTGTTCTGACTTTCCCCGTAGTTTCTCCTGCCTAGTTTTTTATTACCCGCAGAAAGTCTGTCTGAGCTGCTGTGAGAACGACACAGGATATTATCTGGAGAATTCACTTCTATCCAATGAGAGAGACGTTGATATACTGTGTGCTGCACAGCGCTTAAACGACTGCATTATGTTTCCTGTTTGTTGGTATGTTCTTGTCCGCTCTTTTTGACATTGTGTGATTCCGTTGAATAGCACAATCGCAGCATTGATTATAAGCACGAATATTCTCATTATAGCGGACTCTTTTGCCTCATCTGCTACTTCTGTTTTTTTACTTGACCTTATTCTTTTGGTCTTATTGATTGAAAAACTCTTTATCAGACCTACATTATCTACGAGACAAATCCATCTGAGCAGCAATTGAGCCAAAATTCCTGGTTCAAGGCATTCACTTCATAACATCTACCTGCCTGAACATGAATAATGCTGCTTTTACTTCTGTAACAGTTTTCTCAGCTTTCCCCCCAATGCCAACCAGACCATCGTGTCCTGGCAGTACTGGAGGTGAAGACAGAGAGGCCCTACTAGTGCTGGCTGAAGACCCACTCCACTTACAGACCCCCACAAATCAAACAATGTTAAATCGTTCAGACTGGGACCATGCTGTCTTGAATATTTGGCCAGATTCGATTAAACCTGATTTGAAGCTGATTAACATTCAAAAATCTTTGCAAATAAAGCCGTTTGGGTGGGATAACATCGTGCAGTATTAGGGTGACGGTCTGATGGACATCTGACGGCCTACTGTATCTCCTTTTTAATCCTTCTGGTGTCAGACGGTTTATCAGCTGTCTCTTTGGCTCCTTCTCTGTTCTTCTCACACTTGTGCCTTTTCCTTTTCTTTCACATTAGTCCTTCCACCCTGAGGTGCAGGGAGAGACACAAGGAGCAAGGGAATGAGGAAAATATGTACGAGATATCGTTTGCTTCAAAGCGTCACGTGGAGTGATGTCAGTTTGTGACAATTAAACCAGCTGATCACATTTGTCAGACAGCTGATTTGGTCCACTCAAATGTGCCTTTAATTGATTCTGACAAAACAAATGTAATAGCAGCGTTTTGTGTTTTGTATGTTGCCTGGCAACAAACACCTGTACATAAAAACAACCTGCAGTAACCATATTGACCAGCTTTAGAAGGCCATTCAATGATTTATTCCTTCTTTGGTTTGTATTTAGACTTCTAATAAACTGATTGTGAACTCAACTTTCTCAACACAACGATTAATGTAAAAATGTTCACTTACAGACTTCCACTCTTTGTTTTTCACAATAATAAAATTAAACTGACTGATCATGAAGGTAACTGATCATGAAAACAACATTTATCAATTATGAAGATTTTGACTTTATGACCTAAAATGAACTGATTTGTAGTTTGATGGTGAATCACTCAACAAATGAAGTAATTAAACTTGGTTATGATATGCTCCAATGTATTAATCTGATTAAATCTAAACTAGATAATTTACTTTGAATACGCATGACAAACACTTCTTTTCTCTTAGTAATCTCATTTAAAGTTTTGTTCAAGTCTGATCCACAGCAGCGTCCAATCAATGAGTGATGTGATAATAAGGGGACATGTCTGTCAGTAAAAAGACTTGTGAAGTCTGCTCTTGTGTATAATTTTTCATCCCTCCTCTCTCCTCAAACGCCTCGTTTCCATTATAAGAGCTTTGGAACTATCCGTAACGTGTCTGGTTACGACAGAACTCAAACTACTTCCAGTTCAACAGAGGATGAACACAAGACATTAAGAGAGCTGACTCGTCTCCATTGTCCAGGTCTCTGAACCGTTTAGGAAGCTGTGGGAAACGTGATGTATTAATTGTGCATTTACTAGACAATGACATTGCTATATACTGTGCAGCCCAACTTACTGCATGCATGATGTTCAATGAAGAAGTTCAGCCGCACTTTTGCGTCCTTTCACTTTCGTGACACAATCGCTGAGATATTCATGGCTGAGTTGTGTTCACCTTCACCTTTACCCCTGGCATTTCTTATATGGTGTTCATTGCAGCTGAGACTAATGTCCCAATTCTGCATTTCTCATTTTAAACAGTCATTACACCATTTTTTTAACACACTTGAGGGTTGAGGGTGACAAACAGTTGAGTCTTTTGAATATCTGAGTCTGTTCACCAATGGGTGTGTACAGAGTGTCCACCTTACGAGTCAAAAGATTTTCAGAAAAAAAGGACAAACTGTGCTCTATCAATCCATAGCATCATTTTACTTTTACAGTTTTCTTGCAGTTATGGTTGGGTATCTACTGTCTGAAGGTGTTGTTCCTCACTAGTCTGTACTTGCAGTGATTACAGTCTCCTCAGATCTGCCTCACATCTTTTCATGGACTGAATTAAAAAAAAAAAAACCCACTGGGCTTTCATCTTTACCCTATGAGTCAGTATTCCCCACAGGCATACTCAACAGTAATTACATCTTAGTGAGTCTTCGACGGGTTACAAACAACATGGCCCTCTCAGGTATTTCTCCTCTTCTTCTTTTCTTGTAATTTGCTCAAACTTATTGGAAACACCTGCACACTCATTTTCAAGTCATTGTACTTATTTAGGTATTAATAGTAGTTTGCCTGTATGACAAAGGTCATTGTTGTCATAGATGCTTTTCATGATGTAAAGCCGGATGAGATCAAATGGAGGGTGGGACATTGGTTCGCTCAATTTTATGTTTTGTTAAAAGGTCAGACTCAAACGGTCTGTAGTCATTGCCTGCACTAGCTGCTATTGCCCTGGCTCTGATACAAACAGGAGAGGGGTGTGTGCTTATTTATTTGCATCTTTGGTTATGTGATGTTTCTGGGAAGCATCCAAGTGGTCCCATACTTTCATGTCCTTTTGTCTTTTTTTGGCTCATTTTAGCAACACCTCTGTTGCAGAGTTTCAACTAACGATAGTTTTAAGGTCAAACAATCTGCTGATTTTCTTTGTCTATTAAACTGTTAAGATGTTGAATGTTCATTAGAGAGAGGATTCATTTATTTCCAAACCCCACTGTGATGTCTTGAAATTAGTTTTGGTCCAGCATGCCAACACCAAGACTGCTAAACAGCTACAGAGTTATTGTTTATTCTTAAAAATGGTTCATCATTTTTTTAAATTCACAAATGGACTGATTTTTCACAAAGTCGAGTCTGGTTGTGATAAACTTGCACTTATAAACTTCATTGTTGTACCCTTGAAGTTACTCGTCTGCAGGATCCTCATATGAAAATGTTTAACTATAATCACAGATTTTGATGATGAAATCAGAAAAGTACAAATTTAATTAAAAATGTTCAGGAGAATATCACCTATGATTATAGATGTTTGTCTATGTTCCAAATCTGTCTTATTCAGTTGTGTTTTGTTCCTGGATCAAAAAAAAGTAAAGCAGTTTTTATTCTTATTGGAGGGCAGCTCAGGTTTTTGTTTAATCTACAGGTGGGTTAATTTGTCAAAAGGACTGGACTTCATGTTGTTTATTGGACCTGATAATGACAAAAAGATTGGGACAATCCCAGCTCAAGGCTGCGAATCTTTGGGTGTGTCACAATTTAGATTTTAATTTTTGGGGTGAAGATTTGATTCATCTTAATAGACTTTGAATTCTTGATTCAAAGTCTATTTTTGATCTAGCACACAGTAGAATCTACTCCAGTCATCTGTGAGACTGGAGGAATTTCTTGATGCTCTATTTTGCGTTCTTAAAGAGCTAGCCTTAGCACTTAGCAGGGAGTTGAGCCCCCCACCAAATAAAATAAATAATTTTTGAAAGTAATGAATCAATTTAAAATCTCAGAAGATAAGAATCTCGATTTTTGCATAAAGACATGTTTTTTTTCTGGCTTTAGCTTATAGCCGATCAAACAGGCTCACGGAGCCCGATGTGTGTCTCTGCGACAGGATGTTTAGAATATACCTGTGGACTTAGCTTCAGACCTTGAGGTACACCATGACTATCAGACCTCTTTGATGTCTTTGACAAAAGTCCTCTGGTTTTTTTTACAGTAGGAGACCACAGGATTTTTGAGTCTGCATGATAATGATGGCTCACTGACTCAAGTCCTTTGTGTACCGCCGGTCTTGTCAGACTCATGAATGTCAAAGTGTAAACAGTGTAATTGGTGCCTGAGAGCTTTCAGGACATTCCCCCCCCACATCACTTCAAAGAGAGAGAGAAACCAGACATTTCTAAACGGTGTTAAAGTAATTGTCAAGGTGTTTGGACTGGATTTGGCTCAAAACCAACTGGATGACTTGAACTGCTCAGTTGAATAATGAGAGCAATGTATTAATTTGAGTGGACATTAAGAGCTAAGCAGGACCCCCCCCCCCCCACACCCACACCCACACCCACACACACACACACACACACACACACACACACACGTTTTTTTTGTTAAATAGATGCTTATTTGCAGTATTTCAAATAGACATCTTGTCTAACATTTCTCAAACTGTGTTTTGTCTCCCCAGCTCCCAGCCCCACCACAGCGGTCCACTACTTGGCCACAAAGTGTGTGGACACAATCAAGCATCGACAGGAAACAAAATGGTTTATGCCCTGGGGTCCTAACCAATGTGAAAAGATCCGTACCTTTGACGAGGCCATGGCCAAGAAGATTGAGGCAAACAACATCGTGTTTGCAGTCCACATTCCCATGAATAACAACGAGATGAGCCCCTGGTTCCAGTTTATGCTGGTCATCTTGCAGTTTGACATCGCATTTAAGATGTACAATCAAATAGGTGAGAACCTAAACTTTTCTTGGGGTGTTTCTTCTCCGGGGAATGGTTTCATCATGTAGGAGAATGAAGTGTTCACTAATGTAAACATGCTTGTTCGAGGCTTTCTTTCATTGTACTTGGCATCAAGGGAACCTGAGGAGAATCAAATATTCAGTTGGAAGTCAATAAATAAACAGTAATTTGTTAACTGCTTTTAAAGTTTGGTTCATTCAAAGTATGTGCCACATATGTTCAGGGTCTGAGATTTTATTTTTCCAACAATGGGTCACACCTCTTATTTCTTCACAATCTGAAAACAAACATTTGCAGAGGCTGATTGTTACCACGGTAGCCACTGAAATATTCATATCCATTGTAACTTCCAACCACTCACACATTCCTTTCATCTAAAAGGACATATAAATCTACTATTTTAACTTAATGTTATGACTCTCTCATTGCCTCTGCAAGAAGTCATTGAAGGATGAAGCCCTCTGTTTTTTTTTTTACTAAAGTCTATCAGAGAGAACACTTGTGAAACCCAGAGATGTGTCCAATCAGTAGATTGGATTTCTGTTCCAGTGAAAGGCAGCAAACAATGATGGATGTACTGCTGTTTGCTCTCTAAAAAACCCTGGGGGGGGGGGGGTGTGTGTCTCGACGTCCTTGTGTTAGGTATTAGGAGAGGAGAGAGGTAATTTAGACCCGTTCTTTGTTGATGCCTCCGAGCAACGACATGCAGCTATAGAATTTACATTCTTTGGATGTGATGTCGTCCCAGTTCAGTGGACTTCAACCCCTTTTTTTTATCACTTCAAAATATGCGTAGTGTTTGATTCTCATTTGTATTTTTTACATTCCAACGACCGATAGAAAGAATGTAACATTTTCTACATCAATGTATTTAAACAATATATTGTAACTTTCCACTGTATTTGTGGGAGGGAAACTAATTGATTTGCAATAACTGCAATGTATTTATGGAACATTTATTGCTTATTTACTTATACTTCAAACAGTCCTCTGGTGCTCTAAATGAAACCTCTGTGCTGTGCTTTGGTCAAAATATAACCTGAATTAAGCACCAGAGGAGGTTTGTGACCCTGTAGAAACCCTTTCATGTTCAGTGACACATAAAGCTTTGTTGGGGGAAAAAGAGACATTTGAACTAGAAGTCTTTTATACTGATCATTTTCTTCTGACCTTTGGAACTTGATAAGCTAAAGTCTTGTTTTTTTTGTCCCCAGGCTCTATCAGATATCTGGTTTCCAGTAACTTTTTACTCTAACCCCTTAATGCTCCTCCACCAGGATGAGCAGGCACACATCTCATTTCTCGACTGATAGGAGAGGGAGGAGTGGAATGTGGAAAAAGACAGGGTTTGGTATCCTGGCAGGGTGCTTGAGATCCTCAAAGACGGGATTAGAGAGGATGATGGGAAAGTCTAATAAATGACTGGAACACCAGGAGGGCCTGGAAAAGGCGTTTTGAGTCTTAATCACATCTTTGGCTTCACGGTTTAAAATGTAAAGCTAGACATATGAATGTTTACTTCAGCTTCATAGTTGTCTTAAAGTCCCATCATTACAGAAGGACTCTCAATCCTTATAAATATGTACCTTCTTGACAATATTGTGACTATCAGGATACATAATGAAGATAATTGTCACAGTGTCGAGATCTAAAAGTTTGCTGCTGAATCTGAAATGACCCAGCCTTTCTGGTCTTGCTTGTCTAAACAGTCATGTCACAAAGTGGACTGAGTCATCAGCTTGCTTTGCTTGCTCACATTCTTGGACTCGGCATGATGTGTTCAGAAGCTGTGTGTTGTTTACTGCTTGGCTGTCATACAGGGGAGTCTGTGAATCAGCCGAGACCTCAGACTGGTAAATCTCTCTGCCAGATGCTACAGACTCATTTTCATCTTTCTCAGCTTCACAAGGTGCTGTAAATATGGGAGCTGACTTCCAGAGATGGATTTTTTGGAAGCATCCAGCTATTGCTGCTGAAGCCCAACCTTGAAACATTTGGGTTTTTATTCCCTGAAAAGTTCACTTTTCTTTCCCGTTATTCTCCTAAGACAAGTTGTGCTAGTAAAAGCTCCGCCTCGAATGCACCAGCTAGCTTGAGTTAAAGGAAAGCCTTGGGGCTGTTTTATAATGACAAAATAAGTAAATGGGAATACTGCTAAAGCAGAATACCAATGAACTTGCTAAACCTTTTCTGATACTTCATTTAACCCTTCCCATTTTTCAAATTTTCAAAACTTTATTTATAACTTTGTTAAAGGCAAAATCTTAATACTTTTTTTGAGAAATACTTTCATTTTAATAATGTAACAAATGGCCCCTACTCAGTCTCCATCCTGACCATCACACTGTCTGTGCCAAAAGTAACGGATTCTGTTACACAGCTGTCTGGCGAATGAGCTCATGGTTAGCTCTGTCTGGACGACCTTATCTGTAACGTTCTACAGTATATCCAAGAGAAGAGCTGCGCCCTTATTACACTCCACCCACCTGCCCCTTTCCACCACAGCACCAGGCACCCCTTGGCCTTGGTCCAGCAATAACACAGCTGTTAAGGAGGCTTAGTCTCCGTGACGATTGCCACTGGACTAGAGAGGAATGTCTGCATGAAGTGAGCCGACATTCGAGGGTATCTCTCTCGACCAATGGCGGAGTGGAGGGTATTGCGGAGACAGTCGGCTGCCAGTTCTCATCTGGTTCACTCTCCCCCTCCTCTGCTCCCCCCCCCCCTTCTCGCAGCACAGGCCACTGGGTTTCTTTCTCTTCATTCCAGCTTGTTTCATAACGGCACAAGAGGCACTCAGGAGGGCTGGAGCAGAGAACACTTGGCTTTGTAATGTGATCTAAAGATGCAGTTGTAATAGTTTGTTGGAATCACTGGGCTGGGCTGTTGGAGGCCAGCTGAAGGTCTTATTGGACTACATGTCAAGAGGGAAGTAAACTAGATTTGGGCCACCATAGGGAGCAAACTGAATCACTGAATATGATTACATGCTCAGTTTGAGACTCATTCTAAGTGGCAGGACCAAATGTTAACACACAAATGATAACTTTGATAATCATGTTGATTTAAAAGTAGTTAAAAACAAAGACAAGCCTCGAACGACCCTGGCAGCTGAGTTTTTTACTTTATTTTGTGAAGAAACATTAAAACAACACAGCAGAGATATCTACATGGGAATTCATATGAGTCCATGTGACACAGGGCATGTAGGAGTGAGAACAAGTGAACAGCTAGCAGTGTCCCCCAGCCACATTTGGTGGACTCCTGTACATTTTAATGCCACTAATCTATACACTGATAATTACAACATTGTGTATTTGCGTTTGTTTGCTTACCCAATTCGTAACATGTCGAAAATTATTGCAAAAAAGAATTAAGCAACTTGTGAGTTAAACTTCTTTATCACTATCAACAAGAGAAGAAGCTCGCTCTCATCAAGTGAGCAGTCGGCTGTTTGGAAAGCCCTGATGTTTTTTAGAAAGAAAAGAAGAGTTCCTAGGTTTAACAATCCACCACCCCTGGAGACTGTACCATGCAAAACATCAGTATGATGCCTGAAAGTGTGTTTTCAGATTGTTTTGGAGAATGCTCCATGTCAGTGCTAGCAGCGTGGTCACTTTGCTGGTCTTTCTAGTTAAAAGGGCTCATCTGTCATCAGGTCTTCATTTTGTCCCATCACTGATGTAATAAGAGTCAGAAGAGATGGTGGAGCGTGGAGGTAAAAACTGGAACTTAAATCCAAACCTACATTATTGTCTAATTCAGTGAATTCATCCAGCGGTCTGCAAACATTATTTATTTGTACGTTATAGTTTAGTCTAGAAGTCTCTTTCATAACTTTGGACCAACTGGATTTGAATTTTGAAAATATTTAGTGACTCGCATACACACTTAAAAACATCATTAACAACTTAATGTGCATCAGAATATTTAAAAAAAGTGATTGTTCCTTTGTTCACTCTTTCCAGAGGACGGAGCGTTGGCCACCATTGATGTGGGCCTGGCCTACAGAGACGACACACTCAGTGAGTGGACTGAGATGGCTCACTCATTTGAACAGAGGAAACTCAACTGCAACTTCACAACTACCAAGGTGTGGGAACGACACCTCACTATAACACGTCTTTGCTATATATAAAGAACTTATTCCAGCACACAGAAACCATTATATAACCTGTATCATCAAACACACATCCAAACACTCCTAATGATGTGATCTGAATGTATACTTAGTTCTGACTTGTTTCTCCATCTGATTGAAGTCCTGTCCCCGTTATATTATAGAAGCTAATCTTAGTCTTTGACATTGGGCACTTTTGCCTCTACTTGAAGAAAAACAGGAAATATTGGAAGGAGAGCACGTGGTGCAGGACATGAAGCAAATGGGCGAGGTGGGATTTGAACCCTCCGCTGTGACGAGCAGTATAGCCTCTATACATGGGGCGGAGTGTCTAACTACTGAGCTGTTAAAATATGTATCAGTTACCTTCAGATAAATGTTTTGCTGTCTTTCTTACAGACATTTGAGAACGAGGGGCGTTACTATGAGTGTGACCTGCTGCCATTCATGGAGGTCGGCAGTGTGGCCCACAAGTACTATCTTTTAAACATCCGCCTGCCTGTCAACGAACGGAAGAAGGTCAATGTTGGGATCGGAGAAATCAAAGACATTCGTCTAGTAGTAAGTGTGCATTAAATTGAAAACTGTACATCAAAGTTAGTTGGCTCTCTCTCTGGTTACCCCACACTGTCAATGGTCCTTTTTTAATTGTGGCAGTGAAAGATTTAATTTTTGAGTCTTATTGTGCTGGTCTTAGTGCTGTGCTTATTGGATTTTTTTTTTTTTTTAAATTTCTCTTTCAAGAGCATCCACCAGAACGGCGGCTTTACCAAAGTGTGGTTTGCCATGAAGACCTTCCTCACACCTAGCATCCTCATCATCATGATCTGGTACTGGAGACGGATCACCCTGATGAGCAGACCTCCTGTGCTGCTGGAGAAGTAAGACAGCTCTCTCGTCATTTGTAGCTCATCTGATATGAAGATGGTCTGACACGTTTCCGCGGACTTTGAAATTGTGCGCATATCAATCTAATCATGCACAAGACACCTGGAAAACACATTACAGAGCATATACTGTAAGACCAGAAAAATAATATGGGACCTTTAGCTAAGGTCGTCGCATCTTTGCATATTCATATTGATTCTGTGAGGGGGCAATATCGTTGTCACAGTCTGTGAATTCACGTTGCATTTCAGCGTTGTGGCAGCATGGCACAGCGGAGCGCCACATAAACACACAGTCTGAGATGCACACACGCACAGAGCCCTGCACTTCCTCGCTGGCTTTGCTGAAATCGGCTCGTCTCTGGAACTACCTCTGACGGTACAGAAGGGGGATCAATTCCTCCCCCCTTTACCTCTCTGACATTCAGTCTGGAGGCGAAAAGTCACAGAGGGACCAAAATATTGCGGCTTGAATTGGCATTCTGAATAAGACATAGTATATATACGTATTATGGATTAAATGATTTCAAGGTCAATTTCAGTAGATGGAGATGTTCTTCTGAGGAGGATTATTTTTTTTTTTTATAGGAACGAGATCAGGCCACACTTTTCACTGTTAATGCATGTTCAACTGCCATAAGAACTTGTAGGTTTCTGATTTCCACACAAAAGAAGGCTGGATCTCCTCTCAGAATATATTAAAATCATGAGACATTAGTGTTGTTTTCTTAACTAAACACCATGACGGTTAGAGCAGCAAATATGTGTTGTTCTGCCTGAAGCAGATAGTTTTGAATGCCATGCTTTGCAAAGCTGAAGCCATGCTTAGAGCTCAGTGTTTGTCTAACCCCCTGCCGTGCTGGGAAGACAGATCAGTAAGAGGCAGCATTCTGCGCCACAGGAAGTGCCAGGCCAAGCGTGAAACACGTCACAAAATCTGCAAGCTAGCACTCAAGTGACACATGCTGCAGACACACATTAAGGCCACACACACCAGCTCACTTTAGATGCGCGCACACACACGCGCACACGCACACTCTCTCTCCTTCCCACTGTATTTGTATTTTCCAGCTGAAGGCTCTTATTCCCATATGACCTGAAGTGCGGCCCGTTCCCTATTTGTGTGCCAGAAGATGATTTTTTCATGCTGTAAAACCTTTACCAGAGTCTCCTGTCATGCTCGTCCACAGAGGTGTCAGGATGAGAAGCGTCAGACTGTTTCTAAACTTAGAGGACGGATGTGAGTGGTAACTTTCAGTGTGAAAACGGGTGCAGATGTATTTCATAAAAAATTGAATCCCTGAGATTCTACATCCAGCTGCGGGCATTAATGAAGGCACTGCTGAGTTATGTGTGTCAGAATGTTAACATGCATAATAGAAGAGGCACGGGAACAGGCAACCCAGATATGATTCAGACAGTATCCATGGTATTAGTTACACCTGTTTGTCTCCTGCTATCACATGTTAATGTTTGTGTAAAGCTCTGTTTCAGACCTCTAACTTTTCATACTGAGCCCTTCCTGTTTCCACACATTCACACGGACTGATACTAATCTCTGCTCTCCCGTGTGTGTTGATGGTACCCAGGACACATTCCCTACATACCAGTCAAATGTGTTTTCACTCCATTCGCTCCAAAGAACAACGCTGATGAGCTGTCTCGAAGCTGTGTTGAGTTACTTTTATTATCCACAGGCTTCTCAAAACATTTTAGCACCCACGTGTTCTCAGGTTACCTTGTCTGCTGCCTTTTCCCTCCACTATCTTTCTTAGACACACTCTTTGTCTGTTTAGCCCTCTTAACTGTCAATTTACAATCCACCTTTGATCTACTGACGGCATGCAGGGACCTGCTCCGGTCTCCCCTCGGGCTTCAGGCTGATGGTTCTTAATACATTAAGCCCTTTTCCCTCTCTAAATGTTGATTTTCAAGGTTTCGTGATGAGACTTTTTGGAGAGTTAATAAATCATGTAGAATTGGATGAGACAGGTTGTGGTTGAATGGATAATAAGTATGTCCCAGGATCTATAAGCCTGATTCAGCAGATGGAGAAGAAGCCTCGCTTATTGATTGTGTTTGTGTAAAAGATGTACTACAGATTTGAGTGTTAAATCTTCATATTTTATCTGAAAGCATATTTCATCATTTTCATCTCATCATTTTCATTTCTTGTTTATAAATGAAGGCTGATTTTAAAAAGCTGGTAGTTCACAAGTTAAACTGAAATGGTTTATTAAAATGGGACATAGTTGACAACACAGTCTGTATTTTTTTAAAACAAAGATTATCAAAGTGGGTCAAAACACTGAATTAGGCACTTTTTAAATGAGTGTTTAGCTAAATCTGTGTCGTTGCAGTTCGTCTTGCTGAGCTGCTGCTCACATACACATAGTTACCGCTCACATAGGATCAGCTCGTTTTTAAGTGAGGTATCCCTCAGGGTGTATAAGGGTCATAAGTTCTTTGGGCCTTAGTTTATTCTCTAATCCAAAGCAAACTGACCCAATAATTGAAAGTAGTTTAAATTTAAACTACTTTCTAATTTTATAACGCAGGATGTTGGGTGATCAGCTGCTTCTTTCCCACAAATTATTATGTGTGAACTTTTTAACAATTTCCATTAACTAAGGAAGACAAGTGGAGTTGTCTCTCAATGTTACCTCCATGCCTCTTGCTTCTACTCACATGACTGTCATGATAGTGAAAAATTAGAGTTGTAAAACAGCTTCCTCTTTCCTCAGGGTTATCCTCGCTCTGGGTATCTCCATGACCTTCATCAATATCCCAGTGGAGTGGTTCTCTGTTGGTTTCAACTGGACCTGGATGCTTCTTTTTGGAGACATCAGGCAGGGAATCTTCTACTCCATGCTGCTCTCCTTCTGGATCATCTTCTGTGGGGAGCACCTCATGGTACTTTAACCGACCTACTTAGTTATTGATTGACGAGTTATATATAAATCATGCTGGTTTGCTTACTATTAGTGATCACACAGCATGTTTTTACCATGGCAGACTTTACCCATCTCAAAGACGGGTCTTCCTTCTTCTTTCAGGATCAGACTGAGAGGAACCGTTTCTCAGTCTACTGGAAGCAGGTGGGACCCATCGTGTTTGGCTCCTTCTGCCTCTTTATCTTTGACATGTGTGAAAGGTGAGCCCACGTTTTTTGATTTGTTATAATATATAGTAGAGATGATTTATAAAATTGGTCAATATCAGTAGATGGAAAAAATAGAATGTGTTATGCATTCATCTTTGAAGGCTGTGTAGATGTTTCTTTGTCAATGATCTTGTGACAGATTTTAGGAAATATAAATCTTTTTTTTTTTGTGTGCGTCTCCAGAGGAGTCCAGCTGAAAAATCCCTTCTACAGCATTTGGGCGTCTGATGTGGGAACTGAGCTTGCTGTATCCTTTTTAACTTTATTTTTCTCATGGCTATCATATGTATACATACTGTATATGGAGAGTCTGCCATCAGTGCTCCAAATGGCTCTTATAAAAGGTCGGATACATCAAAACCTATTGAGATTAAAACAGCCAAATCATGTTCTGCAGTTTAGCAGTCAAACATTTTTATGGTCCGCTCTTTTTGTTAGAATAAACATGTTGCTTTGTGAGACATGTTACTGCAGCGCTCTGGAAATTTAATTTTTACATTTAAGTGTGTGACATTGTCATCAGATGTTCTCTACATACCAATATTCATCACATGCTATACCCGGTGAGTTTAAAGTCACCAGCTACTGCCTTTGAGATGTAACCTCAATACCATTCATGGTCCAACTATTTTGGAACGAAGAGTCATTTGTGGATTTTTTTTAGTTATAACATCTTTACATGCTTGGCACCACTCGTTTGACTCTTTCTGTGGACAATCCTGGGTTGTCGCCTTGACTACATTCTCCTCAGATGGCCTTCATTATAGTTGCAGGAATCTGTGCCTGCCTTTACTTCCTCTTCCTCTGCTTCATGGTGTTTCAAGTCTTCCGCAATATAAGCGGCAAGAGGACATCCCTGCCAGCCATGTCAAAGGCCAGGCGCCTGCACTATGAGGTGTGTTTAAACCTTAAGTCTTACGGTTGTGCTCCTGCATATCCTTTAAAACCAGCTAAATGCTATTTGGACATGAAAGCTGATCTCTGCAGCACAAAGTAATTGTAACTCTAATACATTCCTTTGATTGGCTTTCAGGGTCTGATTTTCAGGTTTAAGTTCCTGATGCTGGTCACTCTTGCATGTGCTGCCATGACTGTGATCTTCTTCATCATCAGTCAGGTGAGTCGCATTTATGTCTTAAAGTCAAAGTACTACCCTCCATACTGAACAGATTTTTATTTTTGTGCATATTTCACAGTAACTACAAGTTTGTTTGCATGTGTCCAAAAACCTACAGTCGTACTAAAAATGTCTGACTTTTTTTGTAGGTGAATGAGGGCCACTGGCACTGGGGCGACCACACGGTGCAGGTGAACAGTGCTTTCTTCACCGGCATCTATGGCATGTGGAACCTGTACGTTTTTGCCATCATGTTCCTCTATGCACCATCTCACAAACGCTACGGAGACGAGCAGTCAAGTGGTCAGTGCATCACTGGTAACTATACAAGTCTACTAGTTTTGTAAAGCGATGAATGGTCAGTTACTAATGCTCTCAGTTGCTTTATCGTAGGTTGAGAAAATTCAAACAGTGGTTGTAGCAGTTAAAGTTCCATTTAAGCCAGTCATTAGTTTTTCAGTTGGATGTTCTTTTAAAAAACGACTGAGGTTGTCATAGAGTCGGCTAGACAAAGTCAGGCTTACATAAATGGAAGTGGAGGAGGGAAAGTGTATAGAGGCTGTTTGAATGTGAGGTTTGGTTCCTGGCACTCTGCAGGGATGACGAAGATGGCAGGGCCGTGGTTGGGTCAGCCCCAGTCAGAGTGGAAGCAGCTGTCCATTCCCTTTGTTCTGTATTTGCTGCTGTCAAAATGACTTCTTACTTTACAGAGAGTTCAGAATGTGCAGTTGGAGGGCTTCAGATGGAAAATAAAAACTTTTTTTTTTTTAACATAAGATGTGAGTGACTTCCAGCACATTCAGTGAATAATGTTCACAGAAACATGTTTTTTGTGGGGGGGTTAGTAATCAGTCAGTCTCAGGTCCCATGGAGATTATTTTTAATGAAGTTCATGACCTTTGACTTGGACTCTAAAGCGACATGAGGACATAACGGTACAAAAGGGTAGTTAATTGTTTAAATTGAAAAAACAACTGCTGTCCTGAAAGGAGGAACACTACCAATACCTCTGGAGCTGTGATTAGTAAGATGTATGACTGCATCTGATGGTGTATAGAACCAAGATCATTCCATTTAAATAGGGATCAGATCTGAAAATAAATGTATAGGCCTACATGACATTTTAGTTTTGCATCATAAATACTTTTCAGCTGGAGCCCAAAGTTCTTAACTTTAACTTTTCTACAAATAGCTTAAAATTTGTGACCAAACAGTACATTAAATCGACATTGTCCTGAAATGTCTAAGTGATTATTTTCAACAAAATGCCAAAGTAGACTGGAGCTGTGCTTGATGTGCCAGATGAGAGCCAAAAGCATTAAATACTCCAGATAACATAATAGATAAGAATGACTTGTAATGAATATTTGCAAAGAATACTTATATGTACTTTTCTTAGTTACAGTTGATCTTTAGTTTTTTTTTACATTTGAGAAAATTATGAATGCAGCATAAATATGTGAATAATTTCACCATTTTTTTTAATATAACAAACTACTTAAACAATCCTTCTCACTTCATTAATCATGAGGTCATTAGTGTTTTAATAGCTCTCACTTCTCCCTGATGGAGTGTCTGCTGTAAAGTTGTCTATTCATCTAAAGTTTGTGTTTGGACGAGGAGCAGGAGGAAGAAGAGGGGAGGTGGGTGATTCAGACAGACCCAGATTCCCAGGGGAAAGCAGGGTCTCTTTGGCTTGAGATGGTGATTCTAATGGACACCAGGCTTCCTTCCAGACAGAGAGGAAAGGGTAGATAGAGAGAGGGGGGGGATGAAAGCAGGGAAGTAATGAAAACCATCCATCCATCTCCTGACGTCAGTGACACAGGGAGAGAAAAGAGTGTTTGAATTGCTGGAAGCTTTCCCTCAAGTGCGTCAACCAATCTGTCTATATGGGAGGGGGTCCCTCTCTCCAAGTTTCAGTCTGTGTTGATTTATCTCATCAGCTCTTGAGTTTCACTTTGGTTTTTAACAAGCACAAAATATTTATGTAAATGAAATTCAGTGAAAACAACTTTGTATTGCTGGAGGTTACGATCCACGGAATATAAAGAATCTGCAGAACAAGAACCAAATGGATGCATGCAGTGTGACAGCGTTTCTCCGAGGTTTACAGCTTTTTGGGGAGGGGGCAGTCGGACACTTAAAAAACACTGGTGTTGTGTATTTAGGTTGGATTATTGGTATGGGTGTTAAGGGACTGTTTGTGTGCAGGGGATGTTGGAGGAAACAGCGGAGAGGACATCCAGCTGACTACAACTATCACTCATGTTGATGGACCCACTGAGATCTACAAGATGACGGGAAAAGAGGCCCAGGAGTAGGTTCCACACTGTTAGACTTCACGAGATGCTCCTCTGCGACCTACTGCTCCAACCATCCCCTCCCTCTAATACATGTCATCAAACAGGCTTTTCTTTACATGCTTTTGCACTCAACATCAACACTCCACTTTGCATGCCCTACCGTTCCAAAACCGTTATCTTTTTACAGCAAAAACAATTCAGCTGTGTTACTTATGTTCCACAATGTTACCCAAGACTGAATGTAATCAATACTCCTTTCAGTCCTTTTAATCTCTCTGTACAATTCCTTTCCTCTGTTTCCTTCTTTTTTGGGAACTTTGTCGTGTTTGTAAAAGTTGCTCAACTCTTTAGTCGCATATTCAAAGAGTTAAATAAAGAAACTCCAATTTGTTCCAAATTAGCATCTGTCACATTTCTGATTTAAAATACATGGAGATGAAAGTAGACTTTTGTAAAACAGCCATAAAGATATTTTGATACATTTAACAATTTGGTTTGATATTCTACTTAACTACCTACACAGTGAAAGCCTTAAGAGCTTGTCACAAAAGCATATTCTTCCATAGAAAAGTAGATTACGTTGAGTACTGCTGTCTTTCAAGAGGTCTTTTTGTAGAGGATCTTTTCACCAGGGGGAAATGTACAGACCAAGCAGCCACTTAGAGAAATGCATACTGTATGTTCATTATGTTACAATGTAGATATCTATTTTTTATAAAGTGCTCATTTTCTGCTTCACAAAGTATATGCATCAATTTGTTTTGAAGTTGTCTGTAGCCTATTATACATGGCTTTTAGTTTGTTTTTGCTTTCTATGATAATTTAAATAAAACAACCTTTTACTTAAAACAATTGTGTATTGTCATGGTGTTTGTGAACAACAAAGTCATATTTTTGGATCAAGATTTCTTATGTCATTTTATTTAACAGTTATTGAAAGTAAATTAAACCAAGAGAAGAAAACACATTGACATGTCTCTGTTTATTTTTCGAACCTTAAGTTCCTCAAACTAAACCAAATTTAGGCTACTGCTAACAAAATCTGGGCTTGTTTATTTATATAATGCCCAGTTTAAATACATTGGCTGTACAGCAATGATTATGAGTTGTGTGTGGCAGGCTACAAACTACGAGTTTTTATATGAAAGTGGGGAGAGTGCGCCTCTGCACGGCTCGTTACAGAAGTACAAGCCTGCTTTCACTTTTTATCAGTAAAGTTAGAGGAAGAGGTTATTGTGAGAAAGGTCGTAGTGTTTTTTTGTATTTACAGTATTTGTATGTTGCTAATAAGCGATGTCTGGGTATACATTTTATTTTTTCACTCAAGGGGGTTGGATACACCGATTGAAAAGTTGGCTAAACAATAAGTAAGAGATAAAAGCAGAGGGAAACTTATGGTGGTGCAGCAAAGGAACAGAATTATTCTAATTAGCCAAAATCTATATAAAACAAATACAAAAATATCAAGACCAACGATAGGCCTACTTACATGTACAAGGCAAGCTGTGTAAATACAATATAAAGGCACTACCGACTGTTTCAAAGTTGCAATGAGCAGAAATTAAATAGACTTCTATATTAAAATTGTTCACCAGAAAGGTATATTAAACAATTTATTTGAATATCAGAAGAATCACATCTGGCCTTCGTGATTTCGTCATAAAGCAGGCTATAAAGTTGTTCAGGAGAAGTCTGTATTATAAGCTATCAAATAATTATTGTAGTTTTATGACAAAGAAATATTTAAAGAAAATCACATATCTAGTCTATCTATAGTACAACAATAAAAGCAATACAATAACACTAAAATTAGGAAAAAATATAGGCGACTTAGAACAAAAACGAATTGTACTAAGTTAAAGATTATAAATACTTTCACGTTTTAAATGTTCTTGTTGATTTAAAATACACGCAGAGTATCAGCAGTATTATTATGAAAGTCTCGTCCGGATGTTCTATTTGTTTAATGTATCAAACCTGCAGTCGTGACTATCCGCCTGTTGTTCCGCCTCCCTCACTCGACTCCACTCGGCTCCACTCGGCTATTGTCGGTGACTCGCGAAGCGCCGAAGTGGAGGAGAAAAAGCAGTGGAGAGAGACAGAGGGCACTGGCCGTAGTGAGAAGGGAAGGGGAACAAAAGTAAACGAAAATTAAACATTAACAGCAGCCGTCAGCGGAAAGTGAAAACGGTGCGAGTTGGCAGCTTTAAAGTGTCGGTGAGGTCCGCACGGATCAGTCTATGGTGTAAACACGTCAGGGTAGTTGTGACAGAGCAGAAGGAAAGGTCTCCTCCCAGTCTGTTGACGGATACAGTTCGGCTTCAGTGAAAGGAGACACGGCTCGACCTGACTGTTCGTTTCTCCGGCCAGGTAAGACTGTGTCCATAACCTGTCACACGAACTGCTCACATGACGCTCCTCAACCTGAAGCAACAGTTGGTCTCTATACTGCCTGAAATATTGAGTGAAACTGCTACCTGCTCTCACAGCCTCCATCTGTTTATGTGACACATTTCAACCCGTTTCATTTTCTTATGTTGGGACTCCAGTGACCTCGCACATTCATATGGGTGTTACTGCTTCATGAATGTTCAACAGGTGATAGCTCGAGCTCAAGCTTTACTGCTTGTCTAGGCCTTCTGCCCTGATGATTCCCCACAAGGCCCCACCTACAGTGTTTGCACATAATGACTTCTTCTGGAAAGCAAAGTTATTATTGCAGAGCTGAATAACACTTTCACAGATGTAAACCAGCCACTTCCTTCACATTATGCAACAGGTAATCTCTTGCAACAGTGCCAGTGCAGCCCAACAGGAACTGATGAGATTATGACCTGGGTGAGGTGGTTGAAGTGGAGGCCCCACTCAGGGAAGATGTTTACGTGGACCATCAACAGGGCTGTTGATGTCCCCCTGGCCATTAGGAAGCCAGAATACAGACCAACCATTGATAAGGCACACTCATTAGTACTCCGTTCACCGCCATCGAAGCCTCCTCTCAAGTCCCATCAACAGTGGGTCACATCACACTCACTGAAAGCTGAGGATCACACACTTCCTGCATTTAGATGACAGTGGTTTTACTGAAGTATTATTTGAAGGGCAGTGCATCATAATTTGTGGGTTTTTTTTCTCTGTTTTAATGTTTTTCTGTTGTTATGTCTGTAAAGCACTGTGAATTGCCTTGTGTCTGAACAGTGCTATATAAATAAACTTGCCTTGCCTTGCCGTCAAATGCTGAGTGGGACTCAACAGCTTCCTTGTATTGACAGATGTGTGCTTGTGATAGAATTTGATCGGATACTTGGAGCAGTATTGGCCCCCGCACTGACACTGATATTGATTGAATACCTGTATCCATATTGAGAGGGGATGCCTCTTTGAATTTTGATATGTTACTGGCAAGTATGGCAGTCAATACACAGATAGATTGCCCCATTCCTCAGGGGTTCCAGGTAAATTATAATGTGACCAAGGGAAACAACATCATGCAAGCTGAGATCAGAATATTACCAACATTTGTCTCACTATTGGTATCAGGATCAGAATCAGCTGATACTTTAACTGTCCTGTCTGGTGTTGGTGAGAATGCCTGTCAACACGTAGTTCTTTCACGGCTTAGGTATTTGCTGAAACAAACACTAGAATCCCTCGATTAGGAAGCATCTGTTCATCCACAAGAACTTTGAACATCCTTGTAGCAAATTATGAAATTATTCTGATCTGTGTTTAATGAGGACAAAAAAAAAAAAAGAAAGGGGGATGGAGTTCTCTTTCTCAAAGTATTGGCTAAATTTTGAGTTGTGGGAATAGGTTGGCTTTGATTGCTGGCAGGATTTAAAGTGATGTGTGATGCATATAAATTGATTAGTAACAGGGGGGGGGGGGGGAGGAATGGGAACAATGTCTGGCTCGAGGCAAAGGATTAGAGTAAAAAACAAGCATATGGTTTGGGAACTCCCAGCACCGCTTGTTTTTGAAAGTGAGATTGATTTGAAAGCTCGTTCCTCCTTTCTCCGTATGTGTTATGTGTAGGAAGTGGAACACAACGCTACAAACAATGCTGAATACCTTTATAGACATATGTTAGCAGGCTGCTCTGGAAGTGGTGTGCATCTCCTCTGACTCAGAATGCTGCCAAACTTGATCTGCAGCTTTCTCTGCAACTCCTTGACAAGCAGCAAGGAGGAAGATGAAGGGTTGGCCAGGATCTGTTTCCTCATAGCTTTGTGTGTGTGTGTGTGTGTGTGTGTGTGTGTGTGTGTGTGTGTGTGTGTGTTAAAGTTTGAGTAGGTGTGTGCGTGTACCTGCCTGTGTGAGCTTGGTGGAGGTGGAATCCTCCGACTTCCTATCAAGACCACAAATTAATGATTCACATATTTCCTGAACCTCACAACAGCACTCAGATGTCTCTTTGAGTAGCTAAAGTGTGTTTCTACAAACAAACATATAACTATGTCATACTTCTTAAAACACACAACCTCTTCACTGTTAAAGCACCAAGGCATCAATTAATGAATCACATCAGTTCATCTACCAGCAACTTTAATCCATCCCTTACATTATTCACTGATATGGCTGATCACAGACATACTGCTACATTATTTCTGCTAAAAGACAATATGACAAATATTGCAGGAAGATATTTTTTGTGCGACTGTTTGATGTTGTTGCGGCAGAGTGAGATGGTGGTTCACACTCGATTCGCTTGTTAATGATGTTAAATTTGCATCAATAGTCATGTGGTCAAGAGAACAGCTCTGTGACAACATTTGCCTTTGTGTTTTTTTTTTTTTTTTTTTTCTCATTTCAGTGAAAAACATTCATTATGAGCCACATTATGTGGAATGGCTAAATTATTGTTGTATCCTTCTGCTGTATCAGTATTGCTCTCAAAAACACCATTTAGTCAGACTCGATTATTTGGATTAATCACTGAGAAATGTGTATTTAAAAAAAAGAAAAAAGCCAAACATCTCAAGTGTTTGGTTTTATAAATCAAACTGTTTGACGATGTAATCCCGTGATAATAGTAAGTTTAAGATGAGACATTAACTTCTAAAAATAAGTGGCGGTTACGCTTATCTAATCAGTTCTGTTTCGCCAAAATTGACAGGAAATGAAGTCAACACAATTTTCAAAGTTGAAAACTCGATCTCTGAAGTGATCACCTCTAACATTTGATGATCCTGTAACAAATCAAGCATTCAAACAAACAGAGACAATAACTGACCTATTGATAGATAATAGATTGAATGATACATTCATGTTTTACATTCATTTAACAAAAGAGGCCTCAGAGCTCACATCTTCTAAATAGACTTCAGTCTACAACAGGCAGTGACGCTATTATATTTCTCTAAGTGATTCACATCATTAGACCAAAACAACTTTAGCAGTGAGAAGTCTTTAAACTGTCCTTCTTGTCTGGTTATTATTATTATTATCCTTCACACAAAGAAAAACAAATGTGAGGTTGAAAGGTGTGTTAAACTTACTTGAAGGCAAAATGTGTGTGTGTGTGTGTGTGTGTGCGTATGTGTGTGCGTGTAGTCACATGGCCCAGCCGACAGTGGTTTGTTAAATTCCACCCTGCCCGGGGGCAGATGTGAGGAGACGAGCTGTGGTGACACTGCGGATATACAGACACACCCATCAGTTGGTTTGGCAGCAGAGTCACTTGCTTTCACTAAATCCCAAACTTAAGTGCGTCCTGATTGTTTTGCCTCCAAATAGACAAAAGTCACCTATTTGCCTCTGTTGCAAAAACATTTTCACACACCGGTTATTTACAAAAAAAAAAAGAAAAAGTTCTTAAAGCCACATTAATCAGACATTAAAGTTGTTAAAATGTGTCTGCACACAGGTAAAGATGGGTCATTTTCACTGCGGGCGTCAGGAAGTAAGGCGCTGTGAGTGCTCATATTCTAATAGCTCAGCAGAATCAGATGTACACGTGTGTCAAGCCAAGCAGGAAGTGTTGTCCTGGCAACCATAACAGATAGTTCACAGAGGTAGTGTGACCTGATTTCGGATCAGTCCCTTCAGCGTGTGGAGATTTGTGGAGTCTGATTCGTTGCTCACTCTTCTCTCCCTGCACTGACACTTTGAACGTTTGTGTCTTGCAGGGTTAAAATAATCGCGTTTGTTCGTCCTGACTGGAGATGACTGTATGCGGACAAAAACGTCTCCACCCAAATATGAGCACCTAAAACCTCCACGTGGGAGGAGAATCCAAAGAATGCTTTATTTACCACAACATCCTCATGGCAGCTACAAAGCTCCTCTTAAATTACAACCCTCATTTCATTCTCGTCCTCGGGATAGAAAAGTTTTCTTCTTGATGTTCTTGGTTTTTTTTTAAAGCGTAGTTATTTAGCTCCAATAGCCTGCTGTCTTAACCCTCAAGCTGCCTTTCAGCTCATATGCTGCAGTGTCATTGGTTGTTGATCCATTGTACTGAAGGTGCAGGTGTGTACACAGACTTCAGAAACAGGTCATTTAAAGCTACAGAGTCTTTATACACGGATGCCTTGTTGTGACTCACAGTCACCTCAAGGTGCTCTGGGCCTGTGAGAGCACGTCAGGAGGTAACACAGAAATCATCGAGTGTCTCTGAAGGACAACACACTTTTAAATATCTAAATGTTTTGAAGAGTTTGAATATTTAACGTGTGCTCCCTGCCGTTTGTGTCTCGTCTTCAGTTTGTCTGCATAAAGGTTCTTTTATGAGGTTTACCTTTTTGTGATTGTTTGAATTTTATTTGACAGCTGCAGAGTCATACTAAATTGCAAACCTTAAAACCAACCTGTCTTTTTTTAAATTAGTTTTCGGGCTTTGCCTTTATTTGGGTAGAACAGTGGAGTTTGGGATCCAGGGAGAGAGAGAGAGGTTGAAGTTGAACCTGGACCGCCCTGCTTGGAGGACTGTAGACTGTGTTCATGGGGTCTGATGGCAAACTGAGCCTGACAGCTAACCGCTCGTATTGATTCATATAAGGCTTCATAGAGAAACCTTCACAGGCGGGAGCATCTTGTTTTAGTCTCCTTAGTTATTATTGGTTGAGAAGGATTGGCTAATTTGTCAGGAGATTATTAAGATTATTTATGTTAATCATACGGACAAAGATAGATTTCTTGTTGTGTTATATTTTATTTACAGACTAAAGGAGATATTAGATTCTAAGAAGGGAAATACTTATTTATTAAACAAATAATCAATAATCAAAGCATGAGGTGGACTCAGCCTACATCTTTAAATAGAAGACAAACGTTTTTTATTTTTTTCTGGCTTCACAAAAATCTGAAATTAAAAATGTTCGAAACGTGAAAACTTTCAGCTTGTTTCCACATTTGGTGTCGCCATAGAAACATTCTGATTGCTCTGTTTGAATAAAGTGTCTCCATCATTGATGACAGTACTACAGAGTACGAGCACTTAAAACTCAAGCATCCTGACGTTTTTCTTTTTGTATAAAAATATTTGAACCCGGGATTTTCTTGGTCAAAGTGAAAAAAAATGTTTTTCATGCTCTATGGATATTTCCTATTTGTTGTTGTGTTTGGTCTAATGGTGAAAAGCTGTCCCCACAAACCTTGAGGAAGTTATGATGATGCATGAGCATTGTAAGATAAGATAATCCTTTATTCATCTTGCAAGCAGAGAAATGTACAGTGTTACAGCAGCAAAGCAGGATAGTAGAAGAAAATCACAAAGTTCAAAAAATCAAAATAGATGAAAATATAAGTGTAGAAAAAATGTGCATCAAAACAATAATTAAAGAGCTAGTAAAACATGCATAAAAAAGGAACAGTTGAAAAGTCAGTAACTTAAAGATGTAAGTCTGTAAGCATTGTGATTAAGGATCCAGAATAGATCTCGTACTTTTGAAACACTCTCCACTGTGTATGAGAATCTGTGTCCTTTTCTATTTCAAAGTGGGCCTGTCCAAACAATTCTATGTGTTTATGTGTATTGGTAAGTGTGGGCTGTGGACAGAAAACATGACTTGAGATTGAATTAGAGAGATGGGAACTGAAGTCTTTTTTAGATATGTTGAGACAACAGGACCTTTGTTTTCGTCAGCAAACCACAGCATGCAGGGAGCTCAACCTAATAACTCTGCTATGGAGGAGTGGGAGGGGAAACTGCTGCTAAACTAACAGGTTAGGATCTAGGGTAGCAAATGGATGGAAAGTTTCCGGTAAATATTTGAAAACTTTCCATGAGAAGTTAAGCTGGGGAATTTTGGGAATATTCCAAATCGGAAACTTTTCTATGGGAATTAACTGGAAATGCAGGAAATGCAGTCTAATTTAATCGAACCGTATCATATCCAAGCATAAATATAAACATTTAGTTTTGTCCGAAGCAGAAATCTATGCAAAATAATACAATTAAAAAACATGACGTTTCCACAGGTTTACATCAAACCAGCTCATGGGCGCCTCCTGTGGGCTGCCCCCTCACTCTGACATCTCTCCATTCATGAGTGTCCACCGGTCCTGTTTGTGCATGTGTAGTCCACGGGCTCAAATAAGTGGCTTCAATAGTCTTGTGCTCTGTGCTCAAAGTGTGGTCCAGGTTTCACAAAATCACATTTGGATGTGATGGAGGAGTGCACGGTGCATGTAGGGGGCGTGGCCTCAATAGACCTGCAGTAAGCATTGTGATTGAGGACGAGCATATTTGATTTACATGGCATGAAATCTGGTTGTTTTTGTCAAAATTATGCTAAAATACATTTTTCCCAACTATATTTTAGTTCCCTGTTCAGGGCCAACCTCCATTTTCATTTTAAATTCCCAGTTTATTCCCATAAATTTTAATGGAAAGTTTCCAACTTTGAAGATTTTTATAACCCTATTTGGATCACAGTACTGCCAACTCACAGCAGGGGCTTATTGAAAACTGTTCAACAAAATCTGTGAATATCTTTAGATGGATCAACACAGAAGAGGGTGCACATCCCTCTCTGTGGTCTGCCCTCTCCTTCCTCTCCTATAATTGTAACGTCACAGGAGCTGATGATATTTGGGAGGGAGCTGTTAAAACAGATGAATAGTGTCTCACACAGAATGTCAGGCCTTAGAGCACATTTCATACTTTGAGAGCTGTGTTTTGTGTGTTTGAATGTGTTAACACTATTAAGAGTAATCCCCCCCAGAAAGTGACGAACAAGAGAACACAGTGGTGCTCTGTGAAAACTTTGGAAAGCTTACAAGTTGTGTCAGTAGTTTTATGCTCTGAAGGTTTAGGAAGCACGTCAACATTTCAGACAATCAGAGAAATGTGCTCCGAAAACAAAGTCCTCTGAATCTGGAGGTTGTTAAATAATCTGTAGTACCTTCTGTCTGCCACATGGTGGTGCAATTGAGCTGCATCCAGAAAACTACAGTTACTTTCTGCTGCTTAGAGAAAACTTTATTGATCCCCAGCAGGGAAACTTAACAACATCAGACATGTCCACACGTGGACCGACGGGTGAGCTCAGCTTTATTGGCCAGGTATGTTTAACACAGAAGGATTTAAACTCCAGTAGACTGTGCTCTCTTTGTACTAATAAAGCTTCAGCTTCAGTCTGTAGACGAGCACAGAAGAGGACCAGTTCCAAAAATACAAAATCATTTCTAATGATGAGAAAAACAGCAGAACTAAACAAAAATGTTGAAGACCCATTAAAGCCAAACTGATGCTAAACAGAGATAGCATGTGATGTCAATTGAACCTATCATATTACATTTGTGTCACTGCATATGCAGAGCTTTAACCCTAAATGTTTGGTTTATATCAGTTTGAGTGTGTAATTGTTTAGATTGAACTATAGAAATATGCTTCTTTTGTCCTGCTCTACTTTCCTCTCCAATAAATCACTAATAGATTTTCTCATCACATTTAGCAGACAGTGAGTCACAAGTTTTTTTGTTTTTTTATTGAGATTTATTTTTTCCTCAACATGTACTCTTAAAGTATAATTAACCCCGTCCTGTTATGCTGTCTCCATCCATTCACGTGTTTACTCCATTTGGCAGAAGTGAAACCAATAAGATTTAATGTGCACATGTGATCACCTCGTTCCTCAGACTTGTGTCTGGTCGAGTGAAGGGCTTTGAATTACTCCCACTCACAGGAAGACGCACCTTTTGTGAGGACACTTACACACTCCTCTCTTATGTTACTTCCTTACACATACAGGAGATTCCATAAGACTGACGCCCAAATATGGGCACATCCTGTGCAGTGGTGGAAGAGACTCCAGTCTACATACAGTAAACAGACTTCCTGTCAGACGGGTACAGGGGCAATAGGAGTGGATTTTGATTTTCTTTGAAGTCAAACATCTTAACAAATCCTAAATGCTTGTCTGACGACTGTGTGCATTGTTAGTGAAGCAGCTTTTTAAACAACTGGAGGAAAGTTTAAGATGCAGCAGAAGCATGTATAGTATCCATCTTAAAGCTTTCAGTTACAAATGAATCATTCATAAAGCTTAGAGTTATTCAGTGGTGTGTGTGTGTGTGTGTGTGTGTGCAGGCAGGCTGGAGAAACAGTGTCACTTCGAGGGATCTTCATTTCTTTAGCGCTATTGATGAGCCTATGGAGAAGTCTTCTGGCATCCTAAACAAAGGCCAGTGTGTGTGCGTGTGTGTGTGTGTGCGTCTGTGTTGCTGAGGTCCTGTGAGGACAAGACAGATTTGACACCTGTGGCATAGAAGTTTGATTCCATGAGTGTCTGTTGGTGCTTTTCCGAAGAAGACTCCCGGCACCCCTTTCTAACTCCTGGGGCCCCGAAGTCTTTGTGTCCCGCCACACTACGCCTCTCTGTTCAAAAACAAGCAGAACCAGGTGTTCAAGACTTTCACAGTCCCCGCCTGTCCCATCGCCGAGAGTCTCTGTGTCCTGAGGTTTTTTTGTGTGTTTTTTTTTAAATCAGGTGTTGCATTCACACTCTGTTAAATGGACTCACGTGTAAAGAGCTCTAAAGTTTTGTTTGGCTGTGATTTATAGAGCCATTGACTCTTCTCTGGTGCACATGGAACAAGGCCTCACATTTTCTACTTCTACAGTAGCTCCTTGTACAAATAACCTCTCTGACCGGTAACAAACAGGCAATGTTCCCCCGGCACAGACTCCTTATTGGGGAGGGACAGTTATCTGATTTAGCTGAACATATTTTTCTCACCAAGAGAAGTCTGGCTGGGAGTCTTTAGACATTTAAAAAGAATCAATTCGTTAAGATGATTATATCTCTACTTGCACATGTTTCTGTATGTTAAAGTCAACCACAGTAGACTTTTTGTTTAGAAGAATCCGAGCTTATTGCTGAAAGAAACACTTCAGCAGAGCGTGTTTCTGTGAGTTAACCTCCATAAAATACTAACACACTGAATGAAAATTAAATTAATTAAAAAGTCTAATAATTACAAACATGAAGATGAAGTTTTCCTTTCTTTTTTCAAAAGTTAAAACCTTACACTTGGCTAAAACTGCCAATATAAAAAAAGATGGGTGGACTTGGTGACCTCTGGTGCAGGGAAATGGATGGAGCATGAAAAGAGAGGAAGTAAACGGAGATGAAGGGAGGAGGCAGACAGACATCATTTTGGAAGGTATCGGGGTGGGCTGCAGAGGAAGTGGCCTCGCTGTGACCCACAGGGTGAGCCTCTTCCTCCAGCGGACATGTCTTTGAAACTGTTAGACGAACTCAGTCCCAATGGTGGGAGGGAGGAGCAGCCATTCATGTGGCTTCTGATTAATAGTAACTCAGAGCCCTGTGTGTGTGTGTGTGTGTGTGTGTGTGTGTGTGTGTGTGTGTGTGTGTGTGTGTGTGTGTGTGTGTGTGTGTGTGTGTGTGTGTGTGTGTGTGTGTGTGTGTGTGTGTGTGTGTGTGTGTGTGTGTGTGTGTGTGTGTGTGTGTGTGTGTGTGTGTGTGTGTGCAGGGCTTCTGTAAGTCACTGCGTCTGTCTCACAGTCTGTTCGTCTCTGTGTTCATGTTTTTTAAACAATATGCATATACAACATGCATTTCTGGGCTTGCAGCAGAAATGCATGTTGTATTGCATGTTGTTGCATTGGTGTATTTAAACGAATGTTACGGCTTTTGTGTAAAATGACACAATCAGTGAGTTTATGTCCTTTATTTTATAAGTTTACAGTTTTACTCCCTTATAAATCTCTCTCCTCTCTCTCTCTCTGTCCCTCTCTCTCTCTCTCTCTCTCTCTCTCTCTCTCTGTCCCTCTCTCTCTCTCTCTCTCTCTCTCCTCTCTCTCTCTCTGTCCCTCTCTCTCTCTCTCTCTCTCTCCTCTCTCTCTCTCTGTCCCTCTCTCTCTCTCTCTCTCTCTCCTCTCTCTCTTTCTGTCCCTCTCTCTCACTCTCTCTCTCTCTCTCTCTACAGACGTTTTAAAAACAAAACCAAAGTTATTTGACATTCAGTTGTATGACTGGTGACATTTCATGCTGCGTGACACAGCATCTTGAGTAACTTCACGGTTATTTCCTCTTGCGTTGGGGGATTTTTGCCAATCACGACATTCTGACCTTCATTCTCTGAGACTAAAAGGGAGATCCCCAAAGTTTGCAATCAGTTTGTCCACCCCTCAGGTCTGGATCATCTGGAACATCGTCGTGGTATTTTTCACTGTCGTTGTTTGAGCACGCAGGACGATTTCACTGATGCTCAGACTCCATGTAATCAAGACTTCGGATTATACAACTCAAACACGCACAGTGAACAGATCTCATATGACTTCTCTTTTGTAGTTTTTATCATATTTCTCTCAGTCGGTTTCATGCTCAGGAGCTCTAAATGGAGTATTTTTGATTAACCTTGCATTGATTGACTTATACATTCTTCCTCTCGTAGTCTTTTGTGCTGTCCCTCTTCCCTCAACAGTAGACCTTCAATCATATAAAGTTCATAAAGCCTGGCCTTGCTAACAGAGGACCACTGAATGCTTATAGAGTTTATAGTAGTACTCATGACCTGATAATAATATAGAGACTTTTGCCTCTCTATCAGTTGTGTAATTAGGTGGAGAAAATAGCTTTATCACAATGACTGTTGCATTTTTACAACCCTAACTTGAAGAATCAGGCATCAGCAGAATCCAGTTACACTTTTAGGGAACAACAATTTGTTCCACATCTTTGCATCTGTGCGTGCGTGTGTGCGTGTGTGCGTGTGTGCGTGTGTGCGTGCGTGCGTGTGTGTGTGTGTGTGTGTGTGTGTGTGGAGAACGATCACGTCCTGTGAGTCTCTGTTCCTTCTTGCTTGCAGATAATGTGGATCATTCAGTCCTGAACTAATCGCCACCAGTGCTTAAGATAAAGATGTGTGAGACCATGTGACTTCTCTTGAAATGATCCCACACTTCCTGTAAACTGCAGGATGGCTCAGGTGTATGTCTTAGTGTACCACTGTCAGGGAGTGTAGACTGTATTAGAAGTATTTGAGTAGGTGTAATTCTTAAAAGTCATTTCAATACAGACTTGTGAGGGAATCTGCTCAGAGTCGGGACAGAAAACGATACCTACACTTGTGGAGCCGGTCATTTGAACTTTGACCTGTGAGAACAAAGGTCATCATGTAGAAAAATAAATATCATCCTCAGAGCGACACTTCAGAGTAAGCAGAGCTTCTCAGATATCCACTGATTTAATGAGGCGATGCCCAGACATGAATAATGCTCTGTGCAGCGGGGTGGTCGGTAGCTGAGGTTTGGACTTTCAGGTCAACTTTATTTATTTACTCGTGTTGATTAGGCTGCTGCTGTGATATCAAACTTTTCATATACCCCAAAACATACAGTGTTTATTTTCTGCACATCCCATACACCATGCACTCACGAGAAGCTGCCTTTAATACAGATCCAGATTAGCATGTATGCTAACTCATCATGCTAACATCTTGTATTTTGGAACAGATTTTCATCACTAACTTTTTTTTTTCCATATGAAGGAAACGAACAAGCAAATAAACATTATTCTAAATATTAAGTTAAACGTTAACGTGGTCATGTGACCTCTGTGTGAACTCTGAACTGATGTTGGATCAACTCTGAGTACTTATTTGTTTATGTATTTGTTTCTATGTTTTTGACTTCCCGGTAACTGTCTTCTTCTTAGCAGGGCCGAACCTGATGAATAAGTTGATGTTCTCAGATATTTTTTGTGGCTTGCACGGTAACTCTAATTATAGAATCCTTTGGAAAAGATCTGGATTTTTTATGAATAATCTGTCAGTAATGTGCTCGAGTCATTCACCTCGCAGGAACTAAATCACACTTTCCCAGTCACTCGGTGAGCATTAATGGGAAGCTTCTCGTTGACTTAATAGGAGAGCTGTCTCTGTTTCTGTTCCATTTAGTTATTTGACTTGTGTTCATCACTTCGCCTTCCTTGCATGTTCTCAGCATTGTCTCAGTTAGTGTGCGTCTCTGGTGTGTGAGGCTTCTGGGAGAAAACGAAAGCAGGTCAGTGTGACTGATCACAGTTCTGGAAAATTCCACACGGTGTCTCTCTCTCTGCTGAAAGCCTTCCATGTGTTTAGAGTCACACGTCAGCTACAGTGACTCCACATTGACTCACATGATGGGCCGTCATTCTTTGACGTGTCAATCCATTGTTAGGGTTTTCTCAAATGCAAATTGGGTTTCTTAATATTCTGCTGTTTGTTTGTGTGAAATGTTTGATACAATTCTCTTCTCTTGACTGAAGTTCAGGGACCTTCCTCGTGCAGCTTTACAAGTTTGGTTTGGGATTATTTTTTTTTTAAATTCAGTGTGGAAGTTTCACCACGCAGTTGAATGAAAAGTCTTTAACCTTTCACATTGTTTGGAAAGCTGTCTTTAAATCATGCTGCTGCATTATTCTACCACTACGTCTCTTTGTCCTGTTTGACTGGATTGACAGCTCTGATTGAATTTATCTGTTAAACTTACTCAACCGCTGCAGTGTGAGTCTGGCTATGACACAAATGTATTAATAGTTTTCATTAAAAGAACATCAAACATAGAGAGCTATTTAGAAAGACAAACATTTATTTTTCATTTCCTCCATGTAACCAGCTCATAATAATAATAATAAAAATATAGTGAGTGTAGCTGAATATCATAAAAAATAAAGCAAATATCAACTTCACATAAGTAGACTTTGCACCTTCAAACACACACACACACACACACACACACACACACACACACACACACACACACAGTCTTTGTCCATCCCTGTTTATGTCACCCTCTGACTAATCCCATTTCCTCTCTTCTTGACAAAACAAACGCATTTTTACGACCTTTACGTTGCTTTCTAATGAGCTGTGACGTCCGAGTCTTTATCAGTTATTCCATCCGTGCACGCTGCCGTTTAATCCCTTGTATGGGTTGTGAAGGTGGGGATACACAACCAGCAACACTACAGACCTTTGGCCTGCAATCTTCCACCTTTAGCTGCAGCAGTCGTTGCACATGTAGTCTGACCAGCTCCGGGGTGGAGGCTGGAAAGACTGACTACGTCTGTTTATTGTTCCATACAGGCAGGGCGAGAGAGATGGAGATCCATTGTGTAGTATCTCTCTGCCCTCCTCATGAATAGCAGCTTTCAAAAGGGACGAGTGACTGAGACGAAAAGAGGGGGAAAAAAAACCCCACTCACAATAGCTTTAAGTTTTATAGCGTTCCTGACGCCGGCTGCAGATTTTTTGGCATGCAACCAAACACAACATACACACAGCTGCACAGCTCTCCCTCTCTCTCTCCTCTCACGCACACAAACTACTCTTATCTCTCTCTCAGTCTCACTCACACTCGTGTTTTTCTACAGGCCTCTACACCACCGCTTCTAGCAAACTCCACTCTGCATGCACTAAGCTTTCTTTTGTCTTTTTTTTTTTTTTTTAAAACAATAGCATTTGTTTTCTGAGGGGCAGAGCAGAGAGACGCAGCCTGGCAGCCTCTCTTGGCCTCGGTCGGACGTGTCTCCTGCATGTCACCCTGTGTGCGTCTGCTGTGACGTCTGAAGGGCATTATATGCCACAGGCCTCTGTTTGTTTTTGGCTGCTCTCGTCCTGATAATGGCCCATTAAACAGAGGAACAGAGGCTCATAGGCACCTCTGTGGAAACAGCAAAGACCTCTCTAATCTGGATGAAACCCAGCTGGCATTCAGTTTGGTAATACTTAGCTACTGTAGGAGCAGTTTTAGCTTAAAGTCGCTCCGCTCCTGCCAGCAACAACACTAACCTGCTGGCTATTTTTAGTGCATACTCGAGCGGCTGATGATATCCGTAAGGCGCTGGCTGACCTCTTTGTCTGGTTTTATGTTCCTCCCAGTCGTGTGGCATCCTGTGCGTAAAGATAGGAGTTACGTCTGAATATTTGTTCGGCATCAACAAAAGTCTTTTACATAATTGGCTCGTTTCATACCGACCTTCCTGTGGAAGGAATGCAAGGAGCTCAGTTTACAGTTGCATCAGTTGAAAAGGGCCACATCTCACATATAATCCTGTCACCTCTGCACATTCTGTCAGTCTGCCCGGAGTCTCGTGCAGCATCTCCTCGTCTCAATGAGAAGGACGTCCCCTTCTTGACTGCTCTATAAAACACCTTTTGATGATAGCTCATTTGTAAGACATGGTGTTATCAAACCTGCATCATGTGGGTAAAGATTCTCTCCTTCACAAGAAGATTCAATGTCATTGACTTCTGTAGAGCGAGGATCTGATTCAGGACCATTCATTAAAATACAGAATGATTTGGCACAGTTTAATCTGATCTGAGTCTCACTGATAGTTTTTTTTTTTACTTTATGGAACTGATTAAATGTCATGTGTTTAGTCATTGTGTATATGTGAAGTCTTTTGACAGGTAGTTGGGGCAAGAAATGAAAACACGTTTTGTTTCTGACACATAAGTCTCAGCTCTTCCATAGGCCAGATCTCACTTGTGACGCTCCGCCTAAACTAAAGCTCTTCATTCCTTTAAGAGACAAAAAATAAAGCCAATGTAAATATCATGAATGAAAGAATGAAAACACTTCAAGACATCATGGGTTTTTTTTTGTAATTTCTCTGATTGTCACATAAAAGTGTCTTCAGTGAGTTGAGGCTGTTGAAAGTCTTTAATGTTCAGATTTCGCTAAAGTGAGGTTCTTCCTTCTGTCCTTGTGTTTGATCACTTTCCTGCAAGGAGTAAAGGTGGAGAGGTTCTGAAAAAGTGTCTCTCCCTTCATAGGAAGTCCACATGACTTGACCTCTGAGGTGGAGAACTGTAACCATGCTGGAGAGATGAAAGAGGCGAAATACAGTCTGCAAGAAAATAGTCAAAACCTCACTGAACTGGTTTATAACTTTGAATCCAGGTCATCTTCACAGGTCCTCCATGGACTGATACTTCAGACCTGTAAAACCTGGTTATCAACAACTTACCTGCAGCATCCCTACACTAATCCACCATGGGTTAGGAAGAATAAAAGGTGGCTACATGTACATTTGATGCCGTTGTTGCCTGAGTTAAAAAACTGTTATGTTTTGTTTCTATGCTGACCTCTTCTTCACTTTCTGCACACCCATTTTAACTTCACTCGCCCACACAACTCTGATACGACATTCCCAATAACTTTTAAGGCATTCAGCACAAAAAAGGATTGCACAACTAACAATTTGTTCTCCAACAAGGACAGCTGACCCCTGCTAGCTTAGACTGTCTCACTCAGCACTTCAGGACACATATCTTACCACCTGGCATGCACAGTGCTGTGTGGTTCAACAAGTCAAGGGCAGAGTTACGGCTGAGTGGCTGTTGTTCTTTTTTTGAACGGTGTGAAGAAGGCGACTGTCTTTGTGCACTCGTCTTTAAACGTACCGTAGAATGAATCTCTCCTGCATCCATTCCTGTGCGAAGCTGAATGAGGGACTTCAAGAAAAATAAAAGCCCCCCTGCTGGAGCTGATCTCATTTCACCCTGAGAATTCTGCTTAATCCTCACATACCAGAGAGTAACTTGTCCCATGTGTTATCACTGTTATCTGCCATTATGGTGAGCAGCGAACTAACTGCATGTTCACTGTATCCTGTTCTAATATCACCATGTTGAAGGACACTGATTAGCCTTCTATCTCCTGGATGTGCTCACCTTATCTAACTTGACCTGCAACAATTTATTTATTTATTTTAAATTGGTTTCATAATGAACTGGATCGACTTGTAAATCCTGCAGTATAACTCGTCAGACATCTGCTCTGTGTTTGAAACAAGGAATCATTCAGAGTGTATTTGGACAGGAATGAGCCTGTAGTAATTGCACATGAATTTAGGATTTAGAAATCCTGCAGAAATGAGTCCAGTCTAGTCTTCTGTCTAGACACTGTTTTACAATATGCCCGATTGTTTTTCATCCTGTTTGAGCCACAACATTTTTATAGGATTGTTCAGTCGTTCAGACTTCAGAACCTACTGTATGCCGGTTTAAGTTAAAACAGAGATGTTTTCATGTCGTATTTGCAGCACCACGCTTAATCTAGACAACTTTCCATTAACCTTTGCACCATCCGGCAGCTTTTTCCAGGAAACGTTTGCTTACACAGGAATTATGAAAAACCCTGCAGCCAATCACAAGTCAGCAGTCTTTGCAGATGGGCAACGAGAGTGCAGAATTTCCCTGTATTTTCCTTGTACTGCGTTTACAGCCAGTGGCCTGGGTGGGGTCGTGTCAGCTTCGCTTATCTTAGCAGCCATACCTGCAGCTCTGGGTGGTGCTGCAGCTCCAAGCCTCCACTAAGATCCTTTAGAGAACACAGAGTAGCTTTGTGTTTCTCTCAGCTCTGTGTCCTTCACTCAAGGCTGCATATAAGCAGCACTTTGTACAGAGCTTCATAGAAAAACGTTATGAATTGTAGTGTATGCTTTTTGGACACAAAAGGCAGAAAATGTGCAATAATATACAGAACTTCAGGAAAATCATTTGGTTTAGTAGATGAAAGTTTGACACTCTATATGTTGATTAAGAGACAGATTTTCTTCAAGGAGAAAACCAAGGTATTTATGTTGGGACATGTTTAATCAACTCGCTGTTCAGGAAAAAAAATCTGATAAACATTCTCAGATGTTTTGTTCGATAACATCTAGATCACATCATTTTAGTGTCTTTGGTGTTAAAGGGATACTTCACCCATTTACATGAAGCTGTGTGTCATTAGAAACATGGTAGTAGTGTTGAATGGTCGTGAATCCAGCCCTCATTTTGCCCTGAGACGAGAAAAATGTGTTTTTCTTTGCCTGGAAGTTTTCTTCATGTGATGCAAAAAGCGTCATATTGCATCACATGAAGAAAACTTCCAGGCAAAGAAAAACATATTTTTATTTTTTTCTAATGATGCAAAGCTTCATGCAAATGGGTGAAGTGTCCCTTTAAGTAAAACTCTTATTTTACATGTTTTTCTTTTGAAAACATGAAATTCAGCTTGTAAATTGTTGATTGCACTTTCAAAAGAAGACAAATATTGAGCTGCACCTTCAGCACAACAATTTCAACTCTGAGTCACAGACATTTCTGCATGCACTTATATAAAGAATAAATCAAATGGGACCTAATATGGACCCTTGATGGACACCATTTTATCAATTTAAAACTTGAACTCTTTAACTCACAATGATCAGGTTTTTAATCTTACATACTTTACACATTGTCTTTATTAAAGTCAACAAGGGCAGCAAATTCAACTTTTTATTTAATGTTTTTAGTCTTCACTTTAAGCTTGAAAACTTTAAAAAATAAGATTCAGAATTGACGTCTTCAGGTGTCTGGTATAACCAATAGTCCAAACTCTACAGTCAACTCAGAGAAGCAGGAAACCTTCTGACTGGAGAAACTACAACAAGCAGCCATTCAAAATACTGCTGTATTTAACATCTAACATGTGTGATTGTCAATTCTTATCAGATGTGTTTATGTTAATTGACTTATTTAACTGATGGCCTACAAAGCACAACTGACCATCGGCAAGCAGATGGCACATCTCTTTATGATTATGGTTAATGGCTGGCAAGGTTTTTACCAGGTCAAACTCAGATGAAGTATTTGGGCCACACAGCCTGTGTTTGTTTACATTTCCAGCGAAAGAAAAAAAAAAAGAGGGGGTAGATTATTCTTAAGCCAATATTACGCATGCATGTATCAGCAACGAGATAAAAGCAGATGATAAACTTAAGTAGACATAAGCATTATACAATGAATCGTAACAGAAGACAGATGCAAACAGATGTTCCTGTATTTAAATACATCGACTAGACGTTCATCAGAGAGATGGAGAGGATTCCGAATTGATCCTGGATTGTCCCTCTTCCTACTAGACAGTTATGTAATATGTGTCTACATTATTTAGGGACTATAGTGCAAGATGTGTCCGTGTCTAACATGGAGGTCATAGCAGACACAAGTATACAACAAGTGGATAATGGAAGATTCATGTTGGCCTTGTTTCTCAGTGTTATCACACTTTTTGTTATTATTATGAACAAGAATTAGCATGACAGAGAAACCCACTCTGGCTTTATTCATATAGTTGTTATAGTTGAGCAGCTGGATCTGTTAGCTCTAAGCTAAAGAAGAGGTATGTCAGTACTGAAGCAATGTTTTCTTGGACATTTATTCATCTTATCTTTACACAGATGTTAATGCCCTCTGTCCAATCACTGCCTTTGTCTGTGCTTACTGTCCTGACAGCACTCACAGGTCTTCTCTCGATATAAACTGTCAAAACAAGTTTGATATTTAAATGATCAGTAGCCTACATCCTACATTTGAGTTGCATCTTGTAAACAGCGCTGTGAAAGTGCGACAAAAGTTGGCTGTTTGCTTCTTGCTTAAAAACAAATGTACATGTTTGGTCAAACTCTCTGCATCACAAGATTTGTTTTAGCTCCATTTCACATCTGAAACCCTTTTCAAACATCTCCCATCTCCAAGTCTCCTGAAAAACTCCAGAGATTACCCAGAGGGGCGCTGTATGTGTGAACACAATAGCCCGATTTTTCCCTCGGATTTTACCCGGAGTTTCCCCTGCCAGACCACTAGGATTTTTTTTCCGCAGACAGTCAGGAGGAGCTGATGTGAGAACACCACAGGAGCGGACCGACGTTTATTCCCTGTGATCGGGGCAGATGTCTACATGCCATCACTACCATCTCTGTGCACGTAATTAAACGGCTGCATTATGTTTTGTGTACGCCTGTATGTTGTTCGCCACTCTTTTGTGGATGTTGTTATTCCATTGGACTACATGTTGCATTGACTTAAAGCCAAATATTGTGATTATAGCATCGTGTGGTGTGAATGTGCATTTGTGAACGGAGAAGTCAGAAGAATCCTGGAGAAGTGTCAGAGAATGATAAATGCAGATGTTGTTTTCATGTCACAATTAGACACTCGAGGCTTTTTTAGATTTTAAATTGAGCCTGCTTCGTAATAACATAAAGATGGACATGTGCTGTACTACGACGTTATGTAAGGTAATCGTGCTTAGACACCGTTGAGTCCTGTTTAGCGGGGGGGGGGGGGGGCGGCACGGTAGGGGTTGTCAGCGTGACCTCACTCCCAAGTGTCCCTCCATTCTCTGTGGTTTTCTGTTTCTCCTGGTAAACAAAGACATTGTGATATTTTCAGTGTCAACGGAAACAAGGTTGGCCCCTGTCTTTAAAACAGCTTTCTCTTTTCTCTTTTCTTTTCTTTTTTTTTCGGTGGGAAAGTGATGATGTCACTGTGGTGGTTCTCAAGTGGGAGCTCTCCACGTCTCCTCCCTGCCTCACCCCTTCTCGTTCTCACACACCAACACGCACAGTCTCTCCCCACCGTCCTCATCAACACGATCCAGCTTCACTCAGCAACAGGAGAGATGATTACTCAGTGTTATTGGGATTGATAAGCCCAGTAACCAAGTGAGAACAGGTCCATGTTTATAGTAACACAGGAGGAGAGAGAGCAGCAGGGCCTTTACTGTGGTCTGTTGAGTGTGAACTCCAGCACAAGGTCATGTTGAAGGTGCAACAGGAGACGGTTTTTCATTCAGCTGGGAAAGTGCTGACTGCCAGCAGAAAGACAGTGAGAAGGCTGCGTGCAGAGAGAGAGAGAGAGAGAGAGAGTGGTGGAAATGAGAGTGTTGTCATTGTGCATGTGTGTGAGAAACACCAATATACTGGCTTGTGGCCAGGCTCCGTGTCTTTGAACTCTCTTTTTGTTCAAAGCGGCAGACATCCGTCTAGACTGTAAATATCGTCTTTCCACAATTCACTGCTCTTCAATTCTCAGCTGCCTATATATAAAGTCAGACTGACGCCAGGCAGAAGGTATACAAGGAACTAAACGCGTTATGTTCACGAGTGGTACTGGTGTTAAAACCTCTGCCTTCATTTGGGGTTTTTTTAGCAGATGGAAAAATAAAGGTGGCGTGAACGATCATTTTTAACCTGCAGTGAACGAAGAGCTCTCTTTTTATTTTCCAGGTTGGCGGCAGTAGCTCAGTCTGTAGGGACTTGGGTTGGGAACCGGAGGGTCGCCGGTTCAAGTCCCGGCACGGACCAAGTCCGGAAACTGGTCTGGTAGCTGGAGAGGTGCCAGTCCACTTCCTGAGCACTGCCGAGGTGCCCCTGAGCAAGGCACCGAACCCCAAAAACTGCTCTGGAGCGCTCGCTGTGGGCAGCCCCCTCACTCTGAGACCTCTCCATTAATGCAGAGTGAAAACCGAATTTCCCCTCGCGGGATTAATAAAGTATATGGAAAAAAAAAAAAAAAAAAAAAAGTCTGTAGTCCTGGTGCTATGAGCCGAGCGCTAACATTAGCATGCTAGCAATCTCACAATGTCCAAGCTTGCATGCTGGCGTTATGATTTAACTGTTGTATCTTAAACATAATGGCTTTTGCTAAATAGATTGTTGTGCAAGTTTCAAAATAAATCTGATCTTCCTTTCTGTTACTTACTTACTTTACATTGAAGACATTTAAGTCTGCTTGTATAGACCGCTCAAGTTTGAGCAGAGACATTGAAGTTTATCTAAACATATTTTAAACCGTGTTGTCTGCATCATTTCTACAAGACATCTTTGAGTTATTGGAGTTGATGAAACCAGAAGCTGCACATAAAGCGTATTCCGATGCAATGCCTAACATCATGTTCCCCAAATATGAAGTTTGAGAGGCAGCGTTCTGTCTTGTAACTGTCTTTTAAGCTCAAAGAGAGGCTAGAGAATGACTAACTTGTCATTTTTGCGTTGAAGTTGAACCAAATTGAAGGCTTTGGACGTGAAAAAAACAATCTGTGCCCACCTCTCATCACCTCAAGTAAAGTCTGGCAAGCCTTGCACTACTGACACCCCAACACAGTTTATTTCAAGCAGTGTGTCTTTATTACTAAAAGCTCCTTCAAAGTAAAAGCCTCAGATACTCCAGTGAGGGGACCACACATACTGTACGTCTGACAGGCGACTCCTCTTTCAGCTCTAATGGAGGTCGTTTGTGTTCGTCAGCAGCATTTTAAAGAGTTTTCTTTGGGCATGAGCTGCTGTGTAGAAGCAGTGTAACACACACACACAGTTTTTCATCTTTGAGTGTTAATGGCACTGACTCATAATGGCTCCCTGTTCTTGGCACTTTGAGCGCCGTGTTAATGAATCACATGTGAGCGTGTGTGTGTGTGTGTAAGATAGAGCAGAGCAGGGGTGGTCCTGCCTGATGTGTGTGCATGTGTAAATGTGTGTGTGTGTGTTTTGTGATAGGGTGGGCTGAGAAAGGGGGTGGTCTCTTTCTGATCTTTGGAGGTAACTTTTGCAGGGTGTCCTATATGTTCATAGGAGCCCTGGTGTGTGATGCCCTCCCGTAGAGTTTCAGTCAGAAGCTGGCATCCCATCACACAGCTGCACAGGCTGACTCAGGCAGCCTGCAGGAATCACATCTGATATTCAAGGGGCTTTTCTTCCCTTTTCACTTTATGCATCAGTTTGACATGTCAGCTTAACAAGCGTGTAAGGAAGATTTTTTTTTCTTCATATTTCATTAAAAAATTACAGCTGAGGTATCTTTCTTCTTTTTTTTTTTTTTTTACCCTTTAGGTCATTATCCCGAAAGTGGCACGTGGCAGGCAGTTAACATCGTCAAAAACCTCCAGTCTGTTTTTGCAGCTTTTTTCTTTTCACTGCTTAAAGACTATAAGTAAAGAAGCTCAGGACAGGACAGTGTACATCCTGAAATATGAAAACTCTTTATCAAACAATATAGTTTTACTGTTTTCAAGTTTTTCTGTTGCAGAAAGGGATGGTAACAAGGGGATGTATTTTCCCTGCAGAAAAAATTAATGCTGCAGCTTCTGCACTTCTACACCTTCTGTTTGCATATTGCACAACTTATGAACCATGCAAATCTGGTTGGCTTGGAAGCAACAGTAGGTGATTTTTTTTTTTCAGCATCTTGAAGCTGTAAATTATCTGCCATAAAAGATTTGTACTGTTTCCCAGTCAGCCGTGAGAGTCAGTGAGTTCATTGTTATAATTGAGGGGAGTAAAGTGGTAACTTTAAGAGAAAACATTTGAATTCTATACTTGAAGCTCCTGTAGACTTTGACATCAAAGTTTAAGTTTTATTAATTTTTTTTTTTTTAAACAGAGGAATTCTCAGACAATTTTTTTAAAGGACCAAAAGATATAAAATATAAAATTGGATATCTTTAAATATCTTCAAGTACACTCCTTTGAGTATTTTCTAACATTTAAGATGTTTGCAGGGAAACAAACTTGGCGCTCAGCCTGCATGTCTTCCATCTTCAGACCTTCTCAGATCTATAGAACTGAACGCCGTCACTCGTCATGTATGGATAAAGAGATTTTGCGCTCTTCACCTGCGGTGCCTCGCCTTTCTGACTAAGCTGTTTCTTCAGTAAGATTGCTCACTTTGCATTGTGCTGTGCGACCCTTTTATGTCTAACTTTCATGTTATCTTTATCATGAGCCCTTTGAATCATCTCTGGCTGTTTCCCGTGGAGTGATTACTCGTCTTTAGTTGGAAATGAAACTCTTTCATCAGACACTCTCCAGCTGGAGTCTGAAAATGGAGATTTTCCTTCCTCTCCCACTTCTGTTTTTTTTTCTCTTTGTGTCTAAAACAAATTAGTCAATTCCCACATAGCAGCAACATCAGAGACTTTCTGAAGGGACTTCTTCCTGCAGGGTCAATGAGGTGCAGACAGGGTTTTACAAAACAAGACCACTATGTTGAGCCCTGCTAAAAAACTTAGTGCATGTTACTCTTATATTCACAGGATTATCCAGTGACACTGTGCTCAGGGTGTGAAGCTCCAATGCTGTTTGAGTTTTGCTGAATTTCATAATTTAACTCGTTTTTTGTGTTTCCTACAATCACTACGTTTTTACTTTTTTGACTGATAAGCATTAACAAAAAACACAACAGAGTGAAATCTAGTTATATTTCAATTTACATAAACATATTTGACATCAACTAACGTTAGCATTTAACCGCTTCCTTCCTTGTTTGCATGATGTGAGTTGTGAAGTACATTTAATGTTGGCTAGGATTTCTTTCCTATTGAAACCGAGCGTCCATTTTTGCTACAAGTCACGTCCTAGCTAACAGTGACGTTGTCTAGCGTTCAACCACTGCCTAGCTTACATTAGGCTAGCTGTAAAGACACTTACATACACTAACATAATGCTAGCTAGGAATACATCTTGGAGGAGTTGGAGGATTATCAAATGAATATATTAGCATGCAGACATTTCCTTGTTCACACTTGTATAATCCATTTACTAGAACATGTCGTTTAAACTTAAAAAAAATAGCCAGATGTGCCTCTGGATTTTTACCGTTCCAGTAGGTGACCCATCGATGTAAAATGATGTAAAATGACCCATCGAAAAGCTGTGAAATGATCATGTTTTGACACATTGATTATACTCATTTTAAAGATGAAACCTGGAGCACAGTTTGATATTATAACAGCTAAGCTCCACATGCTCAGCATGACCTCAGCCACTATGTGACTACGTTCCCCTTCCTGTATTATCGTTTGAAACAACTGTGACTTGAGTGATTTCCCAGCACTGTTCACTCATTACGTAAATTTGGAGTGTATTCACACCAAAATGTTGAAGTTAAATGTGTTGACATCACACAAATAACAAAATACAAACAATGTCGGTTATGTAAATGTGTAACCTGAAGAAGCTTTTCTCATCAAGTTCACAGTAAAACTTCTGAGAAACTGTCAGTGGAGCTTCCTGTTACTCCATGAGAAATTAGCAGAAAAAGGAAATACTTTCATGAGCGTAAACTGCCAATTAAAGGAAGTATGAGCGGGGGGGGGCTCGGGGGGGGGGGGGGGGGGGGGGGGCTCGGGGGGGGAGTTTAGCTGAAGCTGCACGTGGACTGTTTGTAGGATGTGTCTAGGCTTGTTTCTACGCAGGCTGAAAATGATTAACAGAAAGAATAATCTCAGTTTACTCCCACACGTCAGCCCCTCGGTCACATGTCACACACACGCACACACACGCACACACACACACACACACACACACACACACACACACACACACACACACACACACATATTTAACAGTGAAATCTTTACATTTCTGCAGCTTTTTGTTTAAATATAGCTATCCTGCAGTGTCAGATATTCAGCCATTGTTGTAGTTAAGCACTTATCAGCCGAGCTCACCATGTCCACACTGAAACTATGTGCTTTCATTGTGTCATGTCTGGCAGTGAGGGCTCTGCAACTGCCTGAAGGCCTGCAAAATTTTAAATCCAAAGGAAAAAAGATGAAAAGTATTCTGTACCTTGCACAAAACCCCAATAAAAACCTTTGATTGTGTAAGGGTGTGCCTCAGCCGTTTGTTTACTTGTTGATAAAAAGAATAGGTGATGATGTCATTTTTGGGAACAACCCTTGAGAGGAAGAGGAAGTATGGACGTGGAATCATTTATCCTTAGAAAACAACACTTGTATGTTTACACTCACCTGCTGTACCTTTAAATCATGAACAGACATTATATGCAACACTCACTTTTTCACTTTGCTGACTTATCATACAAAAGATGTTTTTGATCTGAAGAGTCATACACATTATTATTTTGCAGGAAACACATACTTGCATCATACTTGATTCGTGTTTTGAGCCTCATTACATTTTTGCTGAACATGCACATCCAGCTGCACATCAAACCTTCCATTCTCCTCCGTGTATTTTTTAAAGCGTTTCTTTGTTGTTGTTTATTGCAGTGTTGCATTGCCCAGGATGTCCTCGAAGGCTCATAGCTCCAATAACATCGCTCATGCCCGGCGAACGGTGCAGCAGCTGAGAATAGAGGCAAGCATCGAGAGGATAAAGGTACATGCAAACACTTCACATGTGCTCCTTTCCCTGCACTGAACCCAACTTTTTTTATGTGATGAACCAGCATTGGAATAGACTGTAAACTCACCGGCTGCCATGTTCCTGTGACATCCCGCTCAGGATGTTATCATGTTGTACTGTAATATTTCCTGTTGTAAGTCATGTAAATGTTGAGAATCTGACAAATGTATTCCTTTTAATGCTTAAAGATTGAGAAGCATCATCAAAGACCAAAGTTACTGAAACTCCAGAGAAAGAGGGAACCGCATTTCATGTTGAGAAATATGTTTGATCACTCAATATCATCGGAAAACGGTTTAACGGTAAAACATTTATGTTTGAGAGTCTGCGGCACAAAATGTTTGAACTAAATATAGATCCGAATTTAAATGCAAGTGAGCTGTATCTGACAACGCCCCCTTAGAAGGTGATGTGGCTTGGACTTTCTCGCTCCATGCCCTGATGTTTACAGTGTGAAGGCAGACTCAGAGGGCAGAACAAACACTTAGCTGTGGGAGTGTCACCCACCTGGGGGAGGGGTTACTACCCTTTGTGATGTCATGCAGGGAAAATCTCCAAACAGCCTGTTTGAGTGCACATTTTCTGAAAAAAAGTAACGCAGGCAAAATACAGAGAGGATGGACTTTTCTCATAATTGGGGGGTTTGTAGACAGACGAAAGTCTCATACTAGTGTCAGAAAACCACTGTAAAGTGCATTTTGCGTAATATGTGACCATAGAAGTATTAACCCTTACATTTAAGAACCTAGGCTTTAAAGCCACTAAATGTATGTTTCTTCTCTATTGTTTCTGCAGGTATCGAAGGCCTCTGCAGACCTCATGAACTACTGCAGTGAACATGCCAGAAACGACCCTCTACTTATGGGCATCCCCGCCTCAGACAATCCCTTCAAGGACAAAAAACCCTGCACTATATTGTAGTGGATGCCACTTAGCCTTTGGGGTTTTTTGCTTGTTAATGTTGCTGTTCTCTTTTTGTTGGGATGAAAGTAAGAGGTGGACTGTGAGCATATAATTACTATGTGTTCATCTGTTCAATGCAATTCAAATACTGTTGCTGTTTTCTTCAAAACAACAATTCATAATGAGATGAAAAAGCCCTTTAGCCTGTACTGTTCTTTCTTTATCCATCATTTCCAGCTCTGACCACTAACAAGGCGGCGGGATTCGTGTTGTCATCAGGTACACTGTGTTCTTTCAATAATAATCACCAGCATACATTTAGTTGGGATATGCGTTGTGGTTCCTTTGCAAACAGCCTGCTGTACAGGCCGTTGATGTTATTGTCTCTAAACTGGATTCATGCAGCCAAAGTTCCTCTTCTGTACCTTTAAAGTTTATATGTGGTAAACGCAGCTCTTAAAATAAGGCTTCATACTGCATTCTGACAAGTATTTAAAACTTTTTTTTTAAAAAGGTAAGCTTATCGAAAAATGGAGTCTTGTGCAGTATTGTTACAAAATCTTGTGTTAAATTCAGACGCTCAAAGTATTCTGCTTCCCACAGCATCCACTTACACATTTGAGACATTGCTTTCCTGTGTGATACTTACAAGTGTGATTACCATAAAACACTGTTTTCTGTCAGTTGATTTAAATGAAGCAGCATAGAGAGATAATAAAGACCTGAGATCTAAACCTTTAATACAAAATCATCTCCGCTCTGATTCAAGCCTCCTGATGACTCAGTGCTGTGATAATTAAATGGATCATGCAAAATATAAAGATGAACGTGCTTATATCACTAATGTTCTTTCTTTTTTTTACTCCAAGTGTCAGCTAATCGTGTGTGTAGTGCAACACTGTGTAATAAAGAACCTGGGACCAAGCCCAACCAGTGCTACTGCATTTCAAAACATCATAATGTGGGTCTGATTGAGACTTTTTTTTAAGAAAACATTCCCTCTGAAAACGATCTGTGGTATTATATTTGTAGGACAAAGATCGCATGCCAACACTGTGAGTCACGCCCACATGCTAATCATAACAAGTGTCTCAATTGAATCAATGTGCACATGAGTTGTCTTCATGTTTTTTTTCGGCACAAGTGTTATTGCTGCAAAATGCCAGTGTGCATTAGTGATAAAAAAAACACATGCAAGACTTTAATTTTTTTTGTTTTTTTTTAACTATAACATTTGTGTCGGTGGGGATTTTTGATTTAGTCTAAAGAGTCCTTTGTGTTGTGATCCCCTGGGTAAACATATCTGCTATTGTGTAGTCTAACAACAAAAATCATATTAGATAGCAAAAATGTAATTTTCCTACACTCTAAAGCCTTACTTCTGTCTGCCTTGTGTCCTGTAGAACACTCTTAATGAGAGTATTTTCTTTAAGAAAAAAAGTTTCTATTAAATGTTTTTATCTGTGGGATAAAGGTGATCTGTAACTATATTGTGCCATCTGTATCTGTCCTTGTGTAACTAGTAGAACCTGTTAAATTGTGTTTTACTGACAGTACCTGGTGCTCTGCTTTTTGGTATTGTTGCCTTTTCCAAAGGGTACCTTCAGGTCTTCAAATCAGCAAGATCTGATGTTATTATCCAGTCAGATTTTTGATTGTCTTGTTCTTACTTGCAATAAATCATTCCTGTTTGCCTCTTATAAGAAAGAGTTCAGATTACCACTGCCATGTTCTTTGTCCATTCTGTAACTGCCTTATTGCACCGTTGATTGATTAATTTAACTGTCAGAATCTGCATTTTGATAAATTTCTTTATTAATATACCAACCTTTGTATGAAGACTTAACTCATATTAGTAAAGGGAAGCATTCCTACAGTGCAATACTGTACTAATATCTCAATAAAGATGTGTTGTCCTACACACTCGACACATTTTGAGATCAGTACTTGTCTTTCCTGATTTTGCTCTCTTATTGTGCACCCGGAAGCTGCCCACAGTGTATCTGTGTCCATTTCCTCTCATTAGTGGTGTATTTATATCTCAGTGGGGATGGGAGAGACCTCGAGCCTCTCATCATGTCTGTCAGAAACCAGAGAGCACAACAGAGCTAAAGATAGCCAGAACCAAACCCTGATTTCCGCTCTCAAAGATAGAGAAACTATTTTGGGAAAAGGTCTGCTCTGCCTGAGAGTCTGTTGTCTTTCTCCCCCCGTGGCCGCTCGGGTCTCTCTGACCTTGTTTCTCACCAGCTGGTGGTTAAACAGATTTTGAAAGTTTCCCTCGCATACAATGGAACGATCAGGCCGGGATAAAACTTATCGACACCTATTGTAAAGATTTATGAAAGCACTCCGCTTCAAACTGGCAGATGATGAGAACATTATTACCTATTATTTATTGTTCTTTTCAACTTTTGCATAAAATGATTCATGTTCTTGATCAACAAAACAAACAGAACAGAGTGTTTGAGCATGAAGGTTAGACACAACGTGATTAGACGTAATTAAAGAAGAAATCAAACAACTATATTACTTTATTGATCCCCAGAGGGGATTTTAGAATTGTATATAAGAAAAGAAAAAAAAAACCCTTCTCTTCTCATAGATTGATTCCACACGACATCAAATACCCCTGCAGGTAAAGATGGGTGCATTGTGTGTTGTGTGCATTAAAGAATAACTAATTGTTAAATAAGCTCATAGTGTAACCTTGTAAATGCACAGATTTATTAAAGTCTGCCTGAATATGTTCTGTAAGCATGACTGCCCCTGAAGGCCCAAAGCTCGCCCCCCATCAAAGTAATGCCTCCCCAGTAATCCCAGCTTGTCATTGTGCAGCAATGTGGGGGGCTGAACAGCCGGCTCACTGACCATGTGCCCTTCTGTGAAAATCTGTCCTGGCAGTTACAGTGTCAGTGTGAAGGAATGTGCTGATGAGGGGGAGAGGAAGAGGAGGGAGGGAGGATGAGGGTGATGAGTGTGGCGTGGACTGCAGTGGCACCTCTGTTCCTCTGGTAGGCCCAGCTGATTATGAAAATACAACATTTAAGAAATGTTAGCCATTTTTAAACCGTAAATTTAAATATGCCTCCCTCATCTTCCCATTGCTGGAATAATGGTGTTGACACAGAAGCAGTGGTGTTCAGTTTAAAGTGCATTTGGTCATAAATGATATTGGAGTGCAATTTTTATCTAAATGTTCAATTTTGGAAATTCCTATTCGCTTTACTTTATAGTCATATTGTTTCAATGTAAAAGTTAGAAAATAAAACTTTGATTTCCATTTTAAAGTTTAAACATGTGATCAACTTATGAAACATAATGTGTTGTATTATAAAAGACTCACCATTATGTTGTTTATGCTTTTCATACTTCCAAGTTGGACATACCAGGATTAGATAGTGACTATATTTCATAATATCACAGTACCATGTGGTATTGTCATATTCAATGTGAATCATAATCAACTGCACCCTTGAATCTTGAATCCTGCACCAATTTATTCAGCTTTTCAAAAAAAAGAAGATGGAAAATGCATTTTTTTTCAAATGTCTTTAATATTTCCTCTGAGAGATGTTGACAGTTGTGTCTGATTGGTGGAGTCAGTTTTCACTTTAATGTAAGGTTTGGGGTTCAATCTCCAGCCCATTCAGTTCTTTGTCTAAGTCATCACGTTGAACTCCAAGTAGTTTCTGCTGCTTCACCAGCAGCGTGTCCTTGTGTGTGAACGGAGCAGTACTGGGTATATGGTGCACTTTAAAGTGTGTGAATGTGTGGATGGATGAATTTGACATGTAGTGTCAAAGCCTTTTGAGTGGTCTAAAGACTAGAAAAGTCCTATTCAAGTCCATTTACCATTTAGCAAGTGTAATAAAGGGAGATCTACTTTTAGATCAACATTGTCAAGGAGGAGCCAAACTGCACAATTAATATTTTTCCTTTAGTATGCACATACTTTCACTGTTCTTTTTGAGGACATTGTTGTGAATCTGTAAAATGTCTTTTATGCAGTTATTAACAAACATAAAGGGATATTCCATGCTAAGATAGAATGTTTATTATATGTGTACAATATTGTGAAGCTCTGATATGATCAGTGATTTCAAGGTTTGATGCAGTTTAGAAAGAGAGATTTGTTCTTGTTGATTATGAAACTCTTTCTGCATACTGCAATACTGTTATCTTAACCTAACGTTTACTTTTGCCCCTGCACTGAGTGCATTGAATTCTCTTCTCATAATCTTTGGCACTGTGAGGGAGAATAATACATTTATATACACAGACTGTGGTTATACAACATGTTCCACAGGTTGCCTTATATATAACAATTCAAAGTGCACAATGACTTATCCGATTTCCAAGGTTCTACTCTTTTTGAGTCACATATAGATAATGCTTCCCCTGACCTTTGACACACAAAACACACAGCCAGCAGGCGCTACAGACAGTGTGTAAACTGCATCCCTTTTAAGGACCAGAAGGTCCTCGTGTCATTTTGACACTTACATCAGCTCTCCACTGCTCCAGTCTGAATATAACCTCTTCTCTCTGATCACAACAATGCTACATTACATCAGATAACGTCACGCCTTGCAGTCACACGCCTCACAACCTTTCACACAGTGCCGAGCAAGGAGCTTTTTCTAGGGCAGGAGCACTTCAGGTTCCTGGCAGTCTGAAACTGGTTCTTTTGTAACTACTGTAAAGCATTCATTCTTTTCTCTACAGACTTTATTTATCCTGAATGGAAATTAACAACATTCACATTTAAACCCTGGTACATTTAAGCATACTACAGTTGTTATGCCGTTTGGGGAGGCTTCCTTGAAGAAATAGCTTAGCAAACAATAACTTTGAACTGCAAGAAGTTAAACGCTGTTTACTACAGCTGGAAAAAAGGAGCAAGTGGACAGCAAACATTTGACACATGAACGCATACAATTTAAACGTCAAATGCAGTAAAACAAAGAAAATATTGAGGTATGTATTGTATATGAGATTATTGTAAAAGAGCCCACTTGTTCACACTTTATACACAAAGCATATTATACAAAGCATGATGTGCAAAAAGTAAAATACCCCACCCTGTTAAATGTTATGGGAAAATATTCTTTTTTACACAAACTCCAGCCAAGCTTTAATATAACTACTACTGCACCGTGGTTGATTAGAAGTATTTCAAACAGCTACTGCCATCTTAGCATGTGTTGAAGTTCATTTTGTAGGCTTTTAAGTTTACTTATAGCCGTTTATGTTTACAGGGTGGGCTTATGGGTAACGTAGTGAGAAGCAAAAACAATCTTTACCACCTTTACCTGTTGTTTTTGAACAGCATAGTTCTGTGACCACTTGTCTGTCCGTCCGTCCATCCATCCAAAAATTACGAAACAAGAGTGGAAAACTAACATACTGGAAAAACATGCAAATACACTTATGGCTACAATAGAGTAGTAACCTAATTGTATTACCCAACTAAAATGAAAGAAATACATTGTGCAACCACTTACGCAGCTAATTCTATCTGCCACAATTCGTAAAGCATTTAATTCAGCCTTGCAAAACTCTGTCATATGATCGCTCTCATGAGGGGACAAACCGGGTTGTGCAACTTGAGGACAGCCTTGGCCTTCACTCCTCGTGATCATGACTCTGCGATTTCAGCGGGGATTGCCTGCCTTACAAAAATGTGATGACGTCACCGACATTCAACTCCAGAGAGATCACCTGCGTGTGTGTGGGTGTTCGGACACAGTTGGAAAAGGAAAGGAGCGAGGGAGTGGAGAGAGTAGTTCAGACCGGCTCGGCTTGCACAACAGATTGCATGCCATTGCTGACTTTCCGTTTCCAAGCAGTTCCAGTCATGTGCTCCACAGTAAGCTACGCCACAAATACACTCTGGAATGGAGGGCAGAGGTAAAGACCGAAACACCTCCCTGTCTTATCGTTTCACATACTTTTCTTCTTTCTAGGAATATCCAAAGTAATGCACATTGTTGAATGCACATGACTTTAGGAAGTCACCTGGTGAAAATGCAACATGTCCAACAAATCATTGGGAATCTGTGAAAAGGGAACCTGTTTGCATGAATGAACATTGTCCTGCTGACCGAAGCAGAGGATTATTGTTCTCTTCGGCTCAGAGTGGGCACTGAGGCCACAGAGACCGACATGACCCCTGTGATCCACACATGACTCCTCTTTACAACTGCAGCTGCGAAAGGTCGGCTCAGCTTTTGCTAAAATTTCCAGAAATGGAAAAAGAGAAAATGTGCAATTCTGGCTCGAAAAAAATATGTTTTATTGACAACAATGCATATGAATTCAGATTCTGCATATATTCAAATAGTTTAGGTAGAAAAATGCAACATAAATACACTTAAATATCATTAGAAATAACTTAAAATTGCAACATATGAATTATTTACTTGTGGTAAAAAAACACAGCTGGCATAGGAAACATTAAATACACAGAATGTCTTCACTGGATGTGTAGCCCTTCCCTTTTTAAATTACGACACTAGCAACATCAACATGAACAACTGAAATCACAAGTGAAATTGCAAAAGGTCCAGTGTTTCAACAAGTGCTTTGTTCTGCAGAGAGAGGCTGAGGCCTTGGTCCACTCAACGGCTCTGGTTTCTGGTTTTGCCCACTTTCCTGACTCGTCACAGAGGCTCCACCAAACAAACATGATACAATCCTTCTGTACAGTGTCCGGCTTCACATTAAAAAGCACACGCGCTCTTTTTTTTTTTTTTTTCTTAATTTCCACCTCACAGCGAAATAAGGGCTTCGCCATTTCACCTTGGACGCCAACAAACAGACGCAACTCCAAACAGTCCTGTCCCAAGTGGAAATCTATCCTGCTCCTTTTTTTTCCTCTTTCTTTTAAATACACCACATGTAGACAGCAGGGTTTTTTTATCCTCCTCATTTTCTTTTCCCATAAGCAGTGCTTTGGAATTTGATCTCTGGGTGGTAATGTGTCCATCAGTACTCATACCACTTATCCTGTGCAGATTAAAGTCCTTTTGCAGCTTCAAGTTCATCGTTCAGGCAGGTTGATGATTGGCACCCACTGGTCCATACAGCGGCTCTCTCTGCAGAATCGGTTCACTTTGCTCAAGGCAGGGTCCTTCCATGATGTGGAGTGTGGGCTCTGAAAAGATATTTTTAAAAAAAGGAACGAATTATTAAATGCATACACCGTAAGTCCATTTCTCTACACTTCACAAATTTAGAAATAACCTGTCTGTGCGCACAAAAGAGGGAAACATTATTTCTCTCTGCTGAAATTCCTAAGAAGTCATGTGAGGGAGGAGTTGTGTACATGTTTACCAAATGCGCAAGACAAGTACAGACAAGTTCTTCTTGAATTGTAGTTTCGCTCACATGAAACAACTTATTTAAAATCACAGCATTAAAAGGAAATAAGTAGCAACGGCGCATGTCGACTGATGGAAAAGACACTTACAGTGACAAGGACACAGTGCAGGTCCATGGGTTCTCCACCACTCGGCTTTCCATTGCTTCCTCCTCCGAGTATTTCAGCCAGGCGCCGGGTGTTGTTGACTCTCAGGATGTTGATGTCATTCTCGCAGCAGAAAGCCTGAATGAGAGTGAAGTGGATCTGCAGGGCCACATCTTTCACTTCTTCATCATCGGTGGCCAGGATGCACAGAACCACGTTATCAGGGTCTCTGAAGGAGGAGGACAAACAATTGTGAATACATAATTTAGCAAGACATTTCTGTGCAAGAAATAACTGAATGAAGTTTATTAAAGTTCAAGAGGATGCTTGAAGGATGTATAAAGACTACAGTAAGAGGAACCTTGTACTCACACATTGAGAGACTTGGCAGCCTCGTACACTCCGACTGTAATGCAGCCCTGAGGTAACGCCGAGGTGAGGACTTCTTCCAAAGCCTTTGCCACTGAATCCATTCTGCAAAACAGATAAATAACAGGACGTTAAAGTCATTAAAACCGAAGAAAATGTACACCGACGTATAGTCTTAGCTTAACATTAGCTTGACTGTAAGCTAACGAGGCGTCGAGTGAAGTCCACAAGTTAGTTTTGAAACGTTAAAAAAGACTTAAAAGCTATCAATGTTCCCTTGTTTCAATGGTTTTGAAAGCTTTGAGACAGTTAAACGACCAGTCAAAGACCACCTTGCACACTACTATGGCACATTGGTTCACCTTTAACTTGTCAATCCGAGTTTTAAATGTTAAACTAAAGTGTCTCGCGACCAACAGATAAAGACACTAAACCGATCAAATGATTGAAAAGAAGGTACACATACAACTGCAGGTAAGCTTTAAATCAACAGAAATCATGATTTTCATTATTGCATATTTCGACATAATGCAGGATATGATGTTTCTGCATGCACATATTAGTCTTTACAGATTAGGCCAACATGCATCTATGTCTTTAGAATAAAACATGCACAAATAGTCTTACTGTATTACAATTTACCTTTCTTGAGAATAATCCCCACTTAATTCTTCAAATGTCATGTTGTACATGTAATCCAAATCCCTGTTAAGAGTGAAACGTTTCTCGACTACACACACTACTTCTCTATCTGTTGTCCACTGTGCTGCAAGTGAGCAGATAAATCTGGTAACTTCACATTAAAACTAGCTGGGACAATGCAACTCAGGGAGTATTTGCATAGCTGCGATCATTGGCCGTATGCAAATGTTTCGGGTGTGATGTCTAATGGGATTGGATAGATTTACAGCAACAGGCGTGTCTGTCTCCAACCGGAATACACCCAACACTGCAGCTGGACTCAAACTCCTCAATTTAAATAATAATTATGAGTCTGTAATAAAGGCCTACTACTGCTGCACGTCTCTGAAATGTTATAATAACTTTCGCACATCCATAAATTAAGTAATTTTAGTGGTGAATTTATAATATGACAAAACCTTGCAGAAAAAACCCCACTATTTTGACGACAATGTTTCTGTCTGTCAATGTTAGAGGCTTACAATGATTATGAATCAACCTTAGGTCTGTTTGCAAAGACTATATGATGAATAAACTGATTGATCTGCACAGCACAACTCACCCTCGCTGTCGGACAGGACAGGGCAGGTTTCAGGACAACTGCATAGCAACGGGACGCTTCCGGGTAACGCTACCGTCTGATTGGTACGCCACGTTGCGTGCGAATGCCCACCGAAACCGCGCGCTTGGTGCAAAGGACTGGCGCGAGACTGACTTTCTGGGCATAGACCAAAATGACTATTTATACACCGGGTATGTTGGTCGAAACAGGTTTATTTTACATGTTCCAACCTGGCTCTATTTCAGAATTTGTCATTGTCTTTATGTATAGTTAATTTTTATACACATCTAGAAGTTGTGTTTGATTGAGAATGAGCCAACCAATAAAGTAACATCATCTAGAGTATATTATTAACTTGTGATAACTTCCTAAGTAAATATATGAAGTTACACTAGCAGAATAAATTAAAAGCCCATTAAATTAATGAATTGCAAAAAGTTAAATATGCAGGCTATATGCTATAACACATTTGAATAAAGTGGGTGCACCAACATTAATTGTATTTGTATAACATAACAGGTAACAGTGAAAAAGGTAGACTTTGAATTTGCATTGTGGGGCTGCAATCATTAAAACTTTTGTTTGAGGTATTAGTGGAAATGGGAAACAAAACATTAGATTCTAGCTTGTCTTTTCAAAGTGATGCAACTCAAAGCTTGCATAACTATTTCAAAGAAATTAAAATAAAACTGCTTGATGTTAGATTTCTTCTTATAGTGTCAGTTTTCATGAAATTCCTCAGAAGTACAATCCACATTTTCAATTGGACATTGAGGACAGAACTGATGCATACATTTCTTTATGAGTTTATCCACCTCTTTTTCTGGATTAATTGCAATTTATATATGTTATATATCGATAGACAATTACCCTAAAAAGTGGAACGCAGCTATGCTGTGGGTGTTATGGGATGTTATGCTGCCCCTCTGTGGCTGCAGACATACTGAGAAATGTCACTGCTGCACTCTGAAATATTGTGTAACAGTTAATTATTGTGAAGACAATTCAACAAGCCATTTCTCTTCATGAACATTTATTTTTACTCAATTGGCCATAATTCATTATTGTCTGAATGTATTATAACTGCTCAAAACTCATTTTTTATGTGTGCCCATTTAGATAAACATTAATATTAATATACGATCTCGACCTACTCATACTCAACACAAGACTCTGATTCTGGACTTTCCAGTAGGGGGCAGCCCTTTTACACTTAATTTAAATTATAAATGTAGAGACGGTAAATATACTGGTCTTTGAAAACAAAACCACAAGAACTAAAACGCACAATAAAGCACTACATGAAGAGAGTATTTGAACATTTAATCTGCATTAAACTCTGCATTCATTGTCGGTAGACGTAAATAAACCTGGGTGAGGCACTGAGTCATGCACACACCACTGTCAGGACTTTTAACAAACCTGTTAACCACACTATTAACCTTTTACATTTTGTGAACTGCTAAACCATTGTCAACTTACTGTATGGAAGCAAACTCAGGACAACTGTGTGAACAGTGAATAATATTTACAGTACTGATAGGTGACTAGGACTGCTCTCATTGGTTAAATCCTCTCTGCAGTCGCCTAAAAGATACTTATTACCAGAGTGGCGACCTTGAAGTGTGAATCGTGTCTCATATCAAAATTTCCCTCCCTGACTGCAAAGAACTTTTTAAACTCCAAAGTCTATATTCTTCATTACCGCTTCTCACTTTTGACACAAAGCTTAATCTAAAAACTCACTTCTGCTTCACAACATCCAACTCAGCAGGACTCCGTCCGGAGACACATGAAGGTACAGAATAATTTATCATGTTCTTTACTTCTAATTTCAGATCATTTAGGAATTGTTACTTCCCCTAAAAGACATCTCTCCTGCTGTTATTGAATTGAAAAAAAGTTATAATGTCAAATTGGAGGCAGTTTCTGTTTAATCCGTTTCTTGTCTTTACCTTTTTATTCAAATGTTATGTTTCTAATCTCTTTTCTTTCTAATCTTTTGATTAATCTATTTCATTAAGTCTCTTGTTGAAAAGCAAGATGTAAGTAAATGAGTTTTTGTGGTAACAGAAATCAAATATAACTATGACTCTTAAATGTTAACTTTACCTGGCTGTAGCACATCATGTTGGAAAAATGATGTGCAAATTGAGTTTACACAGAAATCACATTCATGCTCTACTTTCATTAATATGAAAACATCATTTTTGGAAAGAGAAAATATAAATACAGAAAATGTTGGTCTAAATAAATGAACCTTTCATAATTATAAAGTTGAAGACAACAGTAACTGCAAGTCACTCTGGTCACAGTCAATGTATAAACCATACAACAGCTTAATGTGTAGAGTAAAATGTGACAAAAAGCTGCAGGAGGGCGGGGATTCAATCCCCCGCTCCTGCAGCCACATGTTGATGTGATCACCTTAAATCACTCCCGCTGCTTCTGTTTAAACTGATGGATTCTTTCTATTACTTCAGTGTGTAAATTTGTGTGAATGGGTCGCTGTGACCTGTTAAAGTGCTTTGAGTTGTCAGGCAGAAAATCACTCTACAAGCTCAAGTGTACTTAACATTTTTGCCCCTTTCTTATTTAACTGCTAACAATTTCAGTGTAGTTGATGTTTTAGATTTTTTCCACCTAAACTTTATGTCACGTGTGTGCAGGGATTACTGTAAATGGTATTAGCCCACGCAACATTGCATTTCTAGTCTAATATTACTCAAAATGGTGCCATTGACATTACACCAAGTCTTTGTTTGTATCTGTCACAATCATATTCTGAAGCATTTTGGTCACAACATGGCTGACAACACCGGTGTGAGTATATTTTTCCCCAATGCAACCACTTTGGCTTTTTGGCTTGAAATGATAACAGATTTTTTTGTGGCATACCCTGCCACTCTGTAAAGTAAGCCTGAGGGGGGATAAAAACCTCTAAAATGGTTCTAGATTGGTTATTAGGCAATTATCTGACTATAAGGTGGTCATAATGGAATGTGTAAGTAAGTCTTGCTTCTAAAAATGCAACAAAAAAAACCTGTCACTTTAATTAAATATTTCAGCACAGCTGACTCACTCAAATGGAGCCTGAAAGTATCTTGAAGAAAAAACTGATGAAAGATGACCAAAATCCCAATAAACCTCCTCCAAGTAGAGGTCAGTGGGCCAGCAAGACAGAGTTTCTTTTGGCATTAGTAGGAGAAATCATCGGTCTGGGTAATGTTTGGAGGTTTCCTTATCTGTGCTTCAAAAATGGAGGAGGTAAGAGCTTGATTACAGGTCTCATCTAAGTAAAATGTAAATAAAAAGATTAAGAGAAAGACACTCAAGAAGTTGATGCAATCATGAGTATGTTTTATTTTTATTTTAGCACTTACAGTGTTGCTTATCTCAAATCCTTTCCTTGTAGGAGTTTTCTTGCTCCCATATGTGTTGTTCCTGTTCATATGTGGAATCCCCACCTTCTTTCTGGAGGTTTCTCTGGGACAGTTAACTGGACAAGGTGGAGTCACATGTTGGAGAAAAATATGCCCTTTATTTGAAGGTACAGTTAGATAAATAAAGCAGTTAAAACGGGTTAGTGTTATGTCCCTGTTAAAAGCATGCGATGTCAGTACATATATATCTTGATTAAATGTTTGTGCTAATAAACATTGTGCTTCAGGTTTGGGCTATGGCGGCATAATGTTGATGCTTTACACTGTTGTATATTACATCGTCATATTGGCCTGGGCACTCCTCTACCTCTTCTCCACCTTTAATTATATTCTCCCCTGGGCCAGCTGTAACAACACCTGGAACACAGGTATGTGTCTACATTTAAAAAGTTTTCGGGTGATACCAGTCTGTTTTTATACTTTCAACCAGTAAACACAAAATAAATCATCATGTGGATCTATGTAGAATGCTAAAGAGTTGCATTGTTTAAAACATTCATACCAGTTAGTGAAACATTGTGTTGCTCTGGGTGACATGTTACTTTATTTTTTTCAACTTACATTTTTTTTCCTGTCCAAAACATATAGACACAAAGACAGTTTTATCAAATAAGGAATTAAAACTTTACTTTCAGTGATGGTTTAATGTTTTTGTGTGTATTCAACGTCAGGTTTTGAAATCAACCCAACTTAGGGGTCATACATCTGTGTAATGTCAGGTTGGGATGCCCGTGGGAACTTGTTGTTGAGTTTTTAAATCTTTCTTAGGATCTGAAGTCGACTGTGACTTTGAGCATGCACGACAAAATTATTTAACTATGGTTGAAAAAAATGTTTGAAATAAGTGACAATACTGCACAGCAGAGCTACAGGACAGCTACCTTAGATATAACAAAAAATAAATGTATATAATTACGTTATAATTCAGACTACTATTCACGTTGATTATTCTGCCTTGTGCTTCTGAAGCCCTTACTGTATGTTAGTGAGTCTGGGGGTGCAAGAGAGATGCAAAGGGCGGCTGTGGCTCAGTGGGTAGCGACATCGTCTCAACCGGAAGGTCGAGGGTTCGATCCCCAGCTCCTGCTAGCAACATGTCCAATGTGTCCTTGGGCAAGACACTTAACCCTGAATTGCTCCACCTGCTCTGTCAGGATGTGCTGCTCCTGTGGGGGCACTAATTGCCCCATGGGGATAAATAGAGCTTTGAAAAAAAAAAGAGGTGTCCATTGCATATTTACAAGCTGATTCCAAGACTACCATTAATTTTGTTTCACGAATTATTATTTTAACTTGTCTTTCTTACTTTTCTACCATCAGAGGACTGTGTTGATTACCGGCTGGATTATTCATCAAATCTTAACCTTTCTCAGAATGCAACTTCTTCAGTGGAAGAATTCTGGCGGTATGTGGTCAGAAAAGATCGCTTAAATACTAAAATTGATAGACTTAGAGGGAGGTAATTGTTCCTACAAGCTTGTTTTTGTTGAGTTCAGGAGGAGAGTCCTGGGTTTGTCTGGAGGGATAGAAGAGATGGGTGCTGTCCGCTGGGATCTGGTTGGATGTCTTCTGCTAAGCTGGATCGTTTGTTACTTCTGCATCTGGAAAGGAGTCAAATCTGCAGGAAAGGTCAGCTGACAAATAAAAATGTATTCATCACATCACCAAAGATTTTTTGGGGGGCTTTTGTGCCTTTTGAAAGATAGGATAGTGGATAGAGATGGAAATCAGGGAGAGAGTAGGGATTGACACAGGAGCCACAGTCTGAGTGCATGATGACTTCATATAAGGGATGCACACTTACCACTGCTCCACCAGCACCCCATCATCAACGATTTTTGAAGTTACTTTAGTTTTTGTGTTTTTAGTTTTCCTGATATGTGCTCTTAGTTTGGCTGCTCCTTATGCTGATCTGCAATTAGTTGGGCTGCATTTCTGGTTTGAACCTTACCTTACTTTAAGGCTTTATCTGTATATCCTTTACCCAGAAGCTAACTTTAGTATTTATTTATTTTTTTGAACAGAAAGAAAAAAAAAAACATACTAAACAACTTGAACAGCACTAGCAGTATTGCGGTTTTCTTTTTGGTCTGCTCTCCTGTGTTGTTACAACATACTTCCCAATGACATGCTGTTAGGCGAGTTCAGAAAGGTACAAGGTGTTGTTGAGGCAGTGGCCACAGAACTGTTCACAGTTTGGCTCTTGAAAGGCTTCTGCCGCTTGTAAACCAACTTCCTGTTTGATCCACAGCATGTGGACATCAAGCAGACCATACGTTCGATCTCCTATACCTTTGCCCTGGCTTCTTTTTCAGATTGTCTATTTCACAGCCACATTTCCGTATGTTATGATGATTGCTCTGCTGATCCGTGGTGTGACTCTGCCAGGAGCTACTGATGGTATTCGATTTTACCTCTCTCCTGATCCAACACGTCTGGCTGATCCACAGGTGAGCTGAAAGTAGGGGGGATGAGTTGGGGAGAGCACATTATAGGTCCGTATTGTCAATGCTTAAGGTTTACATTAGACAATATAAACAAAGGATATTTAAATACACAAGGTTGTTTTTCATTGTTTAAAGGTGTGGATGGATGCTGGGAGCCAAATATTATTCTCCTATGCTGTCTGCACAGGCTGTTTGGCCTCTTTAGGAAGCTACAACAAATACAACAACAACTGCTACAGGTAAGAATAATATATGTTTCTCCCATTTACTCTTTTTGATATGGCTTATTTGTCATTGTTATTTTTTCATTACAGAGATGCATTTGGCCTATGCCTGTTGAACAGTTTGACCAGCTTTGTGGCTGGCTTTGCAATATTCTCAGTCCTGGGCTTCATGTCTTATGAGCTTGGCGTCGACATCTCAACAGTGGCCGAATCAGGTTAGACACTGATTTGTAACTATGAAAAAAGTCAGAACAGTATTGTTGTGTGTTAGTTGTGTTGTGTAAGTCCAGTACTCTATCTAACTTTATACTTAACTAATATTTACACCGACTTTGCAGGTCCTGGACTGGCTTTTATTGCATATCCTCGGGCAATAGCCTTGATGCCTTTTCCTCACCTGTGGGCTGCCTTTTTCTTCATTATGATCTTCTTGCTCGGGCTGGACAGTCAGGTAAAGTGTTAGTATTAAACTCTGTTAAACAGCTGAATGAAGGACACCGACTTCAGTAGCTTTTCTGTTGAAACGTTTTTGCTTCCTTTCTTTATTTAAAGCAGAGAATAACCTGCTGTATGTTGGTATTTATGCTCACTTTCAGTAATTCATAAGATCAAGCACCTTTGAAATGATAAAAAAGGACGTTTTTACTTGAGACTTAAACAAAGTACTATCTATTTTTATGAACAAAAAAACATATAAATTGTTCCATAGTTATGAACTTCAAAATCCTGTGATTTCCTGTTAAAGTAGCAAAACAAGGGGAAGTACATTATTATATTGTAATAACTCAATTTTTGGGTTAAATTACCTGAAGGTTTTACTTGAAGACCCCATGGATGCTGCAGGTGGCACACACTTTTGGAGTCTCTTCCATTGACTAAATATTTGTAGTCAATGCAAATGTAAAGATAAATATATCCTATAGACACATCATTTCTGTGAAAAGCTGCTGAGTTGAGTGCAGATTTTCAGTGGGATTAACACTGCTTGTGGACCTCTGACATTGCAAAGACTTCACCTTCAGTAAAACCATCTCATAAGTAAACATTTTTATACCCAACAGTTTGTTTATCTGGAAGGCCTGGTCACGTCCATATCAGACTTGTATCCATCCTTCTTTTATGTTGGTCATCGTCGTAAACTACTCCTGCTGCTCTTGTGTGCTGTGTCCTTCCTCATCGGACTCTCCATGGTCACTGAGGTGAGTCAGCTCTTGTTCCCTTATGATTTCATACACTTATAGGCCTAATATACATACATGTACAAATGTATGGACATGCTTTAATGGAAAGATGTCAGAGTGAGGGTACTGCACCCGAGAGGCGTTTGAAGCAGTTGGGGTTATGTGCCTTGCTCAAGGGCCCCTCAGCACTACTCAGGAAGTAAACTTGCATCTATCCAAAGAAGTGTATTATTACAGGTTATATAAACAATATAGTGGGTTGAGGGTCATGGTTGAGTTGATGAAATTAGACATGCATATCACAGAGAAAGCCTTGGTTTGAGCCCTTTTATTTAATAATATATGAGAGAGAATTGAATCAAAGTGGCCACGTGCCTAAAAAAACCATTTGAGTTTGAATTAGTTTTATTCTTTAACTCCCCCCATATACATTATATTCTTTATATAATTATTATTATCCGACTAGGATGAGCATGCAATTAAGCTTGTGGTGTCAGTTTAAATACAGACAAATATTGTCTGCTGCCTCAATGAATAAATAAAAAAGCATTCAAAAACTTTGTAACCTTCAGTCTTGATCTCTTTTTATTTCCTGCAGGGAGGACTGTACGTGTTCCAGCTTTTTGACTATTATGCCTGCAGTGGAATTCCCCTGATAAGTTTTGCCATTTTGGAGTCTGTTTGTATTGGATGGGTATATGGTGAGCTAAATTTCCTTTCTTACCTTGTGCCATCAGAACTCATTTAGCTCCTCAGTGTCATATCAAACCCTTTGTAACAAGATGCAGAAAGCTTTGATTAATGTAAAGTCTTCCCAGACCTTTGAACTACTATTTACCTATTTACTATTTACTATTACTATTTAAGTGTTAGCTAATATTCCTCGTTTCACATTTCTTACATTTTAATATAAGTGAGCCAATACCAATTTCTGTCTCCGAGGTGCTGATTCTTACTACAACAATATTAAGGACATGATTGGATATCGCCCTTCCCTTTATATGAAATACTGTTGGAGGTTCATCACTCCATGTATCTCTTTTGTAAGTGAATATTGGAAATATCAGTTGCTTGAAGATAAAAAGTGAATCAAGTTAATACCAATGATACCAATAATGAAAACTTTTAACAGTTTAAAATAGTTATAACAGTTTGTGCTGTTATAGTGATGTGTGATGCATTTTAACAGGGGATATTACTCTTCTCTTTGGTGAAATTTACTCCGCTGAGGTACAACAACACATACTCGTACCCCGGGTGGGGTTATGGTCTCGGCCTTTTTCTCGCTCTATCTTCAGTCCTCTCAGCACCGCTGTGGATCCTCTACAGTCTCGCTGTAACTCCAGGAACTCTGAGACAGGTGCGCTGAGTATTATAAACATCACACATGTGTACGAATGTTCAACCAATCATTTGTAATGTTGGCTTTTTCCTCTTTCCTTACAGAGACTTAAGGTATTGACAACTCCAGCAGAGGACCTGTTCAGACCTAAACCTAAGGAAAATATGGACTCCAAAACATGTCTGTCCTCCAAAGACCATGAGCTGTCTGCTTTGAACACAGATGAGAAATGTATGACTTCTGACAGTGTTGAAAGACTTGACTCCTTTGGTGCTTCTTAGCTAATAACTAGTCATAATGCTTTTTTGTTTTTTGTTTTTCTTTAAAAATTCTGATGTTGATTTGATGTTTTCTATGGAGCCAACTATCACATTGTGTGTGTGTGTGTGTGTGTGTGTGTGTGTACTTTTTAAGGTTGCAGAAGGAAGAATGGTACAAATCTCAGTTTTATTCCATTTTTATGAAAGAAATAAAATTCAAGAAATTAATCAAATTAAGAGTTTGCTGTATCACAACTGAGGGAGGAAAATGAAGCAATTTGATTGTCAGCGTTGTTATTAGCATCAATTGGATGTCTATATTTGTTGCACTGTTTATGTAAAGATAGAGAAAATCAGAATAAAGATACCTGTTCTCAAGCTTACTCAACACACGTCCTTTCTCAGCAGCATTGTGGGTATATAAATGTAAAAGAAAGCACTTTATCTGTCAGAAAAAAGCTTCTGTGAAAGGAATCTTTTCTGCAGCTCACACTACTCTCTTTCACTTCTCTGATAAAACCAGCAGAGGGCGATAGATGATGATGTTAGAGAAAAAGACAACTGTCCCGTCCATGTCCGTGGCTGTAATGGGACATATCGTATTATGAGCTTCATCACAAAATAGAACTGTTTAAATGTTTCTTTCAGTGTGTTTTATCATTTTGATCGAAGGAGCATTTGCAGGTTTATTAGTTCTTGTTTGATTAAAGGGTGCTTGTATAAAGGCAAAGTTTCACTAAAGGGAAGAAAGATATTGTATTTTAGTAGGCCATGGCCAAAAAGTCTTAAAAGCTGTGGCACATCTTAATTCGCTTAAATTCATTTGAATGTTGTCAAAAGAATCTCTACATTATGACTAAACATGATCCCGCTTCACAAATACAAATACATTTTATAGTAATACATACTATAAAAAAACAAAACACAGCTTTGATGTTGTTCTCAGACTGCATTTAAAACACAAGAGTTTCGTAGAGTCACGAGATGCCTGGTACCATCATGATGATGAAGCATTACCATCATCCTCGATTACATAAAGAGTCAAGCTTCAGCAGCATCAAACAACTTCAGAAACCTGCTTGTGCTGCAAGAGACTAACATTTTGCATTGATCTACACAGCACATCATGATAATTAAGTATAAGAAATTACAGGTTCATAATGAAAACAGTATTTGAAAAAGAATAAAGTAACAATAATTTAATTCATAACATGCAGTATTTAAAAATGTAAAGTTAGAATTTGTTATTGAGGAGTAAAAAAAACCCCATAAATGTAAATTAAAAACAAATGTTCTGAACAACTATTCCTGTATTTGTAATATTCCCTTTAAGCACCATGTTTCAGAGACAGCTTACAGCAATATTAAAGAAAATCTATTGTGTTTCAGGATCCGATTACTGTAGATGTTTAAAGTAGATTAGACTGTGTATTCCTCTAAAGTACCTCGACCTTGCTACTATATTTTAAATTTGACTGATCATCTACAGTTTTAACATCCCCTAAAACCTCAAAGTGTGTAAAATACCAGATGCAGTGAGTTTGAGGAGGACAAACTTGAATCACATTTGATCAAGAGCCACCTGATAAACATAAAACTGAACTCCACAGGAGAGAAAAAAACCCTCATGTATCTGACAGGCGCACAATTTATCTGGAGACATTTTCCAATAATGTACTTTTTCTTTGCAAATTTAACACGGAGTCATGGCTGGAAGAAAAATGGGATGAGGTGTGCGAGTTGAAAGCCTTAAGACTGTGTGACAAGCGTGATAAATGCAGCAGGCGCTGACACTGCCAAGGAAAAAGACAAAAGATACCTTTGTCTTGTCACAATAATCCTAATCTGTTTGAAGACGGGGCCACATTAGAGAGAAGAGAGAGAAAAAAGAAGCTGATTGGTGGTCAGCAGTGATAAATGTTGCTACATCAGAAACCAGGCTCAGTATGATGTTTCTCTCTAATGGCTTGATTGCTCAATTAATTCTGCCACCCGTTCTTTTCCGACCCCCTTTAATGTGGAAACAGCTATATTTTCTCCCAGATTAGTATAGATACAGGCTGACAGTCTGCACTGCTCAAGGTATTTGGGAGGTATAATTCATTCATAATGCCACAATACAGCCCATCTATCATCTCAGCTTTTTCATCCGCTGACTTGCCGCTTGCTCCCTCCTCTCATTCCCGGCTCCTGGCTCTTCTGGGGCAAGTGAATAGGTGTGTTTTTGTGAAAGCGTGCCTGGGTATATGTGTTTTAGCAGAGTGTGATGTCTTAAGAAATGAATTGTGTGTGTTGTGCTGCACACAAGGTTGTGAGGTCGCCAGCTTCTTCTTCTTCTGATGAATTAGCTGGCATATGCAAGCGATGAATTACCAGGCAAAGAGAGTCAATTATCCCATGAACAGAAAAGAAATAAAAAAAAGAAACATGGACCCTGTGTGCGCCTGTGGCCCCGGGGTCCCTTTTCCAATTCAGAGAGTGATTTTCCCAAAATGTTGAGGGAAGCGATGAGAAGCAGCCTTGAAGGAGGGAAGATGAGATGTTGATGAGGAGTTGAGGGAAAAGAAAAAAAGAGAGTAAATGAAGGAAGCAGTGTATGTGTGTCTCTTCACCTTTTCTCTTTTGTCCTCTTTTTCTGATCAAATCCAGAAGGCACAGCACAGTGTGAAAATGCAAAAGGCTATTATGAGGCCTTCAGAGTGCACCCACGCCACTTATGATGGATGAGTGTGGGATTTAGAAAGGCCTCCTGTCAAACACCTCCTTAACTGCCCCTCCTTTTTACCTCACTTGTCTCTGGTATCAAAACCATATCAACCCCCTCCAGGTTAAAACAGACCTAAATGGAAGACATTTGTAATTTACTGAAGCAGGTGAACAAACACGCAAAAACACTCCCCTGCTGTTTAGTTTCCTGTTTAATTCTTTACCTCTTTTTGAGGTAAAATCATGTGTTTTTAGTCACATTGTAAGCTTAAGATGAAACTGTTTCAAAGTTACATAAAACCTGCCGCCGCATTGTTGGCTTCTCGAGACAGATTCATTATGAGGAGATATGTTTGTAGTGAATGTTTGGAGTGAATGTTTGGCAAATTCCAAGTTATTAAAGCTGAACAGGGGGCGTCAGTTGCTCAGTCCGTAGGGACTTCGGTTGGGAACCGGTTCAAGTCCGGATACAGACCAAAAATATGGAAGTTGGTTTTGTAGCTGGAGAGGTGCAAGACCACTTCTTGAGCACTGCCGAGCAAGGCACCAAACCCAGCTCAGGGGGCGCTTCCAGTGGGGTCAGCCGCTGCACTTTGACATTTCTCCATTAATGCATGTCCACAGGTCCTCATGTGTGTGATTCAGGCCTGTGTGTTTGAGAAGCATGGCTCTACAATAACGGAGTGCGAACCACAATTTCCCCCTCTGGGATTAATAAAGTATAAAAAAAAAATCAAAAAACAGTTAACTACCACAGATAATTCAGTATTTTATTGAAACAGTTGAAGCTTATGGAAAGTAACGGGCTTGTCCATCACACACATCTCCTGAGTTGATCTTTTCCTCACTATAGTCGGCTGAAGTCTCTCAAAAGAAAACATATAAACAGCTAACAAGCCAGGTATCTTCTTGTTAACATACGTGCAAATTAGGGCTAACAAAAATCATTCAATATTAGGCCTACTAACATTTCACTTATCATTTTAAAGACTGTCTGTATGTTGTGAGTGCACATCTGCAGGACTCCCTTGGAAAAGAGGTTTTCTAACCTCAACAAGACTTTCCTGGATAAATAAAGGTTAACTAAAATAAAGCTTACCCCCAAAGAAAGCACAGACCTCCTATATAACCAGTCAGTGCCATAAACTTAACTGAAAGATATGCTATCCTATTTTTTGCTTGGAATAAATCTGCAGAAGGCACATACTTCACAAACATGGGCATTTGGGGTCAGTCTCAATTGGCCACTCAAGGTTCAGATTTTATTTCTGTGTAACAAGATTTGAAGAAATTAGTTTTCTTTATGAAGTGAAAATGAAATTACCAAACTGCTTTATCCTTATGCAGAAGAAGACAATATCTCTGGAAATGTACTTAATTACGTCAATTCAAATGAGTGGCTGAACCAGGCACAAGAGTTTTTTGTTTTTTTTATGAGAGAATTGCTTTTGATGGAGCAACTTAATCTCAATGGTTGGACTCGCAGTGCAACAAAACTGCTTTCACACCCGAAGAGGAAAGAGGATCAAATAAGCTCAGAGTGGGCCAGCACAGTCAAATGTTATTAACAGTTTTAAATCCTTTACTTTATGACTGCCAAAGAAAACACATTAACAAAAGATTCTTAAGTTATAAGAATGAGAGAGGGTGTACAGCACAATGAATAAAATGATTGGAGAGAGTTCAATGTAAGATGGAAAAGAGGGATATAAGAATAAAACAAAAGACAATCATATCCTCAGTTTAAGCTGGTACAGAAAAAAGGCCTCAGCAGTGTTTGGAATTAACTGTTTCAATGAACCCAGAAGTGTGAGAAGCAAGCAGATGATTAATGATGATATTTGGCATAAACAACTATATAGTGCTCAGAATACTCTTCTAAAATCAATAAAAAAGCTAAACAGGGATATCTAATGGTGATCAATAAAAATCCTGTTATCTTAAGCTTGGACCACTGTAACTCAATGTTTACAACCTATTGTGGAAAAAAGGGAACAACATAAACTTGAAATGTTAGTGCTTTTGTGTTTCTTTTCAATTTTTCAATATTTTAATCTGTCTTGCCAAAAGAAGGACAGGTGATGCTAAAATAACACTAACAAGCCTATCCAGTGAGTCGTCATGTTAAGTATTAGACTTGGAGCTGTGAGACACTTAAATGAAACCCTAATAAGTGTTATTAGCTACATCTGCACTAGTCAGATAAGAATTATACCATTTATAAAACAGTATCAATATAACCATAAAACCAAACAACTGTATAATACATGACAGAAAACCATAATACTTGGCCTGTAAGGAGCACTGTACTAGCACTCGCACCTTTGTACACGGCAGGTTTTGGTGCTGTCGGGGTTGTCATACAGCCGACGTCTTCATCAGACACAGACCTGTTAAAAAGCTTTGAACTGTCAACTCTTTTATAGTCAACATGAAGTGAGCACACACACAATGTATTGGTAATGTTAACAGGAGCATGCCATGCAGGGCTTATTGGGTCATACCAATAGGTGACGCTATAAGAAATAAGCAATGTTACCATGAATGTAATTATATTTAGAAGGGGACAAACAGGTAAGGTTTAAGGCAGTTTGGATCCTGTATGACTGAGATGTAAGTCCCTGTTTTAGAAGCTTTTAGGGGCCGATTAGGAACTGTCCCTTAGAGAGTAACAAAATGACATCTTCTGTTACCACGAGTGGACGCTCTGAATGTAATTAAAGAATGCCAATTTAAGGACAGAACCAATGTCATCCATATAGACTGGAATAGTAATGACGTATTTTTGTAGGCCAACCCGAAAAAATGGCGCCGGTGGTTCCTACGTAAATTCGTAATTTTTGCATTGGATTTTGGATCATTGCAGAAAATAAGCTCTGTGTCAAACACACGTTTCTGACGCGTTGTTGTTTTGTTCAGCGGGATAATCTTTACAGATGAACATCATTTATATGAAGTTTGAAGAGTTAATGCAGCTGAGGGAAGTAAAAAGCTAACGTTATGCTCTAGAGAACTACACCGCGGTCGATTTATAATGACGTCACGACCGTTATGCTTCATTGATCTAATCAGCGGATTTGACAAGATAGCTAAACGTTAGCTTAATAAGTTGTTTATTAACCTAATATTTACAAGAGCACTGAAAAACATGACTAGAGGCTGTAAGGAGGATTAGGGAGAAAGTTCCCGGCGTGATGACGTCTGTGACAACCACTGTAGTTTCAGTTAGCTACTCGTTAGCAACCGCCGTTTAAAGTTCGCGTAAAAACTTTAAAATTCACAAGTGGGGTCTTAGCTAACGTAGCTTATCTCGTCTAACAAAACATCAACATCTCTTCAGCTTGTGTTAACTACAGATCTTATTTCAAGCATCTAAAAACAAACCCATTCAAAATCCCCATTGACTTTTAGAGTTAGGAACCACGGTGCTAAAATGCTAACTCACTTTCTGGTTTTAGGACTCAAAACTACACCAGTCTATACACTTCATATTGGAACATGTAAAGCCAACAAAAAAGCAAATTCCAATTTGCTTGCAAAATATGAGATTTGAGGTATCACCAATCATTTCATTGCAGAGGATACAAAATGCCCTCCCTAGAATCTCACTACAGTAAATAATATACTTATTAAAGTGTCACAATTCCAGATGTGCCTACTAAATTTTTCGAATCTAAAAATTAAATGAATCTCACATCTCCAGAAGGAACATTTGTGAATCAAATGTTCATAGTGTAATATGCAATGACATTAAAAGCATTCTATTCTATTCCAGATTGTATCAATCAATCAATCAATCAATCACCATCTACTCAATTTAATAAGGATTTACATGAAGATTGGTAAATTCAATGGAACTAAAAAGGGAATGTAACAATAAAAATGAAAACATGTATAAACATTTCAAACATGTCAGTGTTGCATCAAAGAAATGCTGAAATAGAGTCAGGGCTGACGCTGAAGTTTATAGCTGAACACTGAAAATATTCTATATAAGGGATATTGTTAAACATTGCTACTAATTTAATGGTTAGTTTTTTCTTAAAACTAATTAAATTACATGGTACAAATGGCCATGTCTGCAGTGATGTATTAGCCAAGCGTCTGTGCTTGTTTCTTTATATAAGGGCTGATATAACCGGCATCTCCTGTGCCTAAAATACTTACTATTGATAAGTACCTCAAACATCGTCACTTCAAAATCCATGAGCTGTCCCTTTAACTATGGAGGGTCTTTAGAGATGATTTGGTATTCTTGCCAATGTTATTATTATTATAATATATTAAAAAATGTTTTAACATGTTTTTAGTATAATTCATATAATCTGTGGAAATCAAACTTGATTGATCTCTCCTCAGTTTTTCTAAGTCCTGATAAAGTTAGAGTTTTGGTACAACATGTTTCAGTATTCTCCTACTCATATGTAGAAAATTGACTCTTCCTGTAGACACAATGATTTCAGAACAGCTCCCCAGACTACCCTGTGGTGCCTCTCTGTTACTCTCTGCTGTCAGTTTTCCTCTGGGACTATCAGCCCCTTCACTTCCTCTATTACCCCCTCACACACTCTTACATCCTCCTACACACACTCACACACACATCAGCTCCCTCCCGCCCTGCGGCGACACGCGCTCCACAATGGAGAACAGAGTGGTTTGGGAAATGATGGCCATTTATAACTGCCTGACGCTGTATCCCACCACACACACACACACACACACACACACACACACACACATGCACACACACACACACACACACACACACACACACACACACACACACACACACACTGAGTTTAGTGGAGAGATAGAGATGGGAGACGCAGGGAGATTGCACAGTTCTATTGTCACAAACACATTTTTATTAACTCTAAACATAAGTGTGTAAAGTGTTGCATTACATCCACACAGTGCATTAATAGTTAGCTCTTGTGTATGTGGTTAAACATGCAGGATAGTTTTGTGTTGTGTGTTTTTGCCAAGATCACAAATCTATCATATCACTGATAAGCTGTCATCAGTTTTTAAACATGTTCGGCAGGGACAGGGAAGGTGAGCTGAAACTCTGACAATCTTTGACCACAGAGATTCCAAAACTTGATGTTCGGTCTTCCATTCATTCGATACTTTCATGCACTGATAGATAGACAGGCAGACAGATAGGCAGATAGATATAGATATAGAAAACAGAGAAAGGCCAGTTTACCGGCCGAGTGGCAGAAAAGTTGTTTTAAGTTCCAGGATTTGTTATTTGTATTTTTCATCTGTAAATGGAAAAATTGTATGCAGTTGTTTAAATATCCACTTTAAGAACTTAAATAACTTACTGTTCGGCCATATGTGATAGATAACTCCAGTAAAGCTACTTTATAGAACTGGAGGAAAAATATCGATTTAATTAATATATATTGTATTTGTTAAATTACACTAATGATTAAAGTATATGGCATTTTAAGTACAAAATAATTCACTTCAATTAAGTCCCAACTGTTACATTTGAGCCATCAAATGAAACAGGATACCTGACCAACAGAAGAGAAACTCAACTAAGATCTTGTGTGATATTTGTATGTGTTATAAAGTTATATTTTATCTATACTTTTGGTATGACTAAATTCTCTGCTTTGTCTATCTCTCTTTCTACCCAACTCTCCCCACGTCTAGATCACTTCCATCGTAATAATTCCTGGATATGCAGGGGTTTTTTAAAAATTATTTTTACTTAATTTGTGAAGAACTTGTGAAGTGAACAACCTCAGTCCCTGCTTTAGGCCTTTTTGATAATACACATTTGGACTTATCTTCTTTTGAGGACAAGCACAAGTTACCCTAAACACTAATGAGCGAATCAATAAAAAAATGAAAAAGGGCTCCTGTTCATTTCTTGATACCACTTTGAATACTGAGACGACAGAGATCCAGTGACTTTATGTTCATTAGAGCTGCTCTAGTAAGACTTTAATAAGAGCTGGTCAGTTCATGGATGTAGGTTGCATGCATACATTTGTATTTCTGTGAGTGCATATGTGTGTGTGTTCGTGTGTGTGGTTTCGCAAGGCCTCAGCCTGTCACTGAGCTGGATGGGCTGTCACTTTGTTAATTGCCTGAGCGTGACCCCACCCCGCTCTGCTCACCTGGCTAATTACTGTGTCTGTCCAGCCAAGAGATTGAAATAAATTTGACTCCATTCAAGCGGCATTGGCATAAAAAGTGAGGTTAGTGACATTGTCATAATACAGTACAGCAGGTTTGTCCTTCACTGATGTTTTACCATGAGAGTTTTATCGCTGTTTGGTTAACGGACGCTGATGTAAAAACATCATTTGTCAAGAGATAAACTGATCTAATTTCATATTTGAAAAATTCTTTGGCAACTTTGAACAACTGAATAAACTACAAGAGGTGCTAAGTAAGTAGAAAAAAATCCATTACTGTTTCTTTAAACTTTATGCATGAAAGTAACAACAGAAGAAAATAGACGTTATTTCTTCTGCTTCTGCAATTGCCAATATACATAAATCACAAAATGGTTTTAAGTGGTAAACTTTGACTGTACAGCAGAGATTAGAGGAAACAAACAATAAAGAAAAGCTGAGCAGACTGAACTGATCCAGATTGGAGCCATGCAAATGAGATGCTAATGTGATGCTAATGAGCAGAGGGAGGAGGGACGGGAGGGGGGGTGGCAGGTAGGAGGTAAAGTTTGGTTAGAGAGCGAGCTGGCGAGACAGCGGGCGAATGGGCGACGCTTGGGTGAGCAGTGAGCGAGCTTCCCATGATGCCGAGATGAGCGAGGGAACATTAAGCGACAGAGAGAAAGAAAAAGACCCTGCAGGCTAATGAACACTGATTAATTCTAAGTTTACATTAGAAAACTTTCTCCTGTAAAGCATACTGTCTCCATAAAAGTCTCATTTGGTCTCTTGTTTCGGTGCTTTTCTGATGAACTTGTGTTGTCTTCTAAAAACCCATTAAATTGAGTTACAACACCATCTAAAACAGCAGAGTCACACCTTAGGAACAACTGCTCTCCAGGGACAATCTGTCTCTAAATTAAAAATGCCTGACTTTTTACTGTCATTATAAAGTTTGTGTTATTTTTTTAACCACCTTAATGTTTAACCAGATCTCAGAAGAGCAACGAGTTTCAACTGAGTGGTGTTGTTAAAAAAAGTGTTTGCGGATATGCACCCCTAAACGACAACAGACTCATTTTATGACTTGATCTCATGGTGCTGAAAAAAGCAGGTAAAGATAGCAATTTATATATTGTGCATAAAAAGGAAGTAATTGGGGATCTATTGTTATTACTTATTCTCATGTGCTCATGTACTTCTGTTTCTATTGTGTTTTCTTGGAGGACGCTTCAATAAAGTCTCGAGGAGGAGAGTCTAAAAGGATTTGTGGAGAAGCACTCTTGTGATTATCATTTCATCATTTAAGTATTAATGAATGAAAGATCAAGACCAAGCCACATACATGATACTAAGGAGTTTCACAGTAACACATAAGACTTCCAGTTACTTATCGTCCTGTTCCCATTATAGACTATAAGTTTGCGCTGAAAGTTCCAGAATTTAAAATCATATAGAAATGCTCCTGTATTTTTTATTTGTGTTCATAATTAATTTGCTGAATAAACGTTGTTTGATCATGACATGAAGAACAAGTATATAATCCCAAGTATATTTAATTTATACTAACCCTAATTCTGCTTGTTGATAATTGAGCTTTGCTTTAATGTTGTCTCTCTTCATACTCCTCTAACAGTCTGATTAAACAACACTCAGAGCGTCTGCATCCCCCATCAGTGTGTCCAACTTTCAGGACTTCTGAGGGGGACACTGAGCAAACATCTTTTTGTACACCTGCCGGGTATTCCTCGTCTTTCACAGACCTACACGTACACACACACACACACACACACACACACGCACACATGCATTCATCAAAGCTAGAGGGGCGACGACTCACTAACAGGAAAAATGTGATCATCGGCATACCCCTGATGTTTGTGAAGAAAAAGCATCTCAATGGCAGAGAAAATGACAATATTTAAAATAGGAGACACAGAACTCCATTTCTTTTTGGACCAAATATTAATGATCTTTCATTTGGATCTCATCACAGATGCAGCCGGGGGAAAATTGTGTTCTGGGAGGCAGAAGTGTGGGGAAGACGTGAGACAGGATAATAGCCAATAGGTGTTTGGAGAGATGGAGTCTGGATGAATGAGAAGGAGAAAGACAGAGAGGAACAGAATTGACAAATTCCCATGATGGGGATGCCATGAGAGAGGGAGGAGGAAAAGAAGGGGGAAAGAATGATTGGAAATTGAAATTTATGACATTGAAAATGAGTATGACGGAGACAGAGCCAGGTCCCGCTTTGCCTTCTCCTCTTTGGTGGCAGTCAACCTTGCAATGAGGGCAGATCAAATAAAAATAGGCTGTTAAAGGGAGGAGGAGGAGGAGGAGGATGGGGTGAGCACTGTGGATGGCTAGGTGCAGCGGATAGAGGGATAGGAGACAGAAGTGAGGGAGGACATTAGTAGAGGAAATGATGATGTTGTCAGTGAGCGGCTACATAGTCAACAGATACAGTCGGTTGGCTGTGAGGGCCCCGGCCTGTCTCAGCCGCACTGGCACTGACAAATGGAATATTTTCAGAGGACTTAATCAGAGGAAAATGGGCTTTCATGCGCTCGCCTGCCTGCTCTGCCGCTCGCACACAGAAATGATTGCTTGTCTCTCTTCCTCGGCCTGTCTCTTCCTCTCTCACAGTCGTTGAACGTGCCCACTGAACCCTGCAGAGGTTACAAACAGGAAATTTATCAGTCGTGTTTTACAAAAGGATACAGGGACACATAATGGACTTTAATTTGAGATGCTGCATTTGTTTAAATGCTCACACAAAAACTGCCAGAAACAATTCAAAGCAAAACAGACTGATTAAATCATCAAAATCACATCTTCCCATGACTGTGTAACTTTAACTGATGGCCCACAAAGTAATCTTGACAGATGTTACTTAAACGGTTACGCTGAAGGAAAAACATCAAGCTAAATATTTCCATGTTGAATGTTTTTTTCTATTAAAATGAGTTAGTCTCAAGTTAGTCTCAAGTTTGAGATTGTATGTTAATATACTTCAGACCGAAAAAAACACACATAAACGATGCGATTTCACTTCTCTTACGCCATGACAAAGTCAAACTGAAAGCTGCATGAAAGCTGATTTTACTTTAATGAAATTACATATCACCCTTTCAAAACTTCTTATTTAAGAATACTTAAACACAAAAAAGACACTCACTTAAAGCATTCCCCTTGCCAGCCTACTTATTACAAACTCAAGGATGCTGACTGCTTGATTACATAAGCTAATGCAGCATTCTTGCTATTTTTTAAAAAACAGTTAACGTTTGATTTTTTTTAATCGTTTTTGAGGGCACACAAGCCACTTTATCGTGTCACAACAAGAAACTGTAAATATTAAAGGACGATGCCTGAGTGACTTCAGCCATCTGTTACGGCAGGGGTCTCTGGAGGCTCATCGGCCGCCACTGCCATGCTGTAAATCCTGCCTCAGCCTAACTTTAAGTCAACCTAACGACATGTCAGCTATTCTCTTAACTATTGATAAAACAACGTTTTTTCGAAATCAAAATGGGGCCTTTAAAAAAAATCCATACAGTGTGCCACTGAATATAATAACTTATCAGACCCGTTTTGTTTTTTGGACCATGCTGTAAACATGTTCTGCTGTAAAAACATCTTTTTTGCCTGTCATGTTTGTGTGAATTCTGGTGTTCCTGGAGCTAGCCTCAGGTAGACACTCGAGGCACTGCTGGATTTTACACTTCTACACTGGATTCATTTTTTCAGACCGGAGGCTGCTGCTTGTCACAACCGGCTTCACCCTTTCAAACTAAGAGAACCAGTTTGTGATAAAACACAGTCCTCAGAAATGAACATGGAATAAACTTAAAATAAAAGCAAAGAATAGATCTTTAAGTAATTTCCAAACACACACAATACATATAATATATACTCCAAGTTTTTCAGTGCCGCAGGGGACTGGATAAAAAAAGTAATCTTTGCACTCACAACAGTTATCAATCATTCTTTAGCTGTCAAAAGGAAAATGTACGTTTTGAGAAAAGAAGAAAGTTTGCCTTGCTGAAACTGCCCTGATTCATCTCAAACACACTCATCATCCACTCAATAAAACCATTACTTGTCATGAAGGCCTCATTTCCTACACTTGTGTTTGATGTAGCACCTCGCTCTGTAGGCCCTCAGCAGCAATAGTAGAGAGGCCTCCACAGAACAGACGTCAGTGACATGATCTATTTCTCCCGTGATGAATGTAGCAATCTGTTGCCCTATTGCCCTGTCCGCCTAATTTGTTATGATGTGACACCATCTTTAGACTCTTTTCTATGATGATGAACTTGCTGCTAGTGTGGACCAGCAGGTAAGTGGGATGAAAACGTCAGGATGCTCTATGACACCAGTGAAGCACTTGATACCAAAATGATACCATAAACAATCTCTGAGACAGGCGGGCACCACAAAGTACTTTTTACTCCTGAGGGTATGGTTTAGAAGATAAAATCAGGTTTAGTTTAAAGGAATTAAGAGGATTATTGTCTCATTGGACTGGAGTTTTTATCCTTAAAATTGTTGAAAAGTTTTCTAAAAAGATAACCTGTTCTCAAGCTATAGACACTATGATTTTTGTAGATTTTTTTCTCCCCAAGTAGTTACAATAATCAATCAATATTTATTTGTATAGTGTCAATTCATAACAAGTGTTATCTCAAGACACTTTATGAAAAGCAGGTCGAGGACCTTACTCTTTGTCTGTCAATTAACACTTCCTATAGCTGTGATTCCTAATGTGGGAACAGTGGGCCCTATGGGTGGGGGGCAAAAAAGTTTTGAACTACTGTCATACTGTATGTTGTGACACTGATAATGATATACAATGTGTTTTTACAGCCACTTTTGGTTGACATAGGCAATAGGTTATTAAATTGAATTGATTTTGTCACAGCCTGGCTCTTGGACAGAGACAAAAATTATACATACACTGGTATACTAATAAAGTAATTCATTCACTAACATTGTCAGCTGTGAATGGTGTCGTTTTGTGTAAATGTACCGTAAAGCCAAAGACAAAGAAAGCATAAAGCAAACGTATGTGGTAGGATGAATCTCACTCTCTCTCAAGGGTTCTTCTGCTATCCTGCTTTGCTGCTGTAACACTGTAAATTTCTCTGTTTGTGAAATGAATAAAGGATTATTTTATCTTATCTTATTTAATCTCTTAAAGAATGACTGCTGTTCTGATTTAAGGATGAGGGGCCAGGTGTGCCTCGTCTCCTGATTGCCTGCTCACCAGGTCTGCAGCCCTGGATACAGACAGAAACACTTGTAAACTCATTGATGCAGAGGGGCCATCACAATATGTACCCCAACATGACTCCAGATTTACACTTTTCATTGTCATTTTATTTTCTGATCTATTGAGACCTTGAAAACAAACAGCGATCAGACAGATTTATGAAATTTATATGAATTAGGATAGGATATAACTTTATTGATCCCCAATGGGGAAATTCGGGCGTTACAACAGCAATTACACCTCAGTACAAAACATTGTTATATTGTTAGAGTAATTTAGATTTCCACTCTAGGGACCAAATAGTCATTAATATTCTAATAATAATTATTTCCACATATGTTGTGGTGCCCTCTAATGGCAACAAGTGCCTGAGGTCTTCAGGTTACTGGGCCCTGACAGATCACGGATGTACTGGTAAAGCAGGAGAGGAATTTGACACTTTGTGCAGCAGCCGATCAATGATAATTACCTAGCTGACACGAGTACAGTTATAACTTTACAGGATCAGAACAGGGGGAGAGGTAGATGAAGAGGACGGGATGAAGGGCTGAGGGCCACACTTAGCTCTCTGAGCAGATCGATCCTGTGTGAGAAATGGCTGTGACCAGCCCGGGGGCCGGCCTCATAGCAGCTCAACAAACCATTAGCAGCTTCCTTCACAGAGCACAACCAGGGTATGTGTGTGATAATGTGTGTGTGTTTTTTAATGTGCCAATGGGAAATGGTTAGACTTGGTCCCTCACAAAGCAAGATCAGCCCATTAAAACACTGTTGCAAAACTTGAAAAACTTTTTTTTTTGTCTTTTAAATGCCTTGTAAAGTTTTTTTTTGTTTGTGATGGCAACATCTCCAATATAAGAAAGCACAACTTCCCTGTGGGGACTAAAACAAAAAAAATAAAAATGAATAGTACAATTAGAAAATGTGAAAGGTTTTGACTTCAACGCAAATATACTGTACATCTGCTACAAACAATACAAAACCATTGTTTGATTTACTCAAAGTATGTTTTGTTAATAGACCTCTGTGCAGTTATGGGATTTGAATGACAAAATATTAAAAAACTAATGTAGAGGATGAGATATAAACAGAGGAACTGCTTGTCAATAGGCAAGGCAGGCTTGGGGCCCCAAATCAGTAGGAGGCTCTTGAGGGCTCACACACATAAACCAAAGCAGTGGCCCAAAATGTGGAAATTTTGCGATGACATTTATAGGAAAGCTCCCTAAGCGGGCCACATCTGACAGAACTCTCTGTTGTTGCTAAGTGCTGTATATGTATTAAATCCATCAAAACCAAAGTTTATCAACTAAAGTCAACAAAGAAAAATTAAGATGAATTATCTGTCTATGAGAGAAGAAAGAAACAGGAAAAGTGACGAGGAGGAGTAATCTTAGTGACATTGACAGACATATAGCTGTTGAATGTTGGTTTCAGGGCCGCCCAATAGACTTTTGCAACTTTTATCACGTCGCAACATTGAATTCCTTCCAGGTTTAGCTGATATCACAGGAGTGGACATTTTCTTACTCAGATGACTTTTGTTATTTATTATAAGCAAAATACTATCTGTAAACTAAAGGAAGTAGTTGGAATGAGTAATTAAGCCCCTCTGTTTTTTGCATGGCCAAGTTTTATGTTTGAATTGTACAGATATGGCCATTTAGTCATATTTAAACAATATGTAGAGTCGAGACACTTTTAAAACAAAGAATAAGAGGGGGCCGAACAAAAAAAAATAGACTGACAGGGAACAGTTGAATCTGTTGTCATTGTAAGAGCCCGGAGCTGATCATCCTCATCTCCAAACTTATCCTCTGAGACCTCTCTCTGACTGCCGGTCAGGATTTGTATTGTTCAATCTGAATGTGAATCTGAGGGGTTGGAGTGATAGCTGCAGATGCTGGAAGCGTTGACTCTGTAGAGGACGACGGGCTGATGATGACCTAGTTACTCTTTCTGAAAAAGTCCTGGTGAATCACAGAAACATAAGCATCAGACACTCTAATGCAAGATTGTTAGACACACTCTTACTGGAGAAAAAAGAGGTATGGTAAGAAACGTTTACCATTCCTTTCATTCAATGCATTTGCAGCAAACATCTTTAAGTGATGAAAGCCATGACAAGTGTCAAAAAGGATAAAGTATTTTACATTATTGCAAATTTGAAGGAGGAGCTTTGATTTCATTGATGTTTATTTTGGCACAAGTAAACAGAAAGATATTTCTTTTGTAATTCTATAAAGAAAGGACATAAAGGGCAAAAACGATCATAATTGTTGACTCTCCATCCTAAAGCCTTACTTTAACTACTGATGATTTCTAGTAACCTGATCCTACAGAGTCACAACACACACACACACACACACACACACACACACACACACACACAAACACACAAACACACACACACACACACACACACACACACACACAAACACACAAACACACACACACACACACACACACACACACAAACACACAAACACACACACACACACACACACACACACACACACACACAAACACACAAACACACACACACACACACACACACACACACACACACACACAAACACACACACACACACACACACACACACACACACACACACACACATACACACACTAATCTATAAGAGATAAATGAGTATGCGCTGACAGAGAGAGAAAAGATTGACTCAGAGACTGAGGCCTAATTAGCAGAGACTCATTAGGAGTCTTTAAGAGGCTGTGATTAGGGATGTTTGTTCACACAGCATGCTGCTGCTGCCGGGCCTAATGACTGCGACTGATCGCTAGCTAGTTTAGCCTACAGTGATGTGATGAGGGGAGGGCTGAAGTATGAAGAGGTGTTTGGCTGTGCTCCAGCAAGTCATTTGTTTGCAGTTCAATGATATTAAACACAGAAAGAAACATCTACAGGCTTCACAATGTGCTAATATCATGAATCCCATCAGTACCCAGCAGGACAAGTTTAGATATGAACTTAAAATTTGTTTTGTTAAAGGAGAATTGGACTCATGCCAAAGAATAATTACTGTACAGGACATCATAGCTTAAGATTTATACCTTAATTTTTGTTCCAATTGAACATATGCAGAAGCAGGTGAATTAGAGAATTTTAAATTATGTGTAGATTACAATAAAAAACAAAACAGATACTGCATGTATTTTTGCTATACTTAGCTAAGATAACATTTCTGTTTATGTCTGCTTTTATGTAATTGTGTTGTTATATCTGTTGCTATCTATTTGCTTTGCCTTTTTTTAATCTTTTATGAAGCACTACTAATTTTACGAACTACTAATGCTGCAATTTCTAGTGAGGTTACTGCCCAGCACTGCTTGTTTGTTGATACATTTGCACATGTGCACTCCTGAAAACTCTGTTTTAGTCATTCACTTCACTGTGGAAGACGAGAAGACTATCTCTGTTGGAGAGGTTTCAGGGGGCAGGACAGGACGTTAAGGGGATGATGTTGAAATAGTCAGATTTACAGTTTCAGAGATTGCACCAGTCAGGTGCTATACAATCTCATTTGCACAAATCACATGATACAAAGGTCATCATCAGCCACCCACTTGCTGTAAATTTCCTCAAACCGGTTAAGTTTGAGTGAAACATTTGGCAGTTTGCATTCGCTCAAGCAACTCACAACTGAAATTTCAGGAAGTTTCCAGCAGTTTTGTACAAATGTGAAATGGCTTATGCTTTTAGTCCAGTTGAGAAACATAGAGGCCTTTAATGCTCTCTATTCCTTCTGACTCAAGCACATTTCAATAATCAGGGCCCCCAACAACATCCCCCTCCGTCGATCTAAAAGTTTATCACTGAGCTCAAGCTCTTGGCTTTATAAACCTCAAACCCCTTCACTTAAATCTGATAAGAGTCACAGCACTATTGTGATACGATTTTCCCACTCGCAAGTCCGTCCATGATCCCGCATTTCCCTGAGTCCCTCTCGTTCCACTTCCTGAACTGGGCTGGATTGTCTGGAATAAACTCCAATCCTCCTTAAGAGAAGAGAGCAGGGAAGGGTAGAGGAGGAGTAGGAGAGGAAGGAAGGGGGGGGGGGGGGGATGCCGAGAGGATCAAGGATGCGAGGGCCAAAGCAGAGGATCCGACAAAGAAGGAAGGAGAGTTAGCTACTCTATGTCCTGTCCTCGATTTCCTCCAGCTGCCTCTGATTATCTCCAACACCCTCTCACTTATATGTTCTTTATCCATCCATCCATCACTTTGTGCATACACAGTCTCTGCCTGCAATTCTGCAGCTGGCCTCTGGGCAGCGCTGCAGCAGTGCATCTCCATGTGTTTGCAGCGAGTGGTGGGGCTGATCCATTTGTTTGTTTTCTGAATCCAGGATTTGCAGAGATAGATTAGACAACAAAAGCATATGGAAAAGATAAAGAACACTTAGGTAATGGATTTTGGCAACACAGTCGAGAACTCATCCTCTTTCCATCTCTCATGTCTCCTCCTTTCTCTCTGCTCTAAATATGTTTGTTTTTCTTTTTTCTAACAGACACTTTCTGAAAAGAGAAGAGGCTGCAGGCTGATTTATGCTATTGTTGCAGTAGGATTGAACAAGAAATACCTGCAATTAATCTCTTTTTCTTTCAATATCTCACTTTTTATTTTGTCATTTGTAAGTTTGTTCAATTAATTTACCAATCAAAAAAATAAAACAACAACAACAAAACTCTTTGAATGGAAAGGAGCAGAGTGCTGCAAAGTTTTCCCTGAATCACCAAAGCCAAAGGTGCTGCCTTTTTGAGATTTCAAACAAACAACCCCCCCAAAAAGAGAGAAAAAAACACATTAAATGTCCCTGAGCACAAACAAACAGGGACTTGAGTTGGTTTCAAAGAAGAACTAAACAGAGATGGAATAAATAAGAAGTCATAGGGGGATTAATACATCATTACTGCTGTGCAATATGATTTGATGATTTGAATTCTTTATTTCTTCAGAGGCCAACAAGAGTGTGACTGTGTGATCTGCAAATAAATATATCTTCATTTTGGCGTTTTGAAAAATGAAAAGGGGGGGGTTAAAATCAGGACATATGTAGATTAAATGGAGACGTTTGTGCTTGAGGCATTAGGTTAAAGCTTCAAGAGTATGCTATACCGGTTGGCTAACAGTTATTGTGTAAATAAGAAACTAAATTGCTTTACCTAGCTGATAAATAGCCCTAGACCCAAGAGATGTAAAAATGAGGCTTTCCACAATATTGATATTTTTAAAAGTAGAATGTAGCCTGCAATATACTACCTGAACAGATGTTAACCTTTGACCCCTCCTTTTTCCACTGTCTGACAGCTCAGTAAAACGTAATGCATTGAAACCCCAGCAAATGTTAAACTTCCATATTTTTTAATAATACATTTTTAGAAAAATAAGCATTTTAATAATACTTATCAAAAAGTACCAAATCTTTACAAAAACTTCAGATCACAGTCATTTTTTTTAACCAAATGCTGCCCCAAACAAAAGTCAGAGAGTCTAAATCTCACAAAAACAATGGTTACATTTTGGTACCAAGTCAGTTTATTCGTGCAATGAAGGCAGTGTGCAGGAGTTTGTTGTTGTCTTTTTTGGCAATCAAAAACAAGATTTTAATATGGATGCTTAGGACTTCTATCTTTGTTTGTCTTTGTTTCCAAACAAGTGTGTTGATATGTCTGACTTTAACTGGGATCATATCTAGAGTAAAATTCTGGTACTGTGACAATCGTACATTACACCAGGAAGAAACTGCTCAATGACACCGTAACATGTTTATAGGAGAAACAACAGATTGAACCACCAACCCTCCTTAGAACTTACCAGCTCTTCTAGAGATACAGTCTTCTTTGCTAATTTTACAAATATATTCACTCTTATAACACATCTAAACGTGTACATTTCTAGGAAAACTACTAGCCTCATGTTTGAAAGATTTCCATTAAAACCTGCGTTAAAAAAGTTTAAATAATGAAGTCTGCCACTCTGTGCCGTTTATGTTATTAATGAGACATACTTTCAAAACACTTCACCTTTTGTTTCATCACATCAGTGATGAACATTAGCTCTGCTGCTGATTAACTTGAGAGTTTAAACAATACTCAGAAAATGATCATCGCTAATAGATCCAGAAGATGTCATTATTTTACGAGGGGATTGGCTGCAGGAAACACACGCAGACATACACACACACGACATGGGTCTTTTAAATAACACACAGCAAACAGCTCTGGTAACACTGCTCCTCTGAATTATCACCTCCTCGCTCGTGGCTGTTTATGAATACAAATTGAATTTTCTCTGCAACCTTGTCGCCGTCATGCCTCATTTGATTTATTCCTTAATGAATATTTCCCCTTTCAACTCAGGAGATGGGAAAACATTTCAGCTTCAAATGAGACCTGGCTTTTATTGTCGCCCATTCTTTCCTGCGTGCTGAAGTACATTACACTTATGGCTGTGTTGCTGCTTTAAATTGAACACGACTGTTACATTTTGTAAGGAGCAACAAAGGAAACTAAGGCTATAAAAAACAGTGTCTTACCTGCAGTTTGTAACCACTTCTTGTGGATGTTTTTCTCTCCAGTAACTGTGAGTCTGCTCATTGTTAGTCTACTACAAGACAGCTGCATTCCTCTGTCTTACACTGAATTAAGAAAATGTCATATAAGTTAGAGACAGATAATGAGATCTACACATTGGATTCAGAGACTAAACCCTCAGTATTGACTGTAAAGTGTGATAAAGATTCTAGCAGAAGCATTGCTCAGTGACTACAGTTAGACAGATTCCACACAAACAACATTTACCTGTTAATGTTGTGTAGATAATGTGCAATTGACCGTATGGCTGCTAAATAATGCAGCGGCTTGTTTGGGGCCATAAGGAGAATTTAAAGAGTATTGATGGGCTAAGCTGCCACGGTGGAGGATGTATGCAGTCAGAAAACTCCACTCTGTATTGATTTAAAAAACAGAGCTGAAAGCAGAATTGAACAAGATAAGGAACAATTACGAAAATAGGAAGTTCAGGAGGAGGAGTGAAGCTGTGGGGAGACTCAGAGTGAGAGTTAGACAAGGGAAGACAGACATGCATCCATCCAGCCCCTCGCATGGGGGGAAAGTTGTTACAGAGTGGGTGGACAATGGTGTTAGGCAGAGCAGAGTCCATCAAGGGAATGAGATGTTTGGGTTGCATTATAGCCCCAGGTGCATCATGGGAGGAGAAAAAGGAAACTGTTGGTGAAAAAAGATTAAAAGAAAATCCTGGTTTGTGTCTGTTTGACTTTCTGTAGTTATTAAGTAAAGAAAAAAGTCTTTAATTTTGTCATTCATGTCTTTAACATGTCTTCAGTCTGTTTTAAGCAAACTTTGCTTAGGTCATGTTGGATCTCTTTTTGTGGACATCCTGGAGTCTTCTAAGCTTTGTGATCAAATTGACTTCTGCATGAATGATGCTATAATCTGAGTGTGAACTCTCATAAAGTCAACTGGGATGTTATTTACCACAAACTCAAAGAGAAGCTGGCCTTCATTCTGAGGTTTATTTTCTTATAATTTCTGAGATATTTTTCCTCTTTGGCTTATGTCGTTATGCAGTTGATGATGTTTATTGTTATTGCATCTCCTCGGATAGATCAGTGGTTTTAATCCCTTTACTTCCTAGAACACTTAGATTTAGACTAATCTGCAGAGAGTGTTGAAAGCAATCAAATGTGATAATCAAATTATTTTTGGTTTTTCTGTTAAACCAAAACTTGGAGCAAAGAGTGACTATGTATGAAATTGAACTGTCCTATGTCTGCCCAATGTTTAAACTGATAGCCACTTTAAGATGAGAAGCTGAGGCTGTATGTCTCACTGCAGTGCAGTGAAACTCACACAAGCTGGTTAATCTCTGCTGCAGAGTCATGTCTCCATGCTCTGCAGGTCAGCCACAGTATGAACGCAGAACCAGCTAACTCTGGTTCACATTATTTGAATACTTTAATAGGATTTATTATTGATACTTTGATTGATTTGTCATCCTAAAATGTGTTGTGTTATTCAGGAGATCTCAGTAAATGTGGTAGGCCTATAATATGTAGAATTTTATGACAATGTTTACGTTCAAATCTAAATTAATAAAAAAAAAACAAATTCGAGCACATCTGAAAAAGAGAAAATGATCTCTTTAAAAAAAACAGATAATTTGTTCTTTCACAGTTAATGTGAGATGCATTACTCCTCTCATTGTGTCCCGCACTGTTTTAGTTGTTATTTTCCCCATAGCCTGCAGTGTATGATCTAAAACTCTTAAGATGTCCAACAGATAAGGTCTCATATGGTGTTAAAAAGCAGCAGAAAAAACATCTCTGTTGTGGTGTTAAAAAATATTTCAGAGAATAAGAAACACGTTTGGGTGTATACATCTGTTTATAGATCTGTTGTAGACCTGCATTCACTATCAGAGGGGCAAAAGCTCGCTTGATCTTGATTTTCAGCTAAACTAGTTTAGTTTCTTTAAATCTTTCTTTTTTGGTAAATAGTAAGGATCCTTTTCTATGTTCATAGGATTATCTCTGTTGAGAGTGACAGCTGAACGTGATCTTAATGTGTTTTTCTTTGAACGTATGATCTAAACCTTAAGAAGTAACATGACTCTTTGCTCACTTTGTGCCTGAGCATACACAAATATTTATAATGACAAAAGATTACAAGAATAACATGTAAGGCTGATATATTTTCTTCTTATCTGACAAACATCTTTTAGCGTGTGTGTTGTTCTGGAGGCTGAGGGGGAATTAGTACCACTTAAAGCTTGGATGCCAGCAAGTGAGCAACAAAACAACCAACTTACCAAAGACACATGTCATGCATCCTTTACTTATTATGAAGAAACCTGCCCCTTAATCTGATGTTATGATCGGTGTCAATGAGGAAGAAAAACATGTTTCTCTGCACATTAGTGCGTACACTGTGTATACAGCGTGTATATAGTGTGTGTACAGTGTGTGTATAGTGTGTGTACAGTGTGTGTGTGTGTGTGTGTGCTTAGTGAGGATTGTAATGGGGCAGATTTAAATGGGGATTAATGCAATGTGTATGCCTATGAAAAACACTCCTATGGAAGCAAACATGTGCAATAATTGAAAGAACAAATAAATGTAAAAGGTAAGGAAAATAATCATTGATAAAAATGTTTTAATTTATGGATAGATGCAACATTTCAATAACCAGCATAAGTGTTAACCTGGCAACAAATTTTTTGTACATGCTAATGATCCAAAGAGGCTTACATTTCTAGCTCAGTACACCAGTTACTTTAGAACTGAATTTGACTTTTGGACGAGAAGTGAAACATCTAAAAGATCTTCAATTAAGTCCAGTTGCCTTTGGATCAAGCTTTGAATTTACCATGACCTGGATGAATGACACCGCAGACAACCATTTTAAACGGTTAACCGGTAACCAAAATCATCAATGTTGGTTTTTAAAGAGTAAGTTTCTCTTCTTTCATCTTCAAGTATGTCAAAAGATCACTAGTTCACATTTAATTTTCCCATATTCTAATATATTCTAATATCCATTCTATTAGCTCAGCCTATTTTAACCACCTCCCCTCTTAGCCTCTGATGTTCCCTCTTTGCATGATAAACAGCTTTTGAGCCCTCCGAATATGTATGTGGGCCATATTTATTCATACATGAGAGGTGACGATTCTGCTGAGGAGGAAATAAATAAATAAATAAAGAAGTAAATAAACAGTCGAAATAAACAGGCAGAGTAATAAGGTTAAATATTTCTCTGATATCGATATTTGCAGGCCGAGCTACAGGAGAGGAGCAAAGTTAATGACAGCAGACATAATACCATTGGGATACTTAGGAGTGTGTCCAATACTTTAAGTAATAGCGTTAATGGCGAATTTGAAGGAATTTAATTTTCAACATCAAACAGCCGCCACCCTCTCGCCTCCACATGTTTGGGGCTTGGGAGGTTCTGAACTGGGAGGAAGAGGAGAAAATCATCTCCGGGGCTGGTGAGGCATTGCAAGTATGCATGCAGGGAGGCAGGTGGCGAAAAAACTTCCAAGCAGAACAGCCAATCGACTCGCAGGGTGACGCTTGTTAGGCTCAGGCCCAGAGGAGGCAGCGTGGCCAGTAAGTAAGGTTATTGGGAAATAATTAGCCTAGCCCAGGAATCAGCGGGGATAGCAAAGTCCTCCAGGGTAAAAAAAGAAAAGAAAATGGAGCTGCCTCTGGCCTCGTTTCCACAGCTAATTAACTTTGAAGAGAGCCTATTAATAAGGCTGTCTTCATAAGAAAAGCCTGGAACTATATGCAGGAGGAACTTTTTGGCATGGATTTCAATTTATAGATGAGAAACACAAAGAAACACACATCAACTGTGGAGTAACTGAAAGTGAGGTGGTCTTCTTTGGGGGGGTTCTAGTGGTTTTCTCTACAAATAAAATAGTTTGTAAGTATTTGATTTCTGTGTCAATATGAAACAGGGTGACAGGACACCTCGACACAAGAGTCCAAAAACAATGAACTCTTCTGTCATGTTACAACAAAAATAGCCACATTTTATGTAGAGTACATGTGATAAACAGAAACAAGACATTCTATAATGTCTACGCCACTGTATGAACATAATAATTTAAACATATTTATAAAAACTATTCTTAACTCCAGATAATAAAGACAATACAAAAGAATATGGCAACTCCTTAATCAGAACTTAGATCCCTGACTTCTTGCTATTCTAGATATTTAAGGTAGTGTTTTAATCAGACTTTATTTAGATTGTTTTCCCCAACTTTATTCTTAAAATCTATCAAGTAACAAAGCATGATAAGATATATCTACAGATCTATTGTCATACAGCCTCTTTAAAAACAACATACAGGCCTTGGAGAATTGTATGATTCACTTCATTTTAATCTAGCAATTTAAAAACAGAAGGAACTTCTTTTTTCCTTAAAGGTAGCACCTACCTTTTCTCTTATCATACCAGGAACCATATAAATCTTTCACAGCATTCTGAAACCTGTTTAAACTCCCCTTCGGCGTCAGATCGTCCCTCAAATTCAACAAAAAAAAATTAGCCCCAGATCACGTAGACCCCACTTCCTGTTCTGTGGACTTCATCCCCTGGTGGCCACACGTCCCCTTTACCTGTCATCACAGAAAGCCAGCACTGCCCCAACTGTGGGTCTGCAAAAAAAAAAATCTAGCCCCAAACCCTCAGGCAGTAAGAACAACCCAGGCCTCAGCGCCTAATCACCTCCCTCCCACGACAGCACTCATCAAGACAGCAGCTCTAACAAATCAATCTCCCTCTGACACTTCATTTAGACTGAATTAATTTGGAATTAGGGGCCATTACTGCAATTGGCAGGCGTAGATATTCCCCTAACGCAGGCTGTTATCCTGCTTTGGGGATAAAGAAAAAGGAGCCAGCTTTTCTTTTTCTCTCTCTGTAGGATTGACTGGATAAGGTGTTTCTGTGTGCTGATCGCGGGCTGAGGGAGGCAGCCATCGGATTCTCAGTTTAACTAAATCATCACTGTTCTCAATCAACAGTCAGACATTGCTGATTGTTTTTTTCCCTCTGTTGATGCCAAATGAGAGAGAAGTAGGTGTTTAATTAGGGTCGTTGCTCTATCGACTGTCAAATTGTTGCCAGGGGCCAATTAAAAGTGTGATTTCGGCTGTGATAGCAGAGCAAACACTGGAACAAGAGAAACACAGGACACTAGGCAGAGCCCAGGGACTGCTTAAGACTTTTAAATTAATCTCTGCAGAGTAGAATCTGAGGAGGATAATAGACAATAAACGATACAAATCTTAGTTTAAACATTATATGATAAAAGCTTATGCTCCACAAATAAACAAGTCAACCCAACATGGATCAACAATTATAAACTGTAGCCAAAAATATTTTAAAATCCCAGCTGGGAATGAAATACAAGAATCTATTGCTGCTGTTTAACAAGCCTTCTCATTTTTCCCTCAGTGCAGCGCTATGTTTGATCTGCAGCTGATCTGAAGAGACTGACTAGGCCTCTCTCTCCTGCTGGGAGGTAGCAGCTTGAAGTTTACTCAGGGTTTACGACCCTGTGACCCACAGGTTTGACCAAGACAACTCAGCTCCATGGAAACACAAGCTTGAAAAGATAAACACTTCATTATACGTACTACTGCACTGAGAAAAAGGCAAGACCATGGACACTTAGGTTTAAAACAGAAATGTACCTAAAAATAATAAATACATTTAAAAAAAAATAGATGTGTATATTTTGGTTCATGTTTTTAATGTAATTATATGTTTTGGACATCGATTATTTTAATATTGTTTACAGCTACAAAAAAGTCAATACGAAGTTTTGTCTCCCAACCAAACAGAAGAGCAAACTCATATTTCTGAAGTTATTAGTAGTTATTATTAGTAATTAAAAAAAAAAAAAGATATGATGCAACTCTTATGCCGTTTCCTAAGTTCTGCTCAATTTATACATCCACCATATGTTAGGTTTTCCACTCTCGGTTGGTAGTGTTGAAGTATTATTTCATTGCAGGAGCTCAAATATACCATCATGCATTGTAAATAAAAAGAGCAGAACATATACAGTTTCATTTCACAGTATAGCTATTTTGAATGATTTTCTTTCAGTGGTCTGCTCAGTACATGCTTCAGTGACAAGCAGGCTTGGAGGCCTGATCCTGAATTTCTCACAGAAATTGCACTAAAATATATGATCTAAAACCCCAAGAGTTATCTTTAATTGAAGAATCAAAAAGGTGAAAACATGGCTGTTTCTCCTTGAATGTTTTAATTTAATATTTTGGAGAAACATTCAATTTACAGGTTAGAATTGACATAAAAACAGCTAAACAAATGACAGGTTTTGATCCTGTCTGAGACGGTTTTGTTTAAATCTTTAATAACCTGGTCCTTGGAGACAGAATCTTAATTGCAATTTTAAGCAATAAATTACACCAACATAATTGGGATTGATTAAGACTTTATGTTGTTAGTTTCACTGGGATTTAGCAAAATCCAAGTGAAAATATGTGGCTGAATTGCTATGGGGGTGCAGCCAAAATGAAACAACAAAGATCTTCAGGAGTTTTTATTTTGGTCTGTTCTATTGTAACAGTAGTTTTGGCACAGTAGTAAACATGGCAGCTAGGTTTTAAGCGGTGTGTCTCTGGCGACTAGAAGCTGCCCCTGACTCCAACCATGAGATCAGAGTAAATATTAACACTGACATGCTGCTGTGGAAATACCTCAGTGACTTACAGGGGCTCAGAGGATGAGTGGGAGGAGAAGAAAGACGAGTGGACACAGACATTTAGGTGAGCCAAAAGGTAAATGGCAGGGCAGTACACACACATAACCTTGAATGCACACAGGACACACACACACACACACACACACACACACACCCAGACAAAATATCTCTTAGTCATCTATTAATGCTCCAAACACCTTTATTCCTCTGAATCCCTTTGACGACATGTTCCCTCAGCACCTCACCACAGCTCCCTGAGGAAAGTACAGCCAAGTCCTCAGATGACACCACAACCATGCACACATGCACACGCACAAGTACTTACATACATGTTCAGGTTATTTTTGGAAACATTACAGTTGTATTCATTTGCTTAACTTTTAGCGCTATGCTATAGCTGTAGTCCTCAATACAGTAGATTTGGTTTGACTGATTTGGTTTGAATCAGCCTCTTACCTGAATGTTCTTCCCCCACTCTACCCACTGTCCTGGCCTCTAATAAAGGCATAAAAACGCTCCCAAATATAAAAAAGTCTGCTTTCGTTGGGTCTCTGACGAGCCATCCTCAATTGAATGTTTTCTAGTCTTAAGTTTAGTCTTTGCTAGCAACTTCTTCAGGTGTTTTTACAATACTGATAAAAAAGAAGATGAAAAAGCTTGATGTTGAAATTCAAGCTTATTAGCTTGTGTATGTGTTCTACTTGTTTTAATTTATTCTTTCAGAATTTATAACCACGATTTGCAACAATGAAAGGGACAACACCATATTGTCATACGATTAGTATTATGAAGTTGATTGGAGATAATGACAAAATTACAGTCTCACAACATCTCCACTTTTAGATTATTACTCCCTTATGCCGGAGAGAACCTTTTGAAAAAACAAAACAATCCGGGTGCTGAGAATCGGCAGCCTGTTGCAGCAGCTCTAAAATTGGTTCATGTGTTACTTTCAAAAAGAGGTAGACTAGACATGTTCAGGACCCAGATCAATTGTCAAGAACCCAAAAGTCTTTACTGAGGTTACTCCTTTTTTCTTTCTTTCAATTTTAAAACTGAGGGTAGGATGTTTTGATCCTCTGCAACGATAAAAGGACACAAGGAGGTTGCGGGTTAGAGAATGATCACTTTACAAATGCATGCTAAATCTGATGGCAGACAGCGCGGCCCTCTATTTATTATGTTTTCAGGCCTGAGCAGAATGTTCCATCAACCTGAGAAATATGACAGTGATTTCACCGACACACTCTCAGGTTTCAATGCAGGTGGTGGAGATGTGTGTGTGTGTGAGTGATTTGTGTCTGCATGTCAGAAAATGAGTAAGTATTTATAGTGAGAGAGGAAGGAGGGAAAGAAGTAACGATGTGAGGAGAAGAAAGAGAGATGTGGTGAAAAGAAGATCATGTTACGTATTTGTAGTGAGGGTGTAACATTTCACCACAGGACTGATAATAGAGTCAACACACTCTGCATGGGTTTAGAGGGAGAAGGATGTATATGAGGAATGTAAGGGTGTCACATTAAAGCTCCTTCTTTTACCACAAGTCAACCACATAGCCACATGTAGGATTCAACGTCTGTTACCGTTTTTAAAAATAGTCAGGAACATCTCAACGTGGAGAAGTTTTAAGACATTCTGATTTAAACTCTCTCTACTGATTTCAAGGAAATCACAAGTGCCGTACAATACCTTTTATTTGCCATAAACTACAGCTTGATTATTGTACCTAATTATGTGCCGGTTGTATTCAAATCAAATGTAAATGTTTTGAGAGATACAGCTCCTTTTTGTTTTAATTAAGACTTAAGAATACCTCTCTCATATTTGTACAACGTATAAAGACAAAGCAATCAGCCAGTTAACTTAGCACAAAGACTATAAACAAAGGGAAACTACTAGCTTAGGTTTGTCTAACATTTACAATCCCAGTTTAGCTTCAACACTTTTCATCAAACCATTTTGTCTAACAGTGTGTTAATGAATTACCTCCGGAGGTGCGCCCAGACTATAGCTTTCCCCCAGTTCCCAGTCTATATGCTAAGCTAAGCTAAGCTAAATATCTCTGTGCCGTTGCCTCATATTTAACATACAGACATAGGAGAAGAGTATGGACAAGCTTACCTGAATTACTAAATACAAAAAGCAGATGTCAGGATAAAAAAATTATTTCAAAAAACATGTCGCTTTCTGATCCTTGAAAGGTAATAAATGTTCACTAAATAGTCATTTCAGGGCAGTAAAAGACAACAACAAATGTTTTTTCAAACAATAAACTAAAACAAGTCTTAAGTGTTTCTTGTTATTGGATCTTCATGGCATCATTTTTCTACTGCACAAACAAGATTAGAAGATTATCAGCAACAGAGATGTAGATAATCGCTGGATTTGCAGTGGGAAATGCTTGGAAATCCTGGGATTTTCCTCAATGGTTTACTTTTTAATCCACCCTGGGAAACACAAAACAACTTCACTTTTTGCCTTGACGACCTTAACAATCTTGAGGTTTTGCTATTTATGAAGGATTTACAATGATTAGATAAAAATGACACCCAGAGAGCTCATTTGGTAAAGCTAAGGCACAAAAACTGAAAGTTTGATCTTCATCCCTCCCACTGTTAGGGACAGGGGTTCCTAGCAGGAAAGATGAGGAAACAAAATGAAAGACATAATTTCTACAACACACCTAAGATGGCTGATGAATCAACAGAGTTAGATGCTAAAGTTTTTGCCATTACATGAGTGTAGTGTAATTGGACCTTTCAGTTCCAGTGAAAGATGGGAAAAGCTGCAGCCAGGCAGAAAAGAGAATGAAGCAGCCTCATTATACGCAGAAGATCTGACCATGCAGATGTAGTCGGATATAAACATTAACACCCCCTCTCACCTTCATGCTGGGAACTTTCCTGAATATCACCTGCTGTTTTTACACGTCAGCTCAACCTGACATCTTATGGACATTTTATAAGGGGGCTGGCAGTAAAAAAGTTCAAGTAACGTTGGAGTTTTCGTTCGTTTTGTGCTTGTTTGAAAAGGGCTCAGGTCCATTATTATAGGCAGAACAAACACAAAATCATAGGAAGAAAGTGACTTTTATACTTTTAGCACACAGACTGCTATAGTGTAGGTTTTCTTGAGGCAAAGAAGTTTTAGCGTTTTTGTATCATAGCTTTTTTTTCTTCTTGTCCTTCACCATAAAGTTGGTGACCGATAAGATGGATAGGGGACAAAATGGAAGCTTTTCCTTAGATAAATTTTTATTTTCGAACACTTTACATAATTCCAATAGTATTCAGTATTCAATATCCCAAGGCACATAGGCTTTGATTAAGCTGAACTTTTAGTCTTAAAGTGCAGACAAACTCCCAGCATGCTCCGCTGACTTATGAATGGTGACCCTTGGGAGTAAGAGAGAGAGGAGAACAGGCGTGGAAACATGGTCGAGGGAAAAAGGAGGCACAGCAAGATTCAGATGAAAGACAGATATAGGTGAGAGTTGGCTGAAAAAAGGGGTATGCAGTTTGAGGGGGGTCAGATTAGAGAACGAGGGAGGGTCACAGTACTCAGCGGAGTACGCTCTCTAAGGATGCAGTGTGAAACCACCCAGGGCCTTGTAATAGTTAAATCATATCAATTAACCATGGAACATTAGGGGATTAAGGGTTAATCTCTCCCATGAGAGACAGAAACAGTAAATTAGAAAGAAAAGACAGGGAAGGAAAAAAAGAGATCATACATGGCTGCTTGAAAAGGAGATTGCTGACATGATGATTTACAGAGCATGAAAGCATGTTTTCAGATAAAATAAAGAAATAGCTTGAAGGTTGACTTTTGTCCCCTTAAATTATCAACAATGTCATTGTAAATTACTATACAGCAAACGAGCAGTGTAGTTCTACATATGCATTTCCCTATCAGCAGCACTGGGACCAGAAGTGGCATTTAGGGATTAAAAACAACACAAAACAGGAGATAATCCCACAGCTCGACCACACCCGCCCGGGAACTGATTTACGCTATTTTCAATTTAGATGAGGGCTTGGAGAAAGAAAAGGGGTACGAATAATTTATCCCCTGCCTCCATAGCCTTGTTGGCCCTCCATGAAAGTAGTCCCTCAGATTAGGAAACGTCCACATTTGATTGAAAATGAAATCACATACAGTAAGAGATGATATATGTGGTAGAGGTTTGGAAGATCTTTATTTCGGGGGATTGGGGGTCTGAGCTTTGGGGTTTGAGAAAAAGGAGTGGAGGCCCTTTTTCTTTGGTGTGTATGCAAAATGGCTGAAATGGGTAATGGAGCCGTGAGGTAAGAGGATTAAGATCAGCATTGGGTCAGGACTGATAGTGAGAAGAGGGGTGATGGAGGGACAAAAGGGCGAGTCGGAGAAGTAACCAACGGGGGGAAAGAGAAAGAGAGAGAAAAGGAAGACTTTGAGAAAATTATACAGAGATGGGTGATTTGGGCTGAAAAGATATAAAATAGAGACTTGAGAAACTGCTTTTACACTACTTCAGGTCCGAAACGCTTTGCTTCCTGCCCATAAGTGATCATATGGGATCTCTGAATCCTTTAGGGAGTGGCAGGATAATGCCTAACCTGAGACTTGGATAGTCCTTGCAGGCAGTAGGGGGGGTCGATGTTATTTCCGGCACCAAGTGAAGAGCTTGAAGGCAGCAGGAAGGTATGAGCAGGCAGTGAGTACAAATGATGAGTGCTCAGGAAGCTGGAAATCTGCAGGATTGAGTATATCAAGGTAAAAGAAGGGGACGAGAGGCTTTTACAGGCTAGTGATGTCTGAAATGTAAGTTTCCCAAGTTTCAACAATGGCCACATACTTTCACAATACACTATAAAGCCCCGTTTCCACACAGCAGTCCGGTACGGATCAGTACAGTTTCGTTCGATTAAACCTGATCCTGTTTGTGTTCCCACAGCCAGCGTGTAAGCCAGATGCCGATAGCCACTACATAGCATCACATGATAGCAGCTAACAGCTAACTGCTAACTAATAAATTCCCAAAGGAGTAAAACGCGACAAAAACAAAACCAACAATGGAAAACATCCAGCAATTCATCTACTCTGTCACTGGCATGTGACTCTTTATTACAAAAACTCAATCAAGCTTTGTTTCAGAGAGGGCTGTGTGAGGCGAGGAGAAATACAGACGTAAACAATCTGCAGTGTGATACAATCAATGGTTTAAACACAGCGGGGTTTTGTTTGCCACACGGGATGTGACGATTCTGTTTTTCTTTGGTTATAATTACCTGCAGCTGTCCCTGCTTTGAATGTTATTGCTAAGCTACGCTATAACATATCCCAACTCAAACTTAAAATTAAACAGACATTTTACACAAAGTCAAAATCTTTCAAAAAGTCCCAAAATTAAAAGTGAACAATTAACATACATCTAATACCGTCTGCCCAAGAAACATCCTGCACATGACTTTAACAACCGAAATTGGTTGAAAAAAAATTAGACCACAGTCTTGGTACTGAAATGATAAAAAATGACAAGGTTAGTCATTTGGTACATTTTGTCAGGGCCAGGCTGTTACTCTTGCTTTGAGTCAGTTGCTAAGCTAACATTGCCTGCCGGCATTTATTACTAAACAGGCATGAGAAAGAAAAAAGCAAAACATCTGCCTGAGCAAACCTCTAAAGCTCACCACTTACATCAAATTAGCTTAATTCATAATAATGTGTTAAAAATAGTATACTATAGGTGGCGCCGATAGCGCAGCGGCAGCGCGCGCACCATGTTGCGAGGCTTTACTCCTCGCGCGGGTGGCCCGGGTTCGCGTCCGGCCTGTGGCCACTTTCCCGCATGTCTCTCCCCACTCTCTCCCTGTTTCCGACTCTATCCACTGTCCTATCAATAAAGGCAAAAAGGCCATAAATAAACCTTTAAAAAAAAAAAATAGTATACTATAAGTCACTGCTCATAGCACAGAAGCAGTCGTTCAAATACAACACCATTTGACTATTTTCACACTTTATAATTTACATCAAAGAGACAAAGTAGCTAACATCAAAAGTGTTGGTAGTGGGATTTCATGACCTTCCAACAGGAACAGGTTAGCTTAGTCTTTTTACTAAGGTACGCTAACTTCTCCTAGCTTATATTAAACACTCAGAAATTAGAGTGATAACAATCTTAACCTTTTTTGCAAGCAAAAGATTTATTTTCCAAAATGTCTTACAAAAGACAAAAAGTAGGAACAAAAAAAGGTTTGTTATATATGTGCAACACGGCTGTGAACTGCAAATAAGATCGCCAGGAAAAGGTACAATTGTGTCAGAAGTTGACAAACTTTTCCTCACAAGTATGTGCCTTATAGTAGAGCGGGCTGTAGCCTGAAAATCAGTCTGTAGGAGCTGAGAAGTCTCATCTAAATGTTGCCCTGACTTTGCTTTAGCCAATTAGCTGCCATCACAGGATCAGACTCAACTCTTATTTGCCAGCCAAAGAGGCTCAGCTGCTCGACCCCGGCCGTAGCCTCATGCAGCCATGATGCCTCCTCACACCCCTGCCTCCCTCAGTCACTCAACCCCAAGTCTTAATTCAGACACTTTGAAGTATCTTGGTCTGTGGTGAGGAGCCACTCAATCAATTACGAATGAAATAATCTCCTTATGATATTCTGAGGTTTCCTCCAGTAGAGGAGGGGGGAATGCAAGAAGAGATTATGGAAGCCAAATCAGTCTCTCAGCTGCGTCTAAAGTGACAGCGGGAGAATCAGCTGAGAGGATGGTGGGAAATTAAATAAGAAAAAAAGATTATGTCTAAGTGTGTCACCTCCGAACACTGCTGTGAAATCTCTAACCTGATCCATGGGGAGGGGGTGGTGGTGAAGTGGAGGAGCGAGAATGGATTATTGAAAGCCACGTTAAAAAAGGACCCATGGTTGCTTAAAAAGCTTTTGCTTACCACTAAAGAGAGCACACACACACACACACACACACACACACACACACATATCTAAGAACTGCCTTCGTGATGTGTCTGTGTTTGATGCAGAAAAACAAGGAGAGACAAAAGGAGGTAACATGTCATCGGACTTGGAATCAAACCTAATCTGATAAACACAAAAATTATCAATTTATTGCCTCTTTAAAATGTGTCCAACATCGCTGACATGAATATTTCAATATCATAAATGTAATAGCAAGAATGTGATGCTGACAGGTTAGTCAACATTGGATGGTATTTATGTAGACTTTGACCAAGCTTAAATTTAAGTTAAATAGAAAAAAAAAATAAAAGTCAAAACCTTAATATTGTCAAACACAATTGACTTGTTTGTCTGCGTTTGGGTTTTTAAAACCTTAATTTGAAACAAGAGCAAAAACATATTGAAATATAGTTTTGGGTTTGTTTTAGGTTTGTAATGGGGTTGTTTGGCGTACATATTAAGAGAAAGTTAATAACAGTAGATATAGTCATCTCAGTTCTATTTGTAAAAGCCATAGGTTACACAGGGTCACATTCAGCCCATTGTGAACTGTAACAAAGTAAATTTACTGAAGTAAGTACAATACTTCAGTCATTTTTGGGGGTATCTTCTTGAGTATGTTTTTTGGGGGGAAATTAGGATTTAGGATTTTTACCCTATATTCCTGTGAGTTTTATCATCAACTGCTACTTTTTTTCCCTCTAAAATCTAATACTAAAAACAATAAACTGTATTCATGTGGTTCTACAAGTGGTGTTACCATACCTGAACATACCACGTATTGATGGTCTGTTCATCTGCATCATCTTGCAGATAAGTCTCAGTGTAACTTTAAATACTAAATTAAAAAAAGAGGCTACACTCTGGCTTACTTTAGCTGTATGAACCAGAAAACAGACCTGATTCTCTTATCATTAACTAATTATTGATCATTTTTAGGTTTGCCAATGCAACAACATCATGCTGCATATTTGTAAAACAATCAATCAATCTTTATCAATCAATCTTTATTTGTATAGCTTCAATTCATAACAGGTGTTATCTCGAGACACTTTACAAAAAGCAGGTAAAGGACCTTACTGTTTGTCTGTTAACAAAAGAGCAGGTAACAAGACCATGCTCATTGTTATGTTTACAAAACGCAGATATGGACCTTTCTTATGGCTATATTACAAGAGCCCAGCTTAATGTACTGTAAAAATGAAAGCGTTATATGGTCTGTCCTCAAGAAGAGAAGGAAACACCTTGAAGAAACTTGTTTGTTGGAGCGCAGGTGGCCTATTTGCTATTTTGCTCACCCCATGTAAAGAGGCATACTCCTCGAAACAGGTGGCCTTGGTTTGAAACCCTTTGACTTCTTTCCTGCATGTTAATCCCCACTCTCTCGCTCCCTGATTTCCGACTCTATCCACGATCCTGTCTCTCCAATAAAGACATTAAAAGCTGAATGGAGGTCGGATCAATCCTCTATGGTGCATTCAAGGAAAATCTAAAAGCATATTGGCTGACTTGACAGTATCGAGCCAAATGTTTGCTTAAATTGAATTTTTTTTAAATCTAAAACCGATTGTTAGCTACACTTCCATGCAGATATCTGTTTATGGAGATTAAAATATGCTGTCATAAAGTTAATCTGTGTTGGGATATAATCTTGTGGATTGCATTCTACCTGCTTTTCCTCTTCAAGCATCTTTTGTTTCCTGCAAATCTTCTGATGGATGATATGTCAATACTACTCAAACAGCAAAGGTGCTACAAGCACAGACCAGAAAACCTCACATACCTAAATCCAGATCCTCAATTATATATACTGTATGTATTTATATGTACAATCTATACATTTAGATTTCAGGAGGAAGATACAGAGAAAGGAGAGATAACAAGACAAACAAGCATCAGAATGCTTGAACAAGAAGACAAATTGACAATCCTTTAAGATGTTGTGCTGTAAAAGTCAACAAACCAGACCTTCCTGCAGCCTCCCCCCTCTCTCTCCCCCATCAGTGTTCCTCCCACATCTTGCCTCCAGCCAGTTTGATTTTCTCCATGGTTGACTGTTGTTTCTGCTGCTGTAAGCTCAGCCATCAGCACACATTGATCGCTCTCCTTCATCCTCAGCATCCCCTCCTTTATACCTGACTATGGCGACTAATTCTCCCGTTCTCACCCCTCTTCATCCCAGATTGAGAGGGTCGGAGGAAAAAATCAATAACTGAGCCAAGTGGGGCGGGGTCAGGGGTCAACGAGGTCCTTGACAAGTGTGTCAGGGGAAGGAAGGAGTGAGAGAGGGGGAAAGTGCTTGTCTGTGTGTTTGTGTGTGTTTGTGAGTATGTCTATGTGAGAGTGTGTTGCATACAGAGTGGTCAAGAGAAACAAAGTGACTAAAGGCCTCGTGGGTGCAGGTGTCAGGCCTGTCACAGATCAAATTTATGACCATTGATCAGACCCGTGTGTGCGTTTTTTAAATGTGTGTGTACTGTGTGTGTGTGTGTGTACTGTGTGTGTGTGTGTGTGTGTGTGTGTGTGTGTTAGAGTGTCGATGAATGTGTGTGTTTAGGTGGATCATGGTGGAATCTGACAGGGGTGAGGAGTCATCATATAAAGCCCATTATAGCAAAAAAAAGCCACTGAAGCAAATGAATCCCATGACATAAAGACCTGTCATTAAAACATCAGTCTGTTTGTCCAATAAAGTGTCATTTTCAGGGGGGAAATATAAGGAAATACATTTACTTGTTTAACCTCCTGAACATAAAGGAACAGTTCCTTACTTTGGTAGAAATGTGCTTATTATTTTTTCTTGCTGAAGTTGATGAGCCGATTGATAAAAATCTCATGTTTGTAAAGTGAAGGTAATACTTGAAAATAAAAGTAGTTTGTCGACCTACTGCACTGTTTGTGAAGATGGCCTGCCTAAACAACCAATCTCACCCCCATCCTATCATATCCTTCTTTCTGCACCTTATCCAAGCCCAGTGAAGTTTAGAGGATGACTATTCCGTCATGATCACGGGACTGCTGAAGATTTTTGACCGTTAAGGGCAGTTTTTTTTTTCTTGCCACCCAAGTATGGGTTTTTACCCGTTTTTTACATTACAATGAGCATGGTCTTTTTTACCTGCTCTTTTGTAATGTTAACAGAAAAAGAGTAAGGTCCTTTACCTGCTTTTTTAAAAGTGTCTTGAGATAACACTTATTGTGAATTGACACTATACAAATGAAGATTAATTGATTGATTGATCTTGTAAGATAGTTGGATGTCGGAACACCTCCCTAAAAAACTCACATCAACCAACACATCATATATTTTGTTTAATAGTGACAAAGAAGGTTACCACACATAAACAAGGTTGAAAGGAAATACAGTATATTTATGATAAACTATAGTCAAATCAATCATAATTATGTCTGATGAGTCATATATGCAATGCATTGATGAGTGATGTGTTGGGAAGTGCAACCAATACCAAACCAGCTGGTGGAGAAGTGGGGAGAGATAGAGGGGAGAGCCAGATGTTAAAATGGAAACAAAAAAAAGATGAGGCCTGATTAAATCAGGTAACATACTGATGTCCTTCCTAATTCTGCCATTGGCTGCTGAGCCACAAAGCTAAACCAACTAAGCATTATGCATGCAGAAAGGGCAGGAAGTCATACCACTGTTTAATATGAACCCACAGACAAGGTGATGTATACTCATAGTTAGGAGGAATTAAAGCCTTCGTTATCTTCAGAATGTAACTACATTCATAACATAACAGTTAGGTGTTTATAGCCTCCTGGGACAATAAATCCATTTCAAATCCATATCAAAATCTAACTGGGTCTATTTGTTAAGCCTTTCTGCTTCATATTAAAGAGACTTTTTAAATTACAATAAGTTTATTCCTTTGAGTCAGAGAGGGGATCAAAATAGCACTTGGCATCTATCTGTTTCCAAATGTTCTACCGTTTTATTGAATTCAAGATGCAGTCTGGAGTTTAAACTTTTTTACCAGAAGCTCATTTTCCACGAAGTCAATCTGCTGCTGCTCATTTCGGTTGTTCATTAGGCTACTCGCTGTTTAATTTCCACATCAGTAATCGTTTACTTTAATCTTCTCAGATCAGAAGCTTTTACTGTCCAGTGGGACTTGATGATAGCCATATAATGACTGATACCAACCTTATGAGACAGATAATCACCGCTATAGTACTCTAAAGAAAATGGGAAATAAGGACGACAGGCGAGTCTTGAAAGTCACATGGTCTACAGATAAATAAATGGATGCAGATGAGGGCATTATGTCGGTACTGTAGAGGCGCCACCGGTGTGTACAACACATCTATACTGTACAGGCCACACACCCACACAGAAAATGGAAAGAAAAGATGAAGCCTTGGAGAAAGCCATTTGCAATTTAAATGAAAATGTAATGAGCCCATGGTGGCAGTGAATTAGCCAGCTGATCAATTGATCATGTCAAGGACAAATAGGTAAACAAACGTATCCATTAGCCTCCTGCTTCACCTCCTCCCTTTGCTCCCTGCTGGGGAGGAGTGCTGGAGGATCAATGAGAGGTGGAACATGTGTGTGTGTGTGTGTGTGTGTGCTTTTTACGTGTGTGTCTGCGTGTGTTTGTACGCGTGTGTTAAGTTAATAGGTGACAGCAAATAAGGCCTTAAGTATGTTTTCATGTTGAGAGTCTTTAAACAAACACAACATGCTCACTATACACATACAAGTATAAACATACTGACAAGCACAATGGTACACCCCACTGTGACTGTCCTGCCCCGCTCGTTACACAGACAGTTGGGCCCAGCAGGTTCCTCTTTCAGAGGCGATGGAGGGAGAAGATGAGAAAAAGGAGGAGGAGGAGCAGAGGGAGGGAGAGACAGGGCCTGTGAGACTTAGACAAGGAGTTACAACGAGGAAAGACGGGAGAAGGAACCCTCTCTGAGACCATCAGAGGGTGTGGTACTAATCATGAGAAAGAATGCTTCGACAGCTATGTATAATGTTTCTAATAGAGAAGAAACCTATATCAACTATGACTGCTGTTTGAAACAATAATTATCATTCTCTTTTTAAGTGCAAATTCATCAAACTGAAATTTCTTTTTAAAGGAAGCATTGATATTCCATAAATCATTGTCTGCACTCACTCAGCCACATATCTTATCAGTCACAGTGACTTGTTTCTTTCAATGCTCAATCACCACAACTAACAGCTCCTAATAAGAGTCTGATGAAGAGCTTATTTTGTTCAACAAACCTGTCAAGATTACTTGACTACTGCCTTATATGGCAAGCAGAGTGATCTGTTACTTGGAGTTAGTGGGGAATCCTTGTGGTCTGTGGTTTATATCGCATTGCACTAGGCTGCAAAGTCACAGGTAAATATCCCGCCACTTTTTCTTCTTTTTTTGTGCTTTATTTGTTAAACTTTGATAGCCAAACACAGCCAAAGACAAATGGGAGATGTGATGTCACAGCGTTGTGGAAGGACGACTTGTAAACAAGCACAAGTTTCTCGACAGGCAGATACACAACGCAGCTCTGCCTTGCTTACTCAGACGTGATGCCATACCACCTCTCGATACCTTTGTTACCACCTCTGGTGCATTGGGAAACGACTTCACCCTACCATTATGGCTCTGTGCATCTGATATTTGACATTGAACGAGGCATAAATACATTCCTTTAACTGGCTTTTATGTATTCTTCTGTACAGCAATTTGGTCAGCTGTGGTTTTTTTAAAGTGCTTAACAAATAAAGTTGGATTGGATTGTATTGGCAATATAAAAGGGATAAAGAGAGCCTGGTGTGTGAAACACACCCCACCCACATGACCACAGTGCTCCCTGCTGATTTCTGGTCTAACTATAACTGAAGAAGACCAATCAAGCATCCAAATTCACATATCCATTCTGAATGTTATAAAAGTCAACTGAGGTAGAAAATTGATGCCAATGGAGGAATGCTAAAACCCACTTGAGGCTGCCGCTAAACGTGAGTTAAATCCTATTTTCGAGCATTTACTTTTCCTTGTCCATCTACCTCAAGAATAGATGGATACATTTTCTGATTGACAAATATCAGCTGAGGCTGGTGGGGATGTCCATTTTTGTCTTGAGGCCATGACAGTAGGTAAAGAAAAAAAAGATTCATAATCCAACAAATTACTTAATGGCCAGTAAAGCATATAAACACTCACAAATGGACTATTGTCAGAAAAGATCTCATGTTACCAGGATGTTTTTACTGAGCCTGTAGGCAGGGCTCACAGTTAGAGAGGAGGCTTAATGAGAAAAAACATGTATGAGTCTCTGAGTGACATAAACAAGCTGAAGGAAGTGCTGTCCCATCAGTGTGATCTCAGAGCTGAGAACAACCCAGAGGGAGTTTGACTTCAAAGAGGGTCATATCTCAACATTATAATGAGTTAGGACATATTTATTATACGCTTCATAAACCTTTCAAATGTTGTATAATAAAACCTGAAAGCTCTCAAATGACACAACTTTAAAAAAGTACAAACACACAAAAAGTAAAAGCTGCTTTGATTTCTTCCTCAGGACAAGATGTTAAGTGGCCAGTTTCAAAAGTTAATCAGGGTAAGTTTTTATTCCGTATCACATATACCATGTATTTTGTCTGAAGATATAAGAGAAGCAGAAGACAACGTCAACTTGAGCGTTTCTATCAGGAGTTATTTCATGCATGCTGGATGTTCAGTGAAGAGAAAAAAGTGCCTCCATCTCCACTTCTAAAGCAGGAGACAATATTACCCTTAGCTTATGAGGGCAAGGACACATAGAAAGGCACTTGGAAAATTACAATATCCATATATGTTGCAGTGTTAAAGATATTTTTGAGACCCTCTAAACAGGAACATACCATCACAAGGACATGTGTTACACAACACATTTTCAGTGGGAGAAGATCCACATTCCATGTTTGCAATTAAACAGCATTTTGGTACATTAACTAGGAAATCTAAAAATATAGATCGTTACAATAAACCAAATCTGACACACATACAAACAAAAAATGAAAGATGAGAATACAGCAGGTTAATACAGGATGAAAAGAGGGGAAAAAAGACAGAGACAAAAAGAAAAGAGCTTTTTAGAGGGGACCATTTGTAAAACAAGGAGTTTAAAACCAGATTATAGGGCAACAATGACACAATCCCTTATGTTCATTCCTGTAATACGCTGTGAAGAGGAGGATTTATACTTTATTGTGGTGGAATGCATCCAGGCTGCATGCCTTCCTTGTGTCTGCCTCCGCCGTCTGCCTGCCTCTTTGGGAAACATTTTCCTCCTCCTGAGGCCAAAGTAATCCCCATATGGAGGAAAAGGGGAGAGATGCTTTCAGCCTGCTTCTGATCAGTCTTTTAATGGTTCAAGTATTACCAGTGGTACCACCAGAGGGGAAATTCCTTCAATCCAGTCTAAGGCTTTCTTTACACTGAGCAGAGGAGTGTGCTTGGTTTGGGTGGCTGGTTGTCGGATTTCTCCCTCACTCGTCTCCTGGTCTGAGTTGGATTGCATTGGCTTGTCTTAATTGCCTCTAATGACTAAATTGTCCCAACTATTTGCTTCATTAACTCCCTGTTAGCTCTATTAGGAAGGTACGGAGCCAAGGAGGAGACAGTAATTGAGAGTGTTAATGAAGGCAACATGATGAGTGCAGCAAAAAAAAAGAAAAGTAAACACATAGATTGGTGAGGTGTCTTTTTTTTGAACGAGCCACAGATGAATTACATTTTAAGGAAAATCAAAAGTGTATCATATTTTTTCCCTCCAATATCAGTCTCACAGTAAATGTGCCATACTATACACACCACAGCCTACATTGTATGCGTTAGTTTTTATGTATCAGAGCTCAGATTAAAACCCTACATCATCGGATATTCTTACTGAAGGGAACAAAACAAGAGTTCTCTCCTGAAAGTAAAGTCAACATTAAACTGGACTGGTAGGGCCACAGAAATGTAACCATTTAAAAGAAAATAATAACAGTTTTAAAGAAAGGAAATCATTGACAAAATCAGTGTGCCTCATTAAACAGTCTAAAATTCTAGTTTGTGAGTCAATATTTACCCGTAATTCAGGTTTTACCTTGTCAGCACCTATCCCTCAGAGCTAAGACTAAAACCATCTGACTGAAGTTCTCAGTGGGTTAAACCATCTCCAGATTAAGGCTCTGATGGTCTGCTGTTGGGAAGATACAGAGGGATTTTCCGTAGTAAAGACAGATGTTTAAGGGGAAGAGAAGGGATTCCGACTTCACACAGGAGCTTTAGCTTTGTCAGCGCTGAGATTTGGCCTCATGAACTCCATTTCTTTAATTGGAATATGGCAAAGCAGGCTTGTGTCAATGTTATGAAAGGGTTATGTGAGGACCCTGCCTCTTATAACATCAGCTTGTTCAGAGATTGCCTTGATTTTGACAGGTAAATATTTGGGGTCACTTTTGACTGTGACGTGTAAAATATAAACAGAAACTGAAGCACTTTAAAGTATTCAAAGGTTCTAGTACTACTGACATTAAACTATTGACAATCTCAAATTAAAAGTTCACATCTATCTATCTCTCTGTCTGTCTGTCTGTCTGTCTGTCTGTCTGTCTGTCTGTCTGTCTGTCTGTCTGTCTGTCTGTCTGTCTGTCTGTCTGTCCGTCCGTCTGTCTGTCTGTCTGTCTGTCTGTCTGTCCGTCCGTCTGTCCGTCAGTCTATCGGTCAGTTCTTCATGGAGCGTTAATGTTTTATGACCAGTTGGAGCATTTTCAGCTTGAACAGTGAAGAAAGCTGTAACTAATCAAAAAGAATTACAGCCTGTCCAGTTACTTTTCAGGTCAGTTAATACACTCATAACTCATACACTCTCTGTTTATAAGCAGTAACAAAGCTGTTTTCAGTTGTGCTCAGTCTCTTTATATTGGTGCTATTGTAACACAGAGGCTTCCGACCTTCAATCACACCCGTTATGACTACAAATATCAGAGCTCAATTGAACACTTCAGATATATATATATATATTTGGCTAATTGGCACTTCAGTAATCATAATGATCTTCACAAAAGGACTCTCATGTTTCATACAGCAGTCAGTTACACATGTGAGTGTTCCTCCATGCAGGAGAAAGCTTGTCAGTTTAACTCAGCTCTTCCAGGAAACTTCGACCCTCCCCTTATGATCTCTGCTTTACTTCAATCCTACAGTGTGTGAGTTTTTTCTCCTATTCTTTCTTATTCTCTCTTCTTCTCTTCTCTGACACTCTCCAGTTTTTCCACACTTTTTTTCAACACATAGGTGGATTAAGGCAGAGGGGCTTTTGTTTAGATAAAGCGAAGGATTAGGGAGAGATTTGCCCCCATAAAGTTGTGGGCTTAATGGGCCTTTTATCCCTGCATGTCCCTAAAGCTGTGTTGCCTCTGGATTAGGACTACACAATGGGGCCCCTTGTGCAGAAGGATCCGGGCCAGAGAGAGAGAGAGCGAGAGAGAGACAGCGAGAGGAGAGGGAAGGCAAGGAAAAGAAATGAGACAGAAGGACTGAGACAAGGGAGAAAAGAGGGCAAGAAGAAAGAGAGGAGGGGATGGAAAGAGAGAAAAAAAGAAGGGGAATTATGCAGCTTTTTAGATGGAACTGACAGGTTGAAAACTTTGAGAGGAGGGATTTGCCCAGGAGATCCTGGGATCGTGTCACCAATAAAAAGGATTTCAGGAGGATTCAGAGGCGTGGTGCTGACAATAAAACTGCAAAATCGCCTTCCTCTTGAATTCATTTGTAATACAGACTCTTTTTAAATAATAAATAAATACCAACGGGTCTTGCAGTGAAAGTGCTGCTAATAACGTGTCTAAGAGGTGGCTCCTGGCAAATTGCTTTGTTATTCTTGTCAAAAAGGGTCTCCTGCAAGAAGTCGATTTTAAACTACACATCAAAATGATTAATTGCTGTGGGATGAACAGATGCTGAAATACCCTTGAATGGAGGCAGGGAGGCTGAGGCCTGCTGGATTGCAAACTTAATGTATTCATGAAGTTGCAGAAACATCATTAAGAGTATTAATTAGCTTTCAGAGAGGAGCAAAAATCACAGCATTAAAGATCTTGTTGTTGTTTTCTTTCCCATCAGATGCAGGTTTAAACATCATGACAAAGTTTACTTAAAAGATACCTGCAAGTTTAGGGGGGAACAAAAAGGGTTTAGCCTGACAGGAAATCAATGGTCTACAGGAACAGCAGACATTTTATCCCAGAAGAAACAACACTGTTTTAAAGGTTAAAATACACGTTAGGTCGCCATATAAACATTTTTAAATGTTTGGCTGTATATCACGTGGAGGTCATTGTTCCTGCACCTTATATTCATCGTGCCTGGCCGGGTCCAGGGGAAAGGGTAGCAGTTTTTGGGCGTTTAAGCCCCTCAGACGCGCTGGACAGCTCTAGTCTCTCTAAGGAGCTTTAGGTGGAGAGGCGCTGAGAAGAAACTCTTTCTCGCTTTAATTGCTTTAGAGACGGTCCTCACAAAGAGACAGTGGCCAGATTTACCTCCCGTTTAAGTTCTTATTTCCATTGGTTCACAAGTTAATCCTCTTTCTTTCTCAGACCTCGGAGGAAAAAAAGCGAGTGATTGGAGCAGAAAGGCACACGAGTTTTTCGTAAGAGATAGTTTGAAGAGCACATGGAAAAGTTGAAGGTGTTTCAAAAAATTATAAATCGCGCATTGAGAGAACAAAAATTAAAATACGTAAATTACCAGCTAATAATAATAATATACTGTTTAAGGATCAAACAACATTAAAATGACTTTGAAATTAAGGAAAATCTAAATCATCTTCGTGAAAGAAACCCAATGACAACTTTGTCTTCATGACTTAATTTAATGTTGTATAGGCTATTAAAAATCAAAACCAGGTCAAATGGCTTACGTAAATATGAGAGTTTTGACGTAAAATTGCTTTGACCTTAACTGTCCTGCCACCCTTTTCGTCTCTCACAAACGCAAATCAGAGACATGCTGCCCTAAATGTCGACTTCAAAATGACAGTTGTCCATAACCATTGACTGTCTAAAAACAGCGCGTTTAGTTCAAGCTGTGTTTTAGTTGCGTCAAAACGCATATTAATATTCTATATTCCATGCAATCTTTTGTCTACTGCATCAATGTGTGAAACATGGCCAGAGATAAAACTGCGTCGTTGGCCAAACACATTCCCAACAAAATATGCAAGCTTTACATTAAAAGGCTACTTTGCGCTGCCCTTAATTCCCCACCTAAACGGTTTTGCTTCGGGAGAAGAAATCTGCTCTAAAAACCCTTCAAGAAGAGAAGGGCATTATTGCCCTAATCCTCTTACCCGCAGTCATTTTAAGACAGGGGTTTTTGGAGGCTGAGATGGCGTCTTGTCTTCCCTATCCCATCCCAAATCCTTCCAGGCCGAGAAAGAGTCTAAAGACAGCACCCTGGCATCTATTAGCCATCTCTCCAAAGTCTCCCTTTCTGCTCCATGGCATGAAGGGGAAGCCGAAAAGCAAACAAACTTAAGGTTGGTTCCTTTTCCCCACAAAACTAAGGAGTGGCAACTGGATTAAAGCTCCAAGTGCCCTTTGACGGTAGAAGCCTTTTGAATAAAAAAATGTGCATCTGCCTATTATTTTTATACAAATGCCATTTGGTTGAACGTGTCATCTTAATATCATCTTGATTTGAATTCAGAATTATTTTCAAAAAAAAGAAAATAATAAATTATATATATATGTAATGTATTATTTTAATTATATATATAAGAATGACTTATATTCTCTTCACTTCACTTTTTTGCAAATAAATAAAAACAGTTTTTTTATGAAACCTATTCTAAAAATAAATCTACTAATTTTGCCAAACGTGAAAAATGTAAATTGTCATATTTCGGTGATATTCATTATTTAAAATAAATAATGTATAGACACGGCTAAGCGGACAAAATTGACTTAAACTTCTTATGACTCTGGGTGTCGGAGTCCACCGCTGGACGATCTGGTATCTTATTAACCTGACTGACAGCACAAGGAACCAATAGGAAGCCATCATGACACCCGCAAAGCTCTCCTTAAAATCCCATCACCGGGCTCTCGCGCACCAGCAGATGGCGGCTTCCCACTCGTGCGCAAGACGCGGAGAACTCAGCACGAGAGAAGAGCAGGTGGAGCGCGAGCAGGACGGACTTGAAGTGAAACAACTGACCGGATGACTTTCACTTTTCTCTGACTTTTCACCTCACTGACGGACAAATATACTGTATATCGAGAAGCCAACACATGGTTGGTTGAAGAGAAGAAAAGAAAAATCTAAAATCTTAAGAAGTTCTTCAACTCGGAGTCTTACATGTGGAAGAAGTGACGGAGAACACAACTGTCTAAACAAGAGGTAAATGCTTCTGTCTTTATTCATAAAGATTTATTTATAAAACATAGACATTTTCACATGTTGATTTTCTTTACAGTTATTTGCTGTTGTTTGAAACTGAGTCCCATTTTAGCCCAAGTGTCTCTAAATCGGAAACGCTAAAGTTGAATGTGTCTCGAACCGAAGCCTGTAACAAATGTTAACTGACGATTAGATGTGCAGCATTTAAGACATCCAGCCTCTGTATTTTTATATTCACCGAATAAGTAATAATACTTTTTAAGTATGAATGTGTAACCGCAAATACGACCTGACCTCAAATGTGTAACTAATAATTTCCTGCTAATTAAACTTTATCAAATTGTGCTCGAGCCTAAAAATACAATAGCCTTCCCAATAGTAAAAGGGAGTCTTCTTGATTCTGACATGTTAGCTGCCTGGTCTCTTCGAAATAGTTTTGTTTTCCCCCCTCTAAAATTAGTATTATGCTACTCATAAAATACATTTGCTTTGCGTTTTTCCACATAGACTAAGTTGGAGGTTGTGTTGGAGGATGCGCCTTCTCTTTTGCATTTTTTATTTCAATTTAGCCTTTCAACAATTATCGCCATCATGCTGTTAAAATATTACAATATTTCGTGTAAACGCCTATAACAATAAAAAAAAAACAATAACAATTTAAAAAAAAAAAGCAGACATCAAGACACCTCTACCTTTCAATCTGCTTTCTGCATTCTATTTCATCCTAAAATCACAAAGCCAAAATCACAGACTCGTCCCTCGCCCTCTGACAGTTTACACTGTGACACAGCAAAGAGCAGATTGTCAGCTTGACTCCTGCCCCTGGGGGCTGTTAGCAAATAACATTTTTCCTCATTTAGCCGGATCAAAGAGTTGCACTGTACATGCCAATTTACATAATGACGGTTTGATAATCGAAACATTGAGCAGGGCATCCAGGAGGGCCCAGAGCCTGGAGCACAGAGGGGCTTATGAATGACAATAACTGCGCTGACAGGCTCACTGTGATGAGCTATTGTGCTGCATTTGATATGGGACGGAGGATACAGGCTAGAACCAGAGATGTGTACAAAAGGTGAGAAAAGCTGGTAATCAGGAAGAGGCAGGCTAGAGGCTAAAAGTTTACCTGTATTCAAAAGAACTGTTCAGTTTGAAAGCATGATTTTTTTAATGAATTGTGAAGACAGTAGAATACAGAATACAAACATCTCTCACTTTTACCTGTGCATTCAGAGAGGTATAATCCTACAAAAATAGACCACTAATCTGTAGTCTACATTTTCAGATATAGTCTGTACTTGATGCCCTAATGTTGGCTATTTCCTCCCTTGTAAAATACACTTTGATTTAAGGCTTTATCAAATAAAAAAAATCATATCCTTATCTTTAGAGTAGAGAACAAATGCTTTTTAATTATTATTATTATTTTACTGGGGCACATACGCGTGCACACGCACACGCGGAAACTCCAACCCAGGGCTAACCAGCCAGTCCCACTGTACGTCCGACCGTGTCAGCGGTGATGATAAATGGAGGGCCTCGCAGTCGAAACCTATTTGCACTTCCATTAGACGGGGAGCCAAATGGGGATCAACATGCATATTTTTACCCGCGGAGAAGCCATACATCTCAGCCAAAACGTTGCCCCGGGGCGATGGGATAAGAGGCCGCCAGAGAGGGTGAGGGGAGGGGTGAGGCGTAGAAGAGGAGGGGGGAGACCATTCAACTCAAATACTTAGGGGAGTAAAGTAAATGTTTAGCGAAGCACCTTCTGTCCCGGCGAATTAAACTATTCCCAACCGACCTCTGATCACATTCATCAGCCGCCGCGGACACTTAATAGGCTGGGTTTGGGCACTGCGGGCATTACACACACGCATGCACGCGCACGGACACACACACACGGTCGTACTTAAAACTACGCACACACTTAAAAACAGAGAAAAACTGCTTTTACAAGAACGACAACTCAATCCTGTCTTATTTTAAAGGTTCGTAACAGCCTTTTAATGTTATTATTATTATTATATTATTAATGCATTAGGGCCTAAAAGTAATGACTGAATAGGCCAAATTCATTTCTAGTCATGACATCGGCCTGTCTTTACCAGTGTGGCTTAATCAATCTAAATTAAAAGGTAGACAATGCAGATCAACGCTTCTGCATGATTGATATACTTTTGAAAAAAAAATTCATTTAAATCCATATCCTAATCGTATTTTTTTTTAATTACAGTTGCTATTTTGCTTTTAGAAACTGTGATTTATTTTCCTTAGTCTGTTAAAATATACAGCTTGCTCAAAAAACCCTAAAACCCCACAGGCTGAAACAATAACGGAACATGTGTAATACAAACCTGGAAGTTGTATAAAAGTATTAATACTGTATAGTTCATGAAGATAACCAGTTTCCTGGATGTTGTACCTGCATGTCATAGAGCAGAAAGAGTTATATCTTCTGCCTGTGGTCTCTCTTAATAGTTTTAATATCTGTTTGGGCCTCCGAGTGTTTCCCTCCTGTTCGTCTTCTCCCTGCTAATACATATCTAATCGTGTCCTCCAGCGTTTTATAGGAAACCTGTTCGTGAAGGAGAACTAGAAAAATGAGTTTGGAAAATGAAACGTATAGGCCAAATATAAAACGCTCTTATACACATTTTTCTTTACACAAATTGGTATCTCAGTTTCATTAGAAACTTCAAATATTCCGACCTGCAATTTAATGGATATGTTATCATTATATTGCCGAAATAAAATCCAAAGCTTTGTTTTAAATGTTGTATATACTAAAAAAATGTCAGTCTGTAAAATCGAACAGTATTGATTGAGAATATAATTTACTCAATAATTGCCTATTAGAATATAATCCAGTGATCCAACTGCAGTTTTTTCCCCTACGAGACCCGGAACAAATCTCCTTATTTCATTTTCCAACACATTTCATTCTGTCCTGATATGTCAAAGCAGCGTTTTCAGGGGGGATTTGGCTTCTCTAAGATCCTCGAAACGTCAAAGATAAATTCATGAATAAAGCATCTGTCACGGTTCATTATGGGAACGAGTCATAATTACCCCAATTAAAAGTGTTTTGTATAATTAATGGATTGAACAGGCCGATAATTGGATGTTAATGGATAACACTTTTGTCTGAGTGGGCACATTTAAATCTATTGGCCCTAGAGCGCGAGAATCCGCTGACATGTAGAACGTTCGTGCTTGTAGCCTTTCAATCGGATAAATAAACCAAAAACAGATTATTATTCGTCTTTAAAAAACACAGACAGTATAACTCACGTGTCCATTAGCGGCACGCGCTTATCTTTCTTGTTCTCTCTTTGACCATTATCATCCTCTTCTCTGGCCCGCAGGTAGTGACCTCTCATCATGCAGCACTACGGGGTGAACGGCTACTCTCTGCACGCCATGAACTCCCTCAGCGCCATGTACAACCTGCACCAGCAGGCCGCGCAACAGGCGCAGCACGCGCCCGACTACCGGCCGTCCGTGCACGCGCTCACTCTGGCCGAAAGACTTGCTGGTAATTAAGTGCACACTCGCACAAAGACACAGATACAAAAAGTCCTTAAGTAAGTAGCTGTGGTTGACTCATGCGCAGTAAAATAAACCCTCCGTGTGTGCTTCCCTTCCAAACGGCTGCGCATTTCAAGACATCATCCTGGAGGCTCGTTACGGCTCTCAGCACCGCAAACAACGCCGCAGCCGCACCGCCTTCACCGCACAGCAGCTGGAGGCGCTCGAGAAAACTTTCCAGAAGACTCACTACCCGGATGTGGTGATGAGGGAGCGGCTGGCCATGTGCACCAACCTGCCAGAGGCCCGCGTGCAGGTATGACACAATACAAAAATGCATCAGCGAAGGGGAAGAAAATGTGGTGATACGGAAAACCCTGGGGCTTTAATCCATACGTGTATTTTATGTTAAGTCCTCAGTGTGCTCCTTTCATTTTAATGCATTTTCTTTATTGGTAGTATTTTTTATTTATTATTAGTATTGTTTATTTATTTTTACCCGTATGCCAGTCTGTGTTTTTATGAAGGTGGACAAATCTGTTGTTTGGTATGACTTCTTTTGTTGCATTTAAAGAAATATATGTATCAAACACAGTTAAATATGGTCTGCATTATTTATAAAAAAAGTTGCTATTGTTTTGAAAAAATAAATAAGTGACTTGTGCATTGCTGGGAGAACTTTCCAAGAGTGCCAATACAATAGAAAACATGGGTTATTTGTCTGGATACAACAAATGCTGACGGCAGTCTATATTAAAGTGTTATCATTACTGTTAAAACTAATTAAAGTTTAATTGAGATCATTATCTTTTACATTTAGAGTTAATTATGTCCAGTCTTGTGGACATATCGACTTTTGAGTTTTTAGATGCAACTTAGTTATCTGATACTTATTTGAAGTATGTGGTTGTCATCTTAACTCTTCATTCACATGCTCTTCATCATTCCAGCTTGTGCTCCCTCTAATTCTTCCTCTTCTTCTGTCTGTCTTCAGGTTTGGTTCAAAAACCGCAGAGCAAAGTTTCGTAAGAAGCAGCGCAGCCTGCAGAAGGAGCAGCTCCAGAAGCAGAAGGAGGCCTCAGGGGAAGGAGGAGGAAGCGAGAAGGAGGACACACCTGCCTCCACAACTGTACTTCCTGAAACCCAGCTCCCTCCTTCTTCCTCCTCCTCTTCCTCCTCCTCTTCTCTGGAGATAGAGGGCCCTGTAGTCCATCCTGTACCTCTGGACTTGGAGCTGAACGTCACCTCGGCTGAACACTCTGGCAGCGAGTCAGCGACAGAGGATAATGCCACGGATAAGGAAGATGAGAGTAAATGTCAGAGAGAGGATATGAAGTGTGATAGGGCGGTGACACCCAGGGGTGTCTCTCCTGTTTGCAAAAGACTAAGTCCTAAACCAGGTAAGACTCAGCTTTATTTATAAAAAACAAGTCTATACAAAAGTGATTGCTTGGGAACAAACAGAGAATAAGAGGGTTTTTTTAATAATACCTGTGTTGGTCAATTAAGCTATTGAAATAAGCATTACAGCTATATTATAAAGGAATAAGTCACTTTTCCACAGTGGGAATTTGATCTGTGTTCATACTTTTCTTGACTCATGGCATCTCTTTATGTTTAAACATTCCCATCATAATATAATATAATATTTTCTATTCTCTGTCCAGACTCCCCCCTGGTCTCCCCTTCAGTGACCCCCTCCCCCTCCTCCTCCAGCAGTGGCCTGACCAGCAGTGCTCCTCTCTCTCAGAGTCACTCGTACTCTTCCTCCCCCCTCAGCCTGTTCCGTCTGCAGGAGCAGTTCCGTCAGCACATGGCCGCCACCAACAACCTGGTGCACTATCCTGCCTTCGACCTTGCTGCCGCCCCCTCTTCCCTCCCCTACCTGGGCATGAATGTGAACATGCCCCCGGCGCCGCTGGGCTCTCTACCCTGCCAGTCCTACTACCAGTCCCTTTCCCATCATGCTCAGCAGGTGTGGAACAGCCCACTGCTGCAAGCGTCGGCTGCCGGCAGCCTCAGCAGCCACAACAACAAGACCACCAGCATTGAAAACCTGCGTCTGAGGGCCAAACAGCACGCTGCCTCGCTGGGACTAGACACCATGTCTAACTGAAAACCAGATGAAGGACAGTAAGAGGGAGTTTAGAGACTCGGCCAACACATCATTTCATCCTACTGCTTGTCTATGTGGCTGTTATAGCTCTTTAGGAACCATGGATTGAAGTCTACTTGAGTACATGGGTGCCGGACATCTAAATGTCTATAAATAAAACATGCCAACATGGACCTGCAGGATGCCAGCTTTTCAACTGAGGCCACACTTGTTTGACTCCTTTAAGCTCCTGTAGCAGCTTTCAATCCAAAACTTTAACCTTGTGAAAAAGACAAACCCAATAGATATCAAAAATTGCCAGAAAAAAACCTGATTTGAAGTGAATATCCATCTCAAAGGACACTGAACGTATTCTGAACTGTTTCCTGAGAAGAAAACGTCTGCTGGACCATCTTAACATCTGAAACGAATCAACTTTTGAAAATGTCAAACAGCTGATCATGTACACACTGTAAAAAAACAAAAAAAACAATGCAGATAATGTTTACTAGAAAAATGTTAATAAATGAGGCACTTTTGAAGGATTTAGGCTCATTAGACAGGAGGAGAAAAAGGAACATTGACATTTCAATTAAGCAGCAGTTGTGTACAAAGCATGTACTACACAACAGCACATAAATAAAAATACATTTCAAGCCATGTTGTCCTCAACAGCATAATTAAAAGTGACTAATTTACCGGTTTAATGGCCAGTATTATGTCGCTTTGTGCAAAAGGCTGGCTGGATAATGAGAAAATGATTTCAGTGAGTAAATTCTCAAAGCTTTTAATTACATTTTGCCCCGGGCTGAGGGAGTCGGGGCAGACGCAATTATGAACATGAATACCATTTAAGACCAAATTTATAAATCCCTCAAGGTCTGTGTGCTGAAACGCTCAATAAGACTAGACACACGCTGGGTATCACTTTCAAATCTGTGAAACAATTGGGATTAATATAAAATGATGGACACTAAGGTAAACTGTTGGATAAATATCTCCATTGTTTCTGGCCTTGAAAGTCTCTTGAGGAAACATGCAGCTTTTCACTGAAAGCCCGGCCGACTGTAAGCACTTGACGAGGAGAATCACACTGCTCTGATGTTTTCTGTTCATGTAATCTGGGAGCAAATATGAAAAAAGCACATTATTTTAGTTATGTAAAATACAAAAAAAGTCTATCTATTAATGTTTACTTGTAAGGTAATTGTAAAATTCTTAATATGTTGTATACTTGATAACATTTCTTTAGCTGTCAGATTGCAAGATTGTATTTGCTAAGCACACCGGCAGCATGTCTACCCTCCTCTTCTGGTTTGTCTGTGTAATAATACGGGTTTAATTAATTTCCAAATGTCTTCACTTTTTCCAGCTTAAAAGATGCAATTGAAGAAGTTTGGGTTGTTGGAAAACTGCCACTTTCTGTATCTGAGAGACAGATCCATTAAGTAAAGTGAAAATATTTCAAGGAATAATTGACCCTCCTCCTCCTCCTCCTCCTCCTCTGTGTCCTGCTGTCTTGACTCTGTTTGAGTTCTGTTGTTACTGTTCCCCTCTCACCGTCTGTCAGACTCGGTCCAGTGGTAGATACTGTATATGTGTAATGGAGGAGGAAAGAGTGAGTTGACCATCAACAGTGTTGTTTCCTCTCTAACAATGTAGACTTGAACTAGTGTTGTTGTAAAATAATCACAAATAAAAACAGTGATTGGAGATCTTTATGATGACTTCTTTACGTTTATTTTATTACAAATGTTGAATTTAGAAAAAAACAAACAAACAAACAAACAATACCATTATTGTTGAGGTGTCTATGTCTTTGTTGTTGTTAATTCAGTAAGTAAGCAAATGAAAAAAAAAAGTTTGATCAAATAAACAATACAAACAAATTCCTACTTCGCAATTGTAACGTATTAAAAAGCAGATGAATTTAATTGGAAATTATATAATTGTGATATCGCTTGAGAAAAAAAGTGATACAGGTTAAATAAACAAGACAATGAAGGGATGGGGAAAAGGTAAAATTAAAGGAACAATGTAAAAACAACTACATTATTAAGTAGAGTTTGCAGAAAGACAAAGTCTATGGTTGCAAAAGAGACCAAAAAAAAGCCTAATCTGAAAAACCTAAAATAAAAGAAGTATCAGCAAGGAGACATAAGCCATCCCCTATGAATAAGCAGGCCATTATCCTGAAGAATGACGGCCCGGGGCAGTGATTATGCTGCTATTATATCTTTAACAGCATGGTTTGTCAAAACGCACAGACCCCCACCTCCCCCTCCCCTGAAAAAACCCTGCCCCTCCACACACGCCACTTGAGCACCCCTACCATCGCCTCTTTAATGTGCCCTTGCTCTTCCCACAGTAAACTAAACATAAACATACATTGTGATATGCCCTGCTATTAGTGTGACCTTTCACATGTGTTTCCCCACTGTGTGTAAGTAAATAACAAGCACACTTTGGCTGATGAATTGAGCAGTTTTTCTCAGACTGTTATGGATGACCACAACCCAAAAAATGGGATAATGATCTCACCAGATTAGTAGCGCTAATGTGGGTGTAACACCTCACCCTCACCTTGTTGTGTTTTATTACACCATGAACATCTGTGTGCTTGTCCTCAGCCAAGGGCACCCTGATTGTGTGACTGATAAGATTGTGGTGTGGATATGCAGCAGGAGTGAATGTCCTTGTTATCCATGGGAGGAATCTATCCAGCTACACGGCACTGTTTCCTCCCATGGGGCTCTGCGGCAGAGAACATAACCCACTACTCTTGTTCCAAATGTTCTCTCTTCTCATAACACCATCCCCCAAACACACACACACACATACACATGTACACACAGCCTAAGGGTTGAACAGGGAATGCTAGATTGTACTGCTGCAGGGTCAAGTGTGTTGAGCCCTTGATGCTGGATCAGGTGCTTCCATCTCTAACACTCTGGGCTGTATATTCAACACTATACAGCTGTAATCTTCTATTTATAGGCACACACACAACTCCATCTACCTTCCTTTAAGCAACTTGTGACGTGTGCATCTGAGTGTGTGTGCAGACAGAAAAAAGTCACCAAAGATTATAATTGCATTATCGAGACACAAAGAAAATACTTGGTGAGAAAAAGTTTAAGACTTTAGTTCTTTGGACCCCCTTAAAAACAAGATGGATCAGCTCAAGGGGCTATCCATCAAATAAAGAGAATTTGTACTACTACAATCTTAGCTTGAGACAATTATTTTTACCAGTGTTCTAACCGATACATATTGTGAGTGAAATAAGAATTTAATAAAAGTAATAATCTAGTGCCTGCATAAGTATTTATCCCCTTGATCTTTGCAGAGTGTTCTCATGTTATAGCTGCTAATACAAATGTATTTCATGGGTTTTGTATTAAGAATCAGCAATGAAAAAAGTTTAAAATGAAAAGTAAAGTGGAAGCTTTTTAAAGCTACCGCATATTTTTTACAAAATAAAAAAATAAAAGTGAACATACTTTGCAGGAAAATCTTTAAGAAATTGTGCAACACCCCACCTTCAGTTTAATGTGTTAATCCAACAGACGTCTGCATCTACACTTTGTTACTATCATTATTACACTTTATATTATCTATAAAACAGTCAAACATAAAAAATAAGGAAAATCAAAGACGATAAATAAATGCAAGGTTTCATTTTGAAGAAAAAATAAGGGATTGTATGGGACAAACAGGTCGACTGGTTTTCTGTATTTCTTGCTTTAACTTTCGTTGCCTTTTCACACACACACACACACGCACGCACACGCGCGCACACACGCACACACGCACACACACACACACACACGCACACACGCACACACACACACACACACACACACACCCTCTGACCATGCACCCCACACAAAAATCACAGTGTACCATTCAATCAGTGTTTTTTTCCTCCCTCCTCTCCATGGTTCTCCTAAAGGTTTTAACCATGGCGAGAATGAAAAGTGCCAGCGTTAGAGAGCTCGCCCCATTGAGGAGGTGACAGGGTCTGCCAGAATATGATCCTAATCCTGTTTCCAGCATTCTTTTAGCCCACTGGCATCGCCATTTCGCAGCATATTCTCTGAGCTGTCAGGCCCAGGGAAATCCCTCTAATAGTGCATTGCTCAGATACACATCAAAGCCCTCCTGGAAACCAGCAGCAGGAACGTAAGGAAGAGAGAAGCAAAAGAATAATCGGACTCACAGCTGCACACATGCTCAAGATGTTAACATAAAAAAGAACCGCTAACAAATAAAGCTAATAAAAACTCTACTCAGTCATGATACTTCTAAATGCCAAAACTTCTCTAAAACATGCAACAAAACCAGAATCCTTGGTTTATTTATAAATCTAAAGATTTAATCTTCATCCGTTGAAGAACTAATCAGTCAAGAGAAAGATAAAAACAGATGCAGAGATGTAGAAACAAGGGAAAAAGTGATATCATGAGGAAGTCAACAGGTGTCTAAACTGTGCATCATGGGCCACCCTCCTTTAGTTCCACTTCATCTTTCATTTTCTTGTTCTCTTTTTTTTAAACACTCTGACTGCCATCTCACCCCTCCCCGGGTAATCTTCTTAGAGAGAAGAAAAACCCCATTCTCTCTCCTTTTAATCTGGCTGCAGCCTAAACCTGCGGCTGCATTTCCAATGCGGGCCTCACTGAACTGTTTGGGAGGCTCTGAGAGACGATATATGAAGTTTGGCGTCTGTCCAAGGGTACTTACATCAATCAGTGAGAATATGGTATGCAAACAAAGCAACTTAGAGGACAGTGACTGTGAGGATGAACACCTTCAGAAACGTAGAGAAAAAAGTGTGTAAATGGTGTATGTCATGCAACAACATCAGTGTTGCAAGATTAGATGTTCATGTGTAACCAGATAACAGGTTTCTACAAGAAATTTAAAAAAATTCATTGTGATATGGATAAAGTCTTCAAGCAAGGCAAAAGAAAAATCTGATTCCCTTATAATTATCAATTGTGATAAAATAGATTCACTGGGAAGCCCATGACAAAGAAAAACAAACACAGACAGACAAGGAGTAACATAACGTAACCTGTTATTGACAAATTTCAGTTTACAAATCTTGGGTGAAGGAAGGGGCTCAAAGAGCTACTCTTTGGATCAGAACACAACGTTCGATCACATGGGTGGATTTGATTGACAATTTTCTTTTAGGATGAAACCACTGAAGAGCCCCACTGAAGGAGGTTTGCAAAGAAATCTGTCTTGTTTTAAAAGACGTTTTGTCCTTATTTGACAGTGAGAGAAAAAGGCAATGTGCGGAGAGAGAGTGAGGGATGACGTGCGTCAAATGGTCACGGCTGAGAGTCAAATCCAGTGATCAGTGTATTTGTACTGTTCTGCTGTCTGGGCTAAACCGATATCCCAATATCACTTTGTGACATGTTAACAGTTAAATAAAGACTGTCTGAAGTTTCCTCGTGATATATTAAAAAAAAAACCCAATACAAGCAAACAGAGAGCCACAATTTGTTTAAATAAAATTGTTAGTAATTGTTACCTTATGGTGCAAAAAGAAGAGAATCTCTACAATTAAAAAAAAATGGTGTCAGATCATCTGTCCAAACAACCACATCTTGAATAGAATCATGACAGAATGAAGTACCACTCGAGAAAAGTGAGACCAAGTCAGTCTGAAAACCAATTTTTTGAAGCAGATCTATTCTCTCAGTGTATTTCCCTATAAAATGTATTCGTATAAAAATGTGAAAACACAAATTAAACTAAAAAGAAGAAGAAAGTCAAGTGTAACACAGGTGTGAAGTAACAGCCCTGTACAGCACACTATTCAAACCTATAGACACATATCTTTGTCTGGCCTGTGTCTGAGAGCAGCTGAGTTTGCACCCTAGACTCAGACTGCTTCAGTGAATCTGTGGCAAAGACCCCACTGGTTAAATCCCCGCTCCCAACGCCAACTGGGACACAGCGTCTGATCTACACCTCTGGGCTGGAAATACACTACAGCAGGAACATCAGCAGACGCTTCAAATACACAAACTCCAACTAGATCACTATGTATATGAAACATGGCTTTTTATGTTCACCGGCAGAAGACTTGTATTAAAAGACCTGTAGGCCGACGTGTTCATTGTCCCTGCTGCTGTCGTTTAAAACCTGCTGTAGATGTTTGGTATGAATACATGGGGGTCATTACTGATGGACAACAGCGTCAGAGGTGAAAAAACAAGACTATTAGAGTGTTTTGCATGTTTATTATAAAGGCAACATTTAAATTGTATTTGAAAAGACAACAGAGGCATGGTTGTGTGGTTAAATCCACAGTATTCATCTTTCTAATGCACTGCATATGTCTCCCTAACACAGGCTTACACACAGGGACAGAAACGCACAGAGGCTCATTGGCTAATTCAATAATAAAGCAGACAGCGAGTGGAGTCAATAGACGGGCAGAAAAGAGAGTAACTCATCTCTAACAGTTTGCCGTCTCCTGAGTGTTAAAACATGTAAATTTATGTAAGAGCCCATTGGAAACACATATTTACAATACGTTTAGGTAATCACACGATGTGCGAGGAGGCATTCAAGGCCCCGGAGACGAAAGCAGTCAATACAAAAATAGTTTTTATGTGTCATTAATTCCCTGTGCATTCCCAGATACATCCCCCTTTTACCGCAGTAATACAGTAATCACTCACAATCGCACAGGAAATTATCTGCACTCATCTGTGGAATCAAAAAGCGGAGGGGCAAAACAGGGAGAAGCATCCCATTTTAGCTCTCTGCTGCCTCTTTAATGTTCATCTGGGAGCCGCATGGCTGCCGTCCGTCCCTGCACAGGGATGGGAGTCAGCTCCTGCGCTTGGAGCGGCTTAATGACAGCGGGATGTGGATGGTGGACTCGTTAGGAACACACACATTCACATACACACCTTTTTCACGCTACATTTCCTGTGCAGGACAACGTGAAGGGTCATCGGCGGTGTGATGGAAAAAAGAGGCACCTCTGCTCTCACATTAGCTCATGATAAGAGGAAACATTTCACCTCTGAGTGATGTCAATGCAAAACACAAGTCAATCCAGCTTTTATAATGAAAGTTGCAGAGATTCAGATGTGGAAAAGCCAAATGGTCAAATCAGTCATTACCTGCCTGTTCATTATTCCCTCCTTCAACATAGCCATATACTGCATTATTAGGCAAAGCTATAAAACCTGATGAATAACCATAGAACAAAAACACATTTTCTTTGGAGAGTTAAAGGGACCAGAGGATGATGGAAATTTGTGTTTCAGTAATGTGATTCTGCAGCTTGAAGTCTTTATCATCTGACTCTGTGCAGGATGAAATGGAACTGCTGCCACCTTAAACAGTTCCCAAACAAAAATGTACACAGACCACACCGGATACTTTCCTGTTTGACTTAGGCTGCCACCTACAGGACAAAAATAAAACTACCTCTTGAATAAATTATGAAAAAGCTGGGAAAATCACAAGCAAATAGATGATTGGATCTATAAAGATTGATTAGTATAATTTGATAATCTAGCATTAAGTCATGTCATTATTTATTTGTTATTTTGTTTAAAGCTCCTCTGAGGAGTTTTTAGACAACTATGAAACAAACTGAAATGAGGATGGACAGCTCTATATGACCCTCAAAAGTGAACAAGGCAATCAGCTATAAGACTGATCATTTTCTAGCAATACATATTAAGAGTGTGTTTGAGTCATTTGCAACATCATTTAGGATATTTTAGTATTTTTGCTTTTGTTTTGAAGGAACTAGTCGATTTTACCTCTGCTTTGTATCTGAAAATGTGTAGGTTTCTTTTTAGTTCAGTACAGGACAGGGAAAAGAGCACAAAACCATCATGTCTACCTAAAGAACTGCTAGATGTTGTGTGTTTTCATATTTTAAAACCATTATACTTACCAGTACATGCATGTTTCATGATGATTTTGAATTTATTGGCACTTCTATGCTCAAAAAAAATTCAAACCATATTGTTTGAACTTGAGTGTGCTTTTCAAACATAAAACTGTATTTAATGTTGTCCATTTTTATAATATAACTTTTCAGCTGTTTCTTTTTCGGTTTTCTGGAGTTGCTATCAGTCCAGTGTTTAAAAAGTCCCCAACCATGATGAAGCAGGTCTTCCTGGTCTTGCAGACACACTTTATACATACGGTTGAGTCGGTAAAGAGTCTTTCGGTCCACAGTTTATGTGATTCTTCTCAGTTTGCACATGTAGATGGGGCCAAAGTTAGCGGCTAAGTGTGGGATGACCATCTCACCCAGGGGGAGGTCGGGGGCAAAGTGAAAGGTTCTCCTAAACATTTGTGTGAGGGCTCGAAGGTCAACAACCTGAATTTAGACATGATCAGGACAAAGGGGGAAAAAAACACAACAAGGGGAAAATTATTTGTACAAATTTTTCTCCCAGTTTCATCATCAAGAGAGCCTTGTTTATTTTTCTGGGGGTTAAAGTCTTTATAGTAATTGTCTGACTCTATTCCTGAAGATATTACTGAATCTCTGATGTGAAGTTTACAGTGTGCCTCTCACTGACCTGGATTTGGATGCCATGGTTCTCTTTAGCCAAATAGATGGCCTGCTCCACCACACTCAAGTTCTGAATCTGAGACAGTGTGCAGGTGGAGTAAAGAATCTCCCCACCCGGACAAGCAGCTAGGATTCCTGCCCTGAAAGATAAAGAGCAAAGTTTGTGTAATTGTAGCTTAAAGTGGAATATGTTTTTTGTACAATTATGTGAGAAAAGGTAACTGCATAAACATTCAAACCATCTTGACAGTGTCACTAACTCACAGAAGAAGCTCAGTCTGTATTTCTGGCAGCCTTCTCCTTTCACCCGTCCTGTTCTTACTGAATATATTGTTGTCGTCTTCCATGAGCGAATGTCTGTCTGTGGTGCAGGGAACATCAACAAGGACCTAACAAAAATACAGGAAAGATGGAGGAGGAGAAAGTGATGATTCCTTGATACACTTGACATTAATTAAAGCATCTGTAATACTTCCCATTGGCTTACTCTGTCAAAAGTGTTCCTCTCGATGTCGCCCCACTGGGTTCCATCGAAGGAGGTGATGCGTAGCTTCTCATCAGTCAAAAGCTCCTTGGGAATATAGCTCTGGAGGACCTTCCTCAGTCGTGTTGTCCGAGACGCAGAGATGTCATTCACGCACAAAAAACCTTTGTCGTAAAAAAGAAATGACTTGGACAACTACTAAATACTTCCAAATAGTAGAGGAAGACAGTTTCACTGTAGAATAACTGGGTTTAGATAAAAGTAACTCTCTTACCGATAGAATGTGTCTGTAGTAAAGCGAGGGTTTTGCCTCCTGGAGCCGCACAAAGGTCGAGCACATTGTGACCACCTTGAACGTTCAGAGCGAGACATGGCAGCACAGACGCTGCATCCATCAGGTAATAACTCAGCAACCTATTTGTGTCTGGTCTTTAAATACAAAGGGAACACAAAGTATGTGGGCTTACGAAACCATAAAGGAAATACATGTATTCATACAAATAACAATTCATGTGTAAAGTTATAAACAGGGTTCTTGTCAACAATGTTTTTACATGATAGACAAGTAAAGTAAACATTCTGACACAAAGAGACATTTAGATGATATATCAAATATTATGGACTTATACATAAGCTTACTTAGCTGGCTTGAATCTGGTGATGTCCCCTCTTGGAAACACTAAGCACTTGATGTTAAGACTGAGCTGCAGAGGAGACAACTGTTGACTGTCAGAGTCGCATTTCTTCGTTGAAACAGGGATGGATTCCTCCTCGGCTTCTTTCTCCACGCGTGTCTGAGCTACATGTTGAGAAGATTGTGTTTTATTAATTCAAAACACAGAGTTAATGGAACTTTTTAGAGGATTATTAGTAGCTTTCTGAACACATTGCAGTTTGACTATGTAATCAACCACTGTTGAAGACTTTTCACTGAAACATGTTTTTCTATGTCACATGACATAAGACATAGAAATAACCTATGCTTAGCATTGAAATTTGAAGTTAATATCACAGTAATTTGTTGCTAAGATCATGATTAACTGAACAAAACAAATGGTCTAGATAGCAGGTCAGAATACAAGGAAAAGACTTTGGAAAAGAGTTTTAGCTAGATTAAAATAAATATGCACAAACAAGAGCAATGCATGTAAAAAAAAAAAAGTAAACTGACTGAGTTGTTATCATTAGTTATTTCAGTGACAAATTGTTTTTTTATTCTGGCAAACATGCATGATTTGGCATTTACAAGCTAACTGAACGTTAAGGCTAATTTCATATATTTAAGAACTACAACTTTTCATGCACTTTAATATTATACAATATATTTTCTGATATAATTTTAAGAAATGTGACAGTGAAAGAGAATGTGTTTTTATCTATTCTACAAGGATCCTGTAAAAAGTAAATGTTGTGTAAATCTGTGTTGTGTGATTATTGAGGTCACACTGCTTTCTCCACTGGTTCAACTGGAAACACTGGCGATGAACAACTACCTTCTGTATAAGCGTCTCTGATGAAGTCTCTGCATCCCTGAGCTTCAAAGTCTTCCAGAAGAGTATCACGGGCGAAGTTATTCAGCAGGGCTCCGTACTTCCTCTCTGACAGCAAGGCGCCTCGCACCGAGGGCCACAGCTTCCCCAGCTGGATGCTGTAGGTGGAATCAAAGTGTCGCAGGGCCAGTGTGGTGGGAGGATACCTGGCACGTGTGGCAGCCTGCACAAAAGGTATGGAGGTCAAAACAATGAGTTTAAACTTTTATTTAGCCCCAGCATCAGTCTCCTGTTGTCTCTGTATCTGTCAAACAATGAGGGACAAGCTCTGACATGACATAAATAAATGAGAAGTCTAAAAAGTCTTAGTCAATTTTAGATGTAGTTCTAGTACAGATTTTATACATTTAGTTACATTTTTATCTACAATAGTCACAATGGCATGGTTTATTACAATATAGTTATTTAAATGTCATGTGCTGACGACTTTTATGTCCAGCTTTAGCATATTGTATTTGACATGGTTTATTATATATAATATAATGTTTAAATTCAACAGTCAATTTTCAAATATTTAATGTGTTGTTTTGTGATGGATATTGTTGACGTAAATATCATTTTAATTTATAGATAACTTAAATTTGATGAACTATCGATTACTGGATTGACAACATACCCATTTTTCTTTCACTTTGTGTCGCTTCGGCGTTAAACTTCTTAAATCTTTAATTTTTCTTAGTAGGAGTCTGGTGTCCATGAGCAGCGACATGTTTCTGTGCGCCTGCTTTTCAGACCCGTCTTAACTCTAGGCAGATTGGTTCCCAGTTCCGCTGGGTTTGACCAAGTAATGGGCGGGCCTTACATAACATCTAAGAAGGAGATTGGTCCAGATCTACATCAATAATCCATCCAACCAATAGAAGACTTTATCCGGTGATTTTCTGGTCGTTTCCTTCGAGTGACCGACCTCACGTCCTCAACCACAAGCATTGCAGTCGAGCTAGGACGACCGTCTTCTGCCGACATTTGTGGGTAAATTAAAGGCCGTAATCATGGTTTTCGAGAGGAAGATGCTCACATACGGCGACCCTGAAGACGAGGTATTTAAAAAGTACAGATGTGTTTGTTTTTAGTCGCTTCTTTATAGTGTCATTGAAGTCTGCCGGTCCATTTGACGCTTGTGATGTAACACAGTTACTATCAAGTCTGAGCTCCTTTAACACTTTATTTACATTTCTCCTTTTTTGAATGACCTGGTCCTTTGAAATGAAAAGTAAATGTTTCATTACATGACTTTGATTGTCTATTGATATTTTTGTCTGATACCTGTTCCTGCACGGTACATATTATTTGTAACGCGACAATTGGGTTGTAGATGGTCTATGGTGTCATCAGGATTAAATAGAACAGACACGAAGATGATGAATGAACTTTGCAATCTGATTGAGGTTTTTTTTCAGTATTATAGTTTTAGAGCACAAGTTAGTTTGAAATGCAGCTTGTTGTCCTTTTTTTTTTATAAATGTTTTATTTTTAGACCAACACAAACCCGCTATATTTCTGTCACTGAACAGGAAGAAGATGCTCCTGCTGAGGAAGAAGAGGAGGAAGAAGAGGAGGAGGAAGACATGGTGGTAAGTGTGACCATATACATTTTATGATTTTCTTTTAAAAATTAATAGGGAATTCAGCTGCCATAACAAACAGTCTAACTTTGTAAGGGGTAAAAAAAGAAAAACATATATGGAGAAGTATCATGACAATAAAGTATACACTAAGGACATTTGAAATTTCTCTTAAAGGAATAGTCTGAGTATAAGTTCAAGTTAAGTGAAGATGTTGAATAACCTCTTCAAAGCTGTATGCAATCGGTTATTTTCCGCATCAGTATACTACGGTAGTTTTGTTTTATTCAGTGGTGGAAAGTTTAACAGTACATTGACATTAATACAATAATAAAAGTTTCAGTTCATTGAGGCCATCTATACTTCTACTTATTTAACTATAATTCCTAGTTAGTCTGTAGATTTAAATTATTTGTACAAAATACAGGACTGACAAATCCCAAACAAAGTATTATCTTTGAGATGAGCGGCTTTAGTGTTTCTTTAAAAAGTGTATATTCCTCGTCCTTTCTCTAGATAAAAAGCTGCTTGATTACATTTACTGCAAAGATTTCAAAAGCATACGTCTTTGTGGTTTTATTACATGTCATTTCTCTTTTGTGCTTGTCAGGACCCTCTGGAAACAATAAGAACCAAGTGTGAGCAGACTGAACACTGTGTGCACACAAAGGAGCGCCTGGAGATCTGCGAGGCCAGAGTCGGCTCCAGGTCCAGCACTAACGAGGAATGCACAGAAGAACTCTTTGACTTCTTGCATGCAAGGGACCACTGTGTAAGTGACAGACAGAGGTGGAGGAAAATACGATAGGCCTTCTTTATCATGAGACGTTAAGCTGCTTGTGGATTGATTTTTTTTTTTTTATCAGTAAAGGCGCTAACTATGTCCTCTTTATCATTACAGGTTGCACACAAGCTTTTCCACAATGTGAAATGACCAGCTCTCCCAGCTCCTGCAGCTGTACAATCTTTAACTTCTACATTGTAAAATAATCAAAGTAGTTCTGTTGTCTTCCTGTGTATTGATGTAAATTATTTCCAAAACTAAATACTCTGTAATTTCACTATTTCTGTATCGAGTACATTATGTTGTTAGAGGCAGTATGTGAATAAGAATCACTTCTAAAGAAAATGGTTGCATCATAGTTATTAATAGTTGATTAAGGAAATCAGGCAATCCCTCACTGTGTTTCATTCAATGCAAAAACAGCGATGCTGCTCTGGGACCAGATTCTCTCAGGTTAAATCTTGGATTCACAATTCTCCCCGGACTATAAAGTTATTTTTGGTTTACAACTTGTCTGAGATGCATCATTCATTAACTGAGTTCTTTTTGGTAACAAATTGAAGTTTTTGCATCAGCGTACTTGGAGCTATGTAAGATCTCCTGTTTGAGGGTTTGATATAGGGAAATGTCTGACTACGTTAGTGGGTTAAGTTGGGTTACGTAGACAATACTGCAAAAATAACATTTTACAAAATACATGAAGATTTGGTGGGATTAAAATTTATGAATGAACTAGAGTATACCTGGATGAAAATAGTAAGATTATAAACAGTTTTAATTGGGTGTAATTATTGGTTATGCAAGTGAACTTCACCACTCACTCATAGAAGAAATAAAACCAGGTTTTGAAAATGAACACGTACGTACAAAAATGTAAAAACATTTGTTGCAGAATTCTGAGTGTGCATGTGGTGGGTTTTAACAGACCAGTGAGCCAACAAGAGATGCAAGACGACTAAAGCTTTATTTGCATACATGCCAAAATCATGATAATACATTAAAAATCAAAGTTCTTTATAAAACAGCATTTAAAAACAAAAAATCTTAAACGATTACAGCATTAACCACTGGGTGTCACTGTGACCTTTGTAAAAGTAACCTGTGAGGTAAAAATGTTTTGACATGTTGGCGGTTAATTCAGAAAACCTAAATGTCCAGAGTGCAATGTAAAGGGGTAATGTGAAGATAAGTCATGCACACGGTGCAAAGTGTTACTGGAGAGGATGATGATGAATTCACCGCATCACCTGGAGTTTTCTCTGTTGCCAAGAAAATCCTCCATGGAGGCCTGAAGAGAACACAGATGACATTTACAACGTTAAATGTGTGAACATGTAAATGTATATATTTTTTTAAAAACATTTATTGCACTACATTATCTTGTGGTTTTGATGAGGACAAGAGGAAGAGCTCTATCCTCACCTGTAGGAGCAGCCTCTCCTTTCTCAGTCTCTTGTAGAAGACGAGAACATCTGGATCTGCTCTGACCACATGGGGGTCAAAGTCCATGACTCTCAGACCCTCCAGGCTCCGAGCCCTAGATAAGGCCACGTATGCCTGCCCGCTTTCAAAGACACGGGCCAGGGAGATCTCCACACAGTCCAGAGTCATCCCCTAACAGGAATGAACAAAGTGGATACAGGTCAGAATGAAAGATGAAAGCAGAGCGCATCTCTACGGGTTACCACTATTGCTTGATATTAACTTAGAGACAGTACAACTATATTATTATCCCAATGCCACACGATCAATAATTCCACCTCATCATTCTCCAATATCAATTTTCTATTGTTCCTACTTTCTCTCTGTGTCACTGCAGATATGGATTTCTTCTTTCCTTTAGCTCCTCTGCTGGGGGTCAACCACCAGTGACGCACTGCTTCTGACTAGTAAACTCAATTACCAAGAGGCACCTTTTTCTCTCCGAGCAATTTCAGCGTCTGCAGACGCAATCTGCTGAGGGAGGAGAGTGGGAGCTGCTAGTGAGACAGCTGAGGGATTGGTGGAGGCAGTTACTTGATCGCACGCTGACGGATTACAGCAGAGGTGGAGAGGATGCCCCTGGTCGACTGAAATCATGGTCACGTTTTAATTACATACTCGCGTCTTGGTAACCTCAACAGACCATCAGCACACTTCAAGAACATTAATTCTTTACGCAGTGACACCCAGGTCTTAAAAGTGGATGCCATCATTCTTACTAAAAATTTTGTAGTGCTCTAAAAAGGAGCCCTGGTGGTCCATTTTATTCCTCTGGGGGACATTTAAGAAAAACATACTGTCACTCAAAATCCTGATTCTGCCAAAGTGCTTCCACATGTTGGATTCACGTCGAGTTAAACTAATTTAATTTGGCCTGCTGGTGACAGACAAATCAAGACTATGAGGATTTTGTTACAATGCCCAATAGAAGCAGGTAGACCTGATGTTTGTCTTGTTTTAGTTCCCCTCCCAATGTACTGGGAGATTTTTCCTACAACATTTTTTCGTGTGAGAAACTGCAATAAAAAAAAAAAGGAAAAAAAAAAAAAAAAAAAAGTGTGATTATCTGAACGTAGTATGTTATTACTGAGACACTCTCTCTCCCCAGGCTCTTAACCTTGGATTAGAAGCAATAATGTGGACAATGACTGAGCTTCAAGGCCAACTCAGAGACAATGGTCCACACATATCCAATATCTAGCTCCCTGGAGGTATCCACAAATACACCGTTAAAAGAAAAACTATAAGGCAAAGGATAATTAAATGAAAACGTCTATTCATCAAGTGAGTCATTCATTAAAGAGTCTCCCAGACAGCTAACTAAAGTCCCATGGCAACACGGAACTGAACAATAGATTACAGACAGTAACATTAAAGCCATCAGACGGAGCTTTTTTCTCTTTATAGTCGTTGATTGTTGGCAGTACTCTGTGGCTGTGAGCGAGGCTGTGCTAACCTGGCTCTTGTGGATGGAGATGGCCCAGGCCAATTTGAGGGGCAGCTGCTGTCGACTCAGGTGGATCCCACCTCCAGATTTAAACACCCAGCGCTCGGGCTTCAGCACCTCTGTGACGCCACAAAGGAAACGCACCCGTGGGAGTCCTGAGGAACGAGGAATGAGTCAGCACACAAACCACAGGAAAGACAATCAAAAGACTATTCACAACTGCTGTCTGCTGTGTGAAAGTAACTATGTTGTAGTTTTCTTTAAGAGATACTGATGGCTGGGATTGCCTGTAGGGTTTGGTCATGACTTTGGATTAGATACGTTTATGTTAGCAGCTACTCATTGCAGCAGTTTATCAGTTACAAACTTAAAAGTCTTCTTCAATCCAAACCTGATGAAAAGAAAAACAATTAGCACTTGAACTCTTGTTGTCACTTGTCATTAAATGAACTCTCACTAACAAAGTACAGAGGCTTTAATCCTCAAATCCAACTGTTGCCTCTCTTTCACATGTCACTATCTCTCTCCTTGATCTCCATCAGGAGAATTTCCTGCACTCATCCAAGGAAAAAAAAAAAAAAAAAAAAAAAAAAAGGAAGAAGCAACTTTTCAGTTTAGTTTCAATACGACAGTAAATCATTTTTAACTCTGAGTTAGTCAAGTGGTGGTTGCTTGCAAGTTTGTATCCCCCTATGCTAGGCTAGGCTAGGCTTTGGTCATCCTACTTGAACTGGGAAAGTCATCTACAGCTGATCTCGTCACTTTGGACACATTAACATGCAAGTACTTTTAATTAATTCTGGCTTTTCTGAACAAATATGTTGACATCAAGTTACTATACTGACCGTGTTTTCCAGACTCGAATCCAATCACGATCCCTCGCGCCCCATTCACCAGACCTCGAGTGACATCCAGGTTTTTTGTCAGCATGACCTTGAAAAGAACAAGCATCGTTTCTGATGTCAAAGGTGGTTTTCATTCAATGTGTAACTCTTGAAACAAGTCAACATTTCAAAGTTACATGCAAAAGTGGAGCTTTGGGATACACACAAACACACAGGCCTACCTGAGCTCCCACTTTGAGTTGGATGACCCTGTTAACAGGACTGTGAGCGTCTATGGTCTTCACAAGAGCAGGATCGCTGTCCAAGGCCTCGAACACACACACAGAGCCTGAGGGACAGGAAAGCTTCATTTTTAAAAAAGCGATTCAGAACAAGACGGTTCATCAAACAGTTAAATCTGAAATCAACATTTTGGATCAAATGTGCCTTCTTGCCATACAGGGTCAGGTAATCCATATTTATTCATTTATGAGCAAATTGATTTGATCAAGCACATTCAGACAGACGGTGATTATAAAATCCAGATTATCAGTGGTTGAAATTGGACTAATTTCTACCTACTTTGTCTACAGAGGGCAGCAAAATCCACACCTACTGAAAGGTCCTAATTAAAAAAAAAAACTATCTCGAAGGTTTTTCCCCAATCAGATTTTGTTATACTTTTTCTTTAAACATAAATTTATCCAAGCTGAGTATGCAGATTAACAACTTCAAAGAAGAAAATGGTTAAAAAAAAACTAATTAAAATTTCCAGCAATAAGAAAGACTCCCCACAGTTTCTGATGCCAGCCGGTTGCAGAACAGGAAACAGCAGGAATCTAACAAGAGAACTCTGCCACAGCCTGATCTCTACAGGAAATAGGTTTCAAAAAGATCACAAGACGTGACTGAACCAGTAAACAGCAGCCTTGCCAATTTTCACCTGAATCTGTGTCAGACTTTCTCCAAGCTGAAAAGCTTTAAGCTCAAAGTGGAGAATTAAGATTTCAGACCTGGCAGCTGTTGGAGTTTGTTCTCGTTTGTGAGCTCCACATCGTCCTTGTGTGTGCAAAGCCTGGTGGCCAGGATGCCGTCTCTCTCAATGTGATGGTAGGCGCTCTCCAGCAGCTTAGCAGTCACTTCCTCTGTCACCCTGAGTGGTGTTTATTAAGACAGAAGGGAAGTGAAAAACTATTTGTTGCAGAGCAAAATGTTCTGTGTAACTACTAACCATGGGTGGCTGTATCTGAACAGTGTCTACAGCTCTAAAAGCATCATGGAACACACGGTTGACAACACAATGAACTACTCTGTTGGTAGTACTTTCAAAAAATATGTGTGGAGGGGAACAGGTGACAGTGGTTATTTTATTTATTTACAGACTCAGGTGGTCCGGTTTCAAATCTATACCTGTAACCCACTTCTGCATTTCATTCCACAATCTCTCTCCCCCATTTCTTCCACTATCCACTGTCCTGTCTTTACAAAAAAAAAGCCCAAACATGCATCTTAAAAAAGTGCGTGGAATGGGAATGTACAAGCAGAACAGGAATACATCTATGCAATAAATGTGATTGTTTTAACAGTGTCCATCATCTTACCTGCCCACCCTCACCGCCTGCAGGAGGGAGATGAAGGATTGGTCCGTTTGCCTCCGTACCTCTGTGAGCTCCATGTTGAGCTGGATGACCTTCCGCCAACTCCTGGCCTGAAGCACAGACCACCATGAGTACATGCCAATGACTCACTCTACTCAAAACTTTTTGCATAATGGAAGAACACAACACATTGGAACACCCATGTTGAAACTAAAGATCAAATTATACCAGTTGAGAGGAGCAATATTTAAGATATTTATTGGATTAAATCAAAAGATAACTTTACTATATCATATAAAAAAGCAAGGAAACCTGGAAAGCAAGAAAACATGCTTTGATGAAGTGCTGGCGTCTGTGACAACAATGCAGCAGCCAGTATGTCCTCCTCCTTCCAAGTTTAGATTCTGGTCTGTATTTGTTTTGACCAGAGAAGGTAGGCGGTTTTAAGGCACCCCCACACACAACCATCTTAGACTCCCCTCATTTTGCCAGATATGAGACCGGTTATCACGGCAGACCAACTGGTGTTGCAGTGATGTAAGCGAGCAAGAGAAGCAATTCAGATAAAACTGATTCTCCCTGACCTTAAAAGCTTTTGCATGTTTCTAATGAGCTCAACGACAAGAGACGTAGTGAAACTAGGATAAATATTGGAGATGCTTTTGAAAAATGGAGACGTTAGAGCAGCTAAACACTCACGCTTCCTTGTTGCTACATGGCAACCCGCCTATGCATCGTCTCTGTCTAGGGAGGGGAAAAAAAAAAAAAAAGCTCTGTCCAATATTTGGACCGTAATAACAATTTTAGACGCAATGCGTCAGAGTACCATATTGCTCCTTTAAATGGATGTTTCTCTGACAGCCTGTATATGAAAAAAAACAGTTTGTGGCAAAGCTAGTCAAACAGTATTGAAATAAATTATAATAGTCAAAATGTACAGTAAAGGTGTACATCAGTGTGACTGCACTAACTGAGACGATGGCATTGACCAACAGTGGAGGATTCACAGCAGTCTAACCTGGAAGCAGAAACTGGCCTTTTCCTTTCCCTTGGACACAGGAGGCAGCTGGAGGAAGTCTCCACACATGATCAGCTGGATGCCTCCAAACGGCTCCGTAGACCTCCTCACCGACCTAAGAGAGGTCAGTGATGTGACTTTCCAAGTCATGAAAGATGAATACAGTAAACAATAACTTCTATATGACTGCAACTAAGGATAAACTAAACCATCTTTTGGCTGTGCTTCTTTAAAATGTATTTACAGTTTGGGCAAACAGCCATATCTGTCAAAGCAGTGTTGTGAGGTATAAAAGGGTGTCTGTTTACTCAACACCAGCTGACTGACGAGCTTTAATCCAGGTATCAAGAGTTTGAGGAAAGTCACAGGAATCACATTTGTTTTATAATTTGTGAAAAGAACAAATTCTCTTCATCAAATGAAATGTATGCACCAATTGAGATTTTTGGATGAAAGCGAGAGGATGCCACAATACTTTAAGACTTACAGTAGTTTACTATTAAGTTTTGATCTCATCTCACCTGGCCACTGACTCAAGCTTGTCGAAGAACTGGGCCTCCACCATGGAGATCTCATCGATGATGAGGTGTCGACATCTAGTCCAGTGCTGCAGGACGCCGGGCCTTTGAGCCAGCTCGATGCACTGCTCCAGAGGAGCTGAGCCTGAGCCAATACCTGAAGAGCGCACACATACACACACAAGGTAGAAAGACAGATGGTCAGAGGAGACACAAATTCACATTCATGTAAATTGTCATTCCAGCCTTTCCTGTACATTATGATGTAAAAACATGCATTCATTTAAAAAGACATGCAAGACTCTATCTGGTATTAAATCAAAGACTCAATCTAAAATATGCCATTACACAGACATCGTTAGAGAGGTAAAGTCTCAAAAAGTACCCATTACAACACCACTCTAGATTTTTGAGTAATTGTGGGTTATTGGGCTTCTGACTCATCTTTGTGACAGTAAAACATTCTCTCCAATTTGGACTCTTGTTCACATGGTCTCTGGTTATTTGTAGACTACTATGTGTGTGTGTGAGAGAGATGGTGAAATAATCAATACACTTATCAGTTTAAAAAAAAAGGACTTTTTGTTGCTCCCTTAGTGTCGAAAGCAATTTTTTTAGCTGGTAGCACAACCTCAATTTAGGAAAGGCTTTTAGGTGAAATTGGCAGTACACCAATTATTTTGATAATTTTTCATCTCCTACCCTTGATTACATGTCATTTCCTGGGTGCTATTTGTGTCAAGATTACATAAAATCTGCTGCATCTCCCCAGATATCCATAACAACTGACCAGCAAAGTTGTGTAGCGTTGTTCCACCGATGTGACAAGCAGCCACTCCTGTGCTCGCTGTTGCAAAGGTGCTCTTTGGAGGGAGCGATCCCATGATTCTCTTCAGCAGGAAGGACTTCCCTGTGCCTAGAAAACACATCAAGAGCTTAGCATAAATAATTACCCACAACTAAATACTCATAGACATTTAAATAAAGTTCAAATGATTTTTTGCCATTTTTTTTAACAATAGAAACCACTTGTGATTATGTAAGAAGCACTTCTCAAGTTCAAGTTTATTATTAGCCAGTCAACAATTAAGTTAATAGGAATTTGTCTTGGTTTGCTCACATATACCACACAATCACATCAATGTACAAACATAGAAAACCCACAATGCACAGTACATAAAATGTGTAAACAGGTTGAGTGAATAGTGCATAAAGTGCTTGGTTCTCAGAACCCCCATCACAAAGTGGCTTACAGAGAAACCAAGGAAAAACTGGTTTCAGACATATTAGGTAAATAAATACATTTAATTCAATTCATTCATTCACGTTTGAGAAAATCAGATGAGCAAGAACAACTTGTTTAGGGCATCTAGTGATTCCAGACTTAAAATCTGAATGTATTTATTGTCAAAAACCCACCAGCGCTTCCAGTGAAGAAAACATTCTTTCCACTCAGTACAGCACCGAGGACGGCTGCCTGTTCCTTATTCAGCTTACGTGCTGGCAGAGAAAGGATGGGCTTCTTGCTTGGGTTGGACTTCACCTGAAATAATCAACACAGCCTGTAAAAACACAAATTGTATACAAAGAAGAAGGCTTGTGACGTGCATGTTGTTTTGTGTTTTCAACTTACTGGGCTGAAGTTAGTGTCACATCTTGACCTTTTGGTCTGCTTTCCTGTCCCTGCCACGGTGGTCTTATTGGTGCGGTCAGTCAGGCCTTTAGGAGCAGCTTTACTCCTCAGCTCGTTGACCTTCTGGATGTCTTTCTGCTGCAGCGGGCTGATGGCCTCGAAACTGCGAGGCAGACCAGCTTTGAGCTTCTCTCTGTCACTCAGAGGCTTACTGGCCTGCCAAGCCTGGTGTTTGATGCTCAGTGTTTTCAGAAAAAGGTTCAGCTTGTCCGTGGGACAGTTTGACATGAGCACCTGGATATTTTCGGGCATCAGTTTGATCGTGCACTTCCCTTCTCTGGCAAACTTTGTGAACAGTTTGAACTCTCTGAGACGGTGACTTTGGGGGACTTTTCCGTCATGGATCCGGAGAATGATCTCCTGAAACTCATTCCGGCCCAAAATAACAGAGGCCTTACGGAGGACCTGCCTCCGAGTGGCCTGGCCGGAGGAGTTTAACTGCTCCATCGTCACAGAGCATTGCAGCTGAGCTTCGTCCTCCATTGCAACAACTTCTGTTGAAGAGAATAGTCAACAATAGTCGAGGATCAGTTCAAACAGCTTCTGATTAAGGCCTAATAATTATTTGACAGTTCAGGGCGAATAGGCATAAAAAGGAAGACAACGATGGCTTTTAAAACTGAACCATCACTAAAACAATTCACCGCAGCTGAGCTTCATTCAATCAATCTTCAACATCGTGATGTTGTTGAAACATACTGTAGTCTGTAACTACTTATAAAACCGCACGTGACGAGTATAAATAACATTACATTAGCGCAGAAGCTTTAATCCAAATCTCACCTTTATTTTCGAACAAATCACGTCCTAATCTTTCTCTCTGTCTGTATTCTCTTCTCAGCTGCTTCTCTGTGTGTACACGATCACTAATTTTCAAATTGTCAGAGCGTGAAGTCAGCCAATAGCTGAACGACCCTCCTGCCCAATCACGCGGAGGAGATTTAATCTAGCGTCCAATGGCAGGCACGGAAAAACGCCCCTGAGTAAAACCGACAAATCCCTGGCGTTGATTCAGATTACGTCATATTTTGGGGAAATACGCATGGCTACCAGGAAGTGGAGTATAACGTCGGCGTCTTTAAATTAAAGGTAAGTTATAAAAAGAAAAACAATCAGTGAGCCAGACATAGACGATATATATATTTTTATCTCTATTGAGCCAGATAGTTCCGTATGTTACATTTCGTTTTTGCGCGCACCAAACGCGGTCATGTTAATTTTGTATGTTCGCCCTTTCTGTGAAACTATACTTAAAAAAAACACTACTTAACAGATATATTGTGCTCGTCCTGCTACGTGTTCACAATCACAATGTTGTTCATTCAGAGAGAAATACTAAATAGTTCATAAAGGGGGATGAAAGAGAATCATGGTTGTGTTTAGTTTGTTTTTGTGTTTGTTTGGGACCCGTTTATAAAGCTGCTCATAGTCTACATTAGCCTAAAATTAATCAATAAAAATGTGAAAGAATTTAAAAATCTTCTATTGGCGTGCAGGTGTGTTAAACCCACAATCAACGTCCATTTCAAAGCAGAGATGCTGTTTCACTTTGACACTTTGACCTTTTCTCAACTGGGTGGTTTGTTTATCAAGACAAGCAGTTTCTTCTTCACTCAACATAGCACATCAGACATCTTTGGCTCACCATCATACTCTTTATTGAAAATAAAAAACACAAAGGCAAGAGTCATCCAGCAATCAGCAAAGTATTTATCTTCTTCACGTGGCTGCACTTTCTGTAAATCCTGTTATGCTTACCAGAATTGGAGAGAGGACTTAAATTCAAAGCAGAGAAGTTGTCATAGACAAGGTTAGTAGAACACAATACATTTCAATGTGACTAATGCCTGATCCTTCAGATGTGGGCTGTGAACTGTGCCAGGCACGATGAGCACACTAATCATCTACCAGGATCCCATGAATGTCTCTGGAACCCATAAGGCGACGAGGAAGAACTTAATGAGGTACCTACGCTTGATTTCAGAGTCAAATCATGACCTGCGTCAGCATATAAAAGTTAAATAATGCCACTACCTTGAAGTTTGTTTGATTCAAATACAAACTTCTTGAACTTAAACTTTGTGTTTCATAAGAATTAACAAGTCAAGCTGTTTTAGATTCAACAGTTTTTGCCTTTTGAGTCATTTGTTCATTAGACTTCACATCGAGAGATTGTCATGCACTGTAATTGGGTAATACTTGTGTAGAAAGAAAAAGAGAACAATGTTCCAATGTGACTCTGTCCTTACGATTCCTGAATTATACGATTGTTAACAAGCACTTGTGTTCGTAGACACTTTGAGAAGACAGACAAACCTTATCCTCCTCTTAGAGTTATCGGCCAGCCTGGTGATCTGTTTTTTAGTTACCTCGCCTTTTATCTTTTACACAGTCACCTAATTAAACATTAGTAACAAAAATATTGATTAGTGCTGTTTAAAGACACAGTCCTTGTCAACACGTTAACGCCTAATTTATCTAACAGAATAATGAAAAAAAATCCTCATATCATATTTGATACTCAATATTTCATAGTTTTTTTTCCTTTTTCACATACTTTAATAAAAACCTATGAATACGTCAATAAAAATGTTGTTTAGAACAGCTCTACACATGAAGTCCATATGTTGTAAAAGTTTTTCTGATCTTTTTTCTTTGTGGGTGTCCATTTGAACACTGAAGATGGCCAGTCTAAAGAAGGGTCTATTTGCCGCTGCAAAACATTCCGACATGATGACCTTCCTGCAGGCAAAATGTTAATGAGCTTTCTCTTTAGGCAGAACTTCATCCTTTGTGAGAAGATTTCAAGTGGAGTTTAATATGCTCAACAGCAAGAGAGGGCGTTTTCGAAGCAATGAAAAGTGTCCATCCTATGTTTATTCATGTCAATAAAATATTCCTGTTAAAAAATGAAACGTATCACTTTTTCCCCATCAAATCAGTTATTTCACAACTTTAAAGTTGTAACCTGAGGTGGTTTGTTCTCCTGCGGGTTGTTGATTCCAACAGAGGAGGGTTAAGTTGACTGTGCTTGTGTGATCTGTGCAGAAGGTATATTTATAGTAAACACAGGCCTCTGATGTTACAACAGATAACACAGTCTGTGTGGTAGATATGAGCACATAACCAGCACAAGGCTCTGTCAAAATCACAACAACTTTTAATACTCTGGATGACAGATAAACAAAAAAAGACCTGCAGCAACAGTAATTTCTCAGCATAATGTGAAAATGGAAAACTACATCTAATGTGAATAACAGGAGGTGGTAAGCTTTATGTGGAGATTGCACAGCGTTCTATTAGATATATATTGAGCTCATTGAGTATAATGCATTAAAATATGTTTTCATTAAGTTTCTATGGGTGTGATTGTTCTGTTTTTTACATTCAGATGGCACAGGATGACACTGTTTTCAATTTCCCCCCGACCTTTAACACTCTCATCATTAGGTAGATGAATGGTTCATTTTGATGCAGCTCAACTCCAACAATCCTACAGTGAACTTATTGCTGACCTGCAGGTGTTGAAATAACTGTCTATAGCAGGTGGCATGACTCATTAGATAGAAGTGAGTTTTTTGAGTGAGTGCTAGAGCTGTTTGAGTCTGAACAAAAACTCCTACATTGTGTGTTTATTTAGGATTCAAAGTTTGTATTAATTTTTTAACCATTTAATCATGGTGAACACACAGACTAGGTCTTTTATACAGAAATGTCCATTTCATTTCATTAGTTTTTTTTAAACAGTACAGAGGAATACTTTCTTTGTATTTTGGCCTTTACGAAGAACACCTTTAACTTTAAGAGTTGACCAGTTAAATCCAATCAACTTGAACATAATTCTTCAGACTTGCACTTAACATTTTCTTCACTTACAGAGTTTTGAATTGTGTGTTTACACAGCAACGTAGGGCTCTCTCTTGACTTTTCCTTTATTTTCTCCGTAAAGTGAAGCGCATCTTTTTTTTAATGCTGTTCTAAAAAAATCACCTTGAAATTTAGTTTGACCAGTGTTTTACAGAATTATGTCTTCTTTTACCAACTTCTGTACAAATGAAGCACATACTTAAAACACGAATCACAGGATCTTTAAAAGGATCAGATCTTCAAGTTTAACAAATTATCATTTCAGAAATAATCTGTTGGTTTGTTCTCTCGGACTCATCTTCTGTATCATCCTGATCGCTCTTTTCTGAAGAGCATCATAATGGATGTATGGAAAAATTCCATGAATACAACATTATAAGAGCGTCATAGTCCAGTTGATATTTAACCTTATGTAACATAGCAATGTTAAATAGAGCTTGTTTGTTTTGACTGTAGGGACTAACTCTTTCCATTGTCCTTACACATGTTGTGTACTGTACACAAAAGCAGCAATAGACATTTCTATATATACAAGTTTTTATAAGAATAGCAGTACCAATGATTGTAGTCACAGCAGTTGTGTTTTTGTCCTCGTGTTTATAAATAGACAATAACATAATGATTTTGAATAGATAATTAACAATAACAACACTCTTCCCCTCCAACTGAAGAGTTGTAGTTTGATGGCACAAGGGACAAAGGGCTTCACATGTTCATTCATATGCTAGTCCGTGTGCAGCCCCCGTCACTCTGACATCTCTCCATATCATACATGTCTAGAGGTTCTGTCTGGGCTTGTGTGTATCTTGGGCCTGAATGTATGTGCGTGTAGCATCATGTTTCATGTAGAGTGAAAAGTTGATTGGTAGAGTATTCATATAAAAAAAAGGGATTGTTGCAATGATCCCGTTATGAGATTTTTCCACCATAGTGCATTATCCTACACTGTTTAATTTCAGCAGTGGCTGAAATGGCGTCACATAAGCTTGATTTTCATCATTTCATGTATTAGTTACTCTTTTTCCTTTATTTTCTTCCCTTCTTCTCTTTGCATTTCCTTGTTTCATTAAGTTTCTATACAGTAATTAAACTGCCGACTGAGACAGAAACCTTACATGTATCCTGTCAAAGTCTAAAGGGCACATTCACCCAACCATTAACCTACCTGTCCTCCCACACATGCACATGCCCACACATACACACACACACACACACACACACACACATGCCCACTGACTAATGCCTGCAGAATTCCTTCAGGGTGCAGATCCTCATTGTAGTCCGGTAGATAATGGAGTGTTGCTCTTTAACTTGCGATGTGAGGTGAGAAAGTGCAGCTACAATCCAAGCAGTGGATTTTAGTTTGACGCTTTTAGTTAACTTTTTTTGTGGATGATTCATTTGGATTTATTGATGCCAGGCGATACATTCAGTAATAACAAGACATGACCACATCCCTCTAAATCCTTTATGTTTGACAAGAAGGCTGGGTTGGATTTATGGGCGATTACTGCATGTATGTAACTTTCAACTTTTCTACTGTAGTGGCTTTATTTTGCACCACTTCATATCAGATGCAGATGTATTACGAATGATTAAACACAAAACAAATGATCCAATTATGATATGACGTATTAACATATAGGCCCACTCAGGAAAAAAAATAGCAAAGAGAAACAATGTGTTGTGTCAAAGGGTTATCATGTTTCATGTGATTATTGCTAGAAATAATTAACGAATGGGGGACGTCATGTTTGAGGATTTATTTTGATATTTCAAGAACATTCTGAAAGTTCAAATCAAGTCTCTTCTTTCAATTGAACCTATATGATCTGAGTACCTTGTTTACCACTGTACCATCATGTTACTCTCGGATGACATGACATTTATAAATGGCTGCAATCTAACCATTTAATTATTAAGTCAAGTAGAATAGTATGACCCCTGTTTTCTAATAAATCAGAATTAAATTAAATGTTTTGCTTTTTATTCTGATGTGCACTATTTTCATTAAAAGTCAACGATGTGGCTTATAATTACCAGTGTAAACAGATGACAAACACTTTTTTGTGCTTTTCTATGATGATAAATGAGTTAATGGGAGATAGACTCTGCATTTTAAAATTGGAATACAACGTTTTACATAGTGAAAATTCATCCCTGATTTTACATATTTAATGTGGCATGGTTCATCATGTCCACATTGCTTTTGTAAGGCACACGTCTTTGTGTACATGCCGCTGCATCCTTCTCTTTCGGAAGTAAAACTTAACAAATACAAATAAAATAGGAGGAGAAGAAGAAGAGAAGATATTTATTTGAAAAATGCAGGTCCATAATTTCAATGTTGACTCGCTCTGTGGTATTGAGCTTTGTACTGTAATAAGAAAACCTTAACATGCACAGCTCGGTTTGTCTCTGGCATTTAGATCCCTTGAGGACAGAGGAAACTGTTAAAAGAATGGAAGGTTCGAAAGTTGCAATAAAACACAGAGATAGATAGCGATAATAAGGATGAGCGGCCCGAAGAAAAAACACAAGACAATAAGCAGAATATACTGTAAGTGATGTATCAGTAGAAAATGTGTCTAATAGAACATCATCAATCGTGCTAATTAAAACAGCGTGCATCGTTCCTTTGTAGAAAAGGCTGTTATGGTGATCAAACTCACACCAATTCAAACCAAGCCTGTAAGTTTTCCCATGTGGAAAGATCAGTATTGATGGCAAAGGCACAGCAAGTTGCACAACATACAGTAGAAATATGTTCTGACTCAATGACAGACAGACAGACAAAAATAAAATACAGAAACCATTGTGGTCCTCTAATCACTGTTCAAGGTGGCAGATCGAGCTTACTAGTTGGAACAGATAGTTTACATCTGGAAATACACTTTTTCATCTTTCTTGAGCTTAAAATGTCCTTTATTTTACCAGGAGTGATATTTAGTCTGGAGAAAAAAATGCTTTCACCTTTAAGAGTATCTTGGCTCAGATTGGGTTTTGGTTTTTAGTTGGATTTTGTTAATCATAGATGTTTACCAGATATTTTCATATTTCATTAGACAACATGTAATGGGGTTCAGCGTAAGTTCAGACGGGTAGACTGGTGTTCTTTCCTTCATTCACCTCCCCATTCATTCTCAAACCACACCCCCTACTCCTATCGCTAGCTCTCTCTCAAGTGAGCAGCTGATCATGGGCATGTATCATCCTGGAATTAACCAACTAGACTTTGCCACAAACTTTCTAAATTAATCAGTTGTCTGCTGTCAAACACTAAAACACTCTTCCACAGTCATTCTGTTGCTTCAGGCTCACGCTGCAACCCTCCTCCGCCTCAGTCACCTCCATCCAGCTCAGCAGAGTCCAGGCCCAGGCTGAAACCCACTCCTCATCACAGCCTCCATTCCTCTTCACCACCACCAGTGTCTAGACTCCATAGGGGCGCATCCTATCCTGCGTCGGCCTCATTACCCCTCAGAGTACGCGAAGTCGTCATGATGGACTCGAGCCCCCAAAAGACTTTGCACATTTCATTCTATAATTGTGGCACATTTCATTGTTAATAAATAATTGTTCATTCTCAATTAAGTCTCTCCTGATTGAAATATATTCACCTGAAACTCACCAAGAAAACAAAACAGCGAAACTTCAAACTAACTTGTTCAGTTAAATCTGTGTAAAATAAAATCAGTTTGAAAGAAGACAAGTGACACTAGTATGCTTTCATGTGAGAATGGAAAGTTTATTAAATGTTAATTAAAATCTAAGTGTTTATCCATCGTGGCACATTTATTATCACATTGTTTTGTTTGTATCAGATCTATAAAACAGATTAAATCCTTGTTGTGTGAGATATGTGTCCTGTTTTCCCAGAATGCATCAGATAGATAGATAGATAGATAGATAGATAGATAGATAGATAGATAGATAGATAGATAGATAGATACTTTATTGATCCCGAGGGAAATTCAAGTCACATTTGTCCTTCTGCAGTCTTAGACTGTTGCATGTTTTTAAATTTGTCTTGCCGCTGACTAATATTGGGTGTTTTCATTATGGAGTCCTCACTTTGGCCTTTCCTTGTGTCCTGTAAAGATTTACAAGAGTTATTGGTCCACATTCCTTAAACATCAGGACAAGTGAATTCAATATCATAGCAGATCTCTTCTGATTGTACTGTCATCATCAAAATGATTGGAAATCCTACCAAATGCGTTTTAGAGCTGGGCAACCCTAAAAAAGTGTGTATGGTCGGTCATACAGTGACCACATCCTCTCCAGCCTTTGGGTTGTGCACTGAGTGGACTGGATTTTGTTTTGGAAATCTAACACATGAAAAATCCCTTCACAATTGTGAGGCTGTGGTATTGATTTGTGTATCGATTATGTTTGACCTTTCCTCAGGGGTAAAAGCAGTAGTCAATTCTTTTTCCCATTTTGCCTCATTTGTTGAATGACCTCTTAGTTCCACCATATACCTGTCTTATTCATCAGCAATCATTTTGGACAGCCCTGATGAACATCTGTGAGATACCTGATACATTTGTTGGCATAGGTCCTTTAACATTTTTATTTTAAAATCATCAGAGTCGGAGTTACCTAAAATCCTGTCGAGGAAGGTCATATCTTTCAGACATGGTTTTAAAGTCTATGAAATCCTCGACCAAAAGACAGTGCTGTGACTCCACGTCTCACCCATTGTTTGAACTTTTTGGTTAGATGCGGCTTAAAATCTGGTTCATGGGTTAATCATCATCAGTCCTGCTACATTTCATAATGGAAATGAGAAATTCTCCAGATAGGAGAAAAGCTAGACCCTTTTTTTCCTGGAAAATGTCCCTGATCTTACTTAAATTCACCTCCAGCCCTGCATACTCTCTCTGAACAGCACTGATTCTGAGTGAACCTACATCAATTTCCTTTTAAAATACATTCAATCATTATTAATTTTCATGGACTATACTGTATAAAAGTGATTTCTTCCTTTTGGGCTGCAAACAGTCCCTGAAGTTTGTCACTTTCCCATTTGTAATTTCAGGTCTCATCTTTCAAGAAAGATTCCTCTTGAGTCATATTTTAATGCATTCCTCCCTCCTATATTGTCACATTGATATAAGACTCCCTGCAGAGCTGCTGGCCAGACAGATAAGGCCTGATGAGACACAAGGATGCCTCCCATTAGTGCTGAAAACCTATTGAAGCAGCTGCTAGAAGTGGTGGGATAGTATCCCTGTCTCTAACGTATGGTTTAAAATGGCACAATACAACTAAAGCAGGTCTGCCATAAATATTGTGTTGATTCATTCTGCATAACACTGGAAGGTAGTAAGACATTTCATGGCAATACAGATTCTGTATATTTTAACAAATGTGTGAATGACACAAAAATCAGATGCTGCAAAACAAATAGTTTACTCAGCTAAAAGTTGGTTTATCTGAGTGTTTTTCTCACAGAAGTGTGATTTACCTTTACAGGTTGAATTACGATTTTTGAGAGCCATGAATTTAGGTGTTATTGGCTGCAACAATCACAGATTAAACCCCTTAGATTTGATTAAAAATTCATCTTGGGAGATGAAATCTCTTGATGGCCTGGTGGTTATGACTAAGTCACATCTGTAGCGCTTTAGCTTAGAATTCGTCCTGAATCCCTCACATTGAGAAGAGCCAACCGGCTTATATAGGCACCTAATTTTTCATATCAGATAACTTTAAAAGGAGCAAAAAACATGACAGACAACAGTGAAAAGTTACATAGCCTCTTTAAAAGGAATACATTTAACTACTGAAGTGTAGCGTCACCTTATGATTCTTTTTTTTTGCCTTCATAAATTACTGAGGACAGAAAGCATTGATATGACATGTTGAGCGACAGTATGACGCTGACAGTCTGTCTACAGTATAATGTCAAAGCTAAGCTGTCAAGATTTAAGAAAAAGTCAGGCTCCAGAAACTGTTGGAGAATTATTGTGATACATTATTCACATATTGATCTTTTTGTACTTCATTTTAAAGCATGGTATTCTGGGGAAACAAGCAGTATTAATTCCCCCACAAAAGAAATTCAATATCCACTGTCAGTGCCATCTCTGGTTTGTGTTTTTTTTTGTTTGTCACTTGTAAAATATTGCAGGTGAGAAAGTTAAACGACTACTGCAATTCATGTGACAAAGATGCTGATGACACATGGGTGTGAAGACAGAAAATGTACAACCAATTAACTAATCTATGGCAGCACATCTTGTTCTCTGTCTGTGATGTTTCTACAGTAACTCCCTCTGGCAAACAGAGTAATTTCCAACAACTTTTAATTGCCTTTCAAAGGCATTCAATTTCTAATTACTGAATATTTTGTTGATGCCTCCACAATGTTTTGGCATTAGGGCCTTGTGAATGTAGTTAAAAATGTAGTTTGACTCCTGTTGCTGCCGTATTAGGGGTGATGAGAAGGGCTGAGATGAATGACAGTAAATAATACACATCAAGAAGTGATGGTTTAAAGACCATGCATGAACTCAAATGCCCTACTCATTTTAATATTTGTTAAATAGCTCAAGATTTAAAGAAAATGTTTCATTTGATCATTTAAAGTTAGTCAACAAAACTGAAACGACTTTGTAGCTCTTATAGTAAAGATGTAGCTGGAGCTAGCAGCCTGTTAGCCTAGCTTAGAGGGATACTTCTAACCCAGCAGAGTCGAGTGCCAACAAAATGTGCAAGCCATCAGTTATGATCAAATTTATTAACACATCAAAGCCGTTCAATTGATCAACAAAAACTCCTGTAGTGTATTAACTACAAGTTTTAGGGTGTGGTTTTTTTCTTGCCGTCCAGGTGTAGAGTAATCACAGAGACCCAAACAACTGCAATTGAAACAGAGAACATCTGATGATGACTAAAAGTCGGGCATTACAGAACCAGACAAATATTTGCATGCATGATTATACAACATTGAAAGTGTAATTTTTTACTTCTAGTTTAAATGATTTACTTGAGCTTTTCTTTGAAACAATAGATTGACACACGCACGCTTGCACACACACACACACACACACACACACACACACACACCTTCAATGAACTCCTTTTTTGAATAGGAAGGCTCTGTCCCTGTTCATGGTATATTAAACATTATAAGTCATTATATTAAACTGTCAATTGTGTGTGTGTGGTTTTTGGTGGGGTTTTTTTGGGGGGGGGGGGTTGTGTGTGTGTGTGTGTTCTGTGGATTTGATTTTTTTCCTGCAATTGCTTCCATAATGTTGGCGAGAACTTGTTAAAACACTGTTTTCATATCACACAATGAATGTGTTTCCATAAGCTATCTTATAGAGCAATGAAATCTGACGATCTTCCTTCATGTGGGGGGTTTGAAAAAAAAAAAGAAATTCTTATTAAACTTCCTCATTTCATTGAACGTCTTCTATCCAGCAGATAATTTGATTTCTTTCCCTCACTTGCTCAGTATTGGATGGTGCGAAAGCGATACTGTAAGACAAAGACACAGTAATTGGATTACAACGCCTAAGTGTTGCAGACTAGACTGTGGAGGTTAATACTGTTTTGAGAAAGAAAGACGAGGTGAGATGATAGTTTGTTATTGCCTGAAGATTAATTACTAAGAGGTGAAAAAATAAGCTGCTTTTAACCTTAAACCCACTTGACCTTTCTCGTAATGGAGAATCCTTTCCTGTAACAGTCTTATTTACTTTGAGCATTTAAGGGTCATTTAACAGTTACACTTTTTTTTTTTTAATTAATATTTCCTTCTTTATTTCTTGTGATACTCGATACTGTGCAAAACAGGTTGGGAATGATTTTATTTATTCTTTTTTTTTTTTTTTTTACAAGCATTTACCTTGAGAAAACCGAGGCTGCTCTTTGTTTGTTTGTTGTTTCTTGTCAAATAAACCACAGCAGATGTGAAGATTTGAGCAAACAGCTTTATCCAAGCATTATTTTCTCTCTGTTTCTCAGAGTGATAGTCAATAAACCTGACAAATGCAGTCTTTGAAATGTAAAACTAACCTAGCGCCCATCATGGGTGTACAAGTTGTACTGGCATTTGAGACATCAGCCTTGGATCTGTATGACATGCATTCACAGTAAAATGAGAAAGGGGAGCCAATTTAAAAGTCATTACTAAAATAATGAACATCAAACTTTTAAAAATCTAGCATTTACAAGATAATTTTGCTTTCATTCTGTATAAACACACAACATATTTTAAAGTAGTACTTTATTTTCATGCCAGTTTTGTTGTACTCTGAGAACAGAAATCAAACACATCTGGCTCTCAACTGCACCAACATAACATAACTCATATTTTATTCATAAACTTGGCAGAAATCTGTCAGTACTTAGCTGGTGTATATGTTTGTGTTGCCAGTATTTTCACGAGTGTTTGCAGCAGTGGCTCCAGTGATGAAATTGTTTAATATCCTGCTACATGATGTGAAAACCCAGTACTGAGGAGCATTAGCACTGATGGCTGCATTGGGAGAGAGGGAAGGAGACACAGAGGGTGGATGGAGAGATCTCCCCTGATGATGTTATATTATTGACATTTGTCTTTTCATGACAAGACAGGGAGCACTCAGCCAAAAAACTATATTATATTTTGAATATTTAAGTTTCAATCTTATTTTTATGTTTGATTCATAGAATAAACAATAAGCAGTATCACATCTATTCAATGACTTCAAGACACAGTAACAGCTTTCAGAAAAGAGGCCAAAGAGGAATTCACCACAAACATTTGTTTCAGCTCCTGGCTCTTTAGTATAAAGCAGGCTCCGTGATGGAGGTGCATAGGACTTGCATTAACACACTATTACTGTCGCAGAGAAAAGTAAAAGTAACTTAAAAGGGATCTGCAAGTTGCAACTATTACACAAGATTGACCTGAGTTGACATAAGACGTGGGATATGTGTGGGATGTTAGTATTCAAGACATAGCTTGATAATAGTCACGTTTTTTTTTTTCAATGCACATGTCTTATCATTTGTTGGAGGAACAAATGTCTGAGGTAAATCTAAATATATCAGTAATCCATATGTTGAGAAAACTGCAGATCTATGAGTGACCATGAGAGGCAGACTTCACAAGACAATCAAAAAGCCATTAAGCCCCATTTTAAAATCCACAGCTGTACAGCAGAAATAAATATGTGGACTGCCCAGTACATATCGTCTTTCTTCTATTCATGACAACTGTTTGAAGGTGCATTTTGTTTAAAGTTGCTTATAAGTGAAAAGAGGAGGTTGCTTCCTCTAATAGACATCAACTGATTTAAATTAGCTACTGAACTTAACCAGGACAGTATGTTTCATTGCTTGGATATTTTTTTGTAATACAGGCTAATTGTTTATTTATTTTAAATGGCTTTCCTGTAAGTTTGATCTCAACTTTTTCAGTGAGAGAAAATTGTGTAGCATTGTGTTTATGTATACCATGGTACTCAAGGCTTCATATGCAGTGGAGAAACTATGCCCACTAATTACACAATCAAGTGGTTATCCACACACCTTTACTGTACCATACACGCTATAGGTCGGTATACATGCATTGATGATTCTATCCATATACCAGTCGAGAAACTGATAACACTTGATTAAAAAGTGTTCTTGCTTCTCATGTGAAAGTTCTACAGACAAAAAAATTAACAACAACCCTCATTTAAATAAATTGAAAATAAAGACATATCAAGAGAGCAGAAACAGGAATAAGATGGCGTAATATATCGTGAAAGTAAATGAGCCTCAGTTCCTTCTTGTAATCAGCCTGGTGGGCTGCAGCAAGCAGTGATTTGATTGGATGACAGAGAGAAACCAGTGATGGGTGCAGAAACATTTGATCAGGCTAGTTCATGACATCACAGTGGAGTGATACCACCGCCAGTACTTTGCAGCTTAACGTCATGTAGAGACGGGGAAGCATCACTATTGAATTACAGCTGAGTGCAAACGTCACAGACATAGAGCTCATTCTTTCTCTCAGCTCAGAGAGGAGACCTGCCATCATCCTAAAGCCCTCAGGAGTCATAGTGTTTGAACGAGGAATACATTTAATCTGGTGGTCTCTCTGTCTTTTCGTGGCTGCTCCAGAACAGAAAGCACTTTTGGATCTTTTTGAATTACTTTTTTATGTGAAAGGGATGGGAATGTTTATTTCCACCAGAATTACACAGACTGTGTTATTAATTATTATATAATTATCCAAGGGCTTGTAATTACTGAAAGAAAAGCAAAAAGCTTTTACATTTTGTTTTGTTTAGATCCGCAGTTTTCACTTCTGCCAAATTATGACACATTCAGTGAAATCAGAATTTCCTGTGACAGTTTCCTGTCAGTGAGCATGTAGTCAGTGTTTGTCTTCTCACCTGTGCTGGCACAGGGAATGACTGGCTTTAAGCCAATGGACCTTGAAGTGAAAATGTTTAGAACACTTTTGTAGATGCTTTGCTCGTAGTGGAAAAAGGAAGAAGAGGCAGTGTTCTTGTGTTTTTATTTAATTATTAAAATAACTTTTGAGAAGAATATTTTATAAGCTTAGTTTTAAAACTTAGTCATTAGTTTATATTTATTTTTGTATATCACTTATCCTATTCAGGATCACAAGCTATCATTGGGTGATAGGCAGGGTACACCTTGGACTGGTCAGTCAATCACAGGACTAACATACAGAGACAAATAACCAGACACACTCACATGCACACCAAAGGACACTTTTAGATTCTAAGACCTAAGGAGAATGTATTTGAACTGTGGGAGGGTGAGGGACGGAGGAAAGCCATGCATGCACACGGAGAACATGCATTTCATATAGAATTGTCAGCCAGGAACTTTTATACCACTTTTCCACCATGCAGCCCTGGCCTAGCTTGTTTTACGTTATCTTAACTAATCTTAGCTTAGCTCAGCTTAGAAAGTGCTCATGGATACGGGATAAGCTGTTGTCCTTTTGGACTGAAAGGTCACAAAATTGCTGAACAGCAGATAATTAACTGTAAAGCTCAACTAGTTGCTTGCATGTATAAAGTGAAGGTATGTTTGGGACTGTAACAGGGAGCGGTGACAAACTTGACTACTGTCTTCTCTGCATCCAGCTGAAAAAAAAATAGTGCAAATCTGTCTGTTTTTTTTTCTTCTATTTAGTTTCTGTAACTGTCAAACAAAGCATTACATAAGCTGTGCCATTGTACTTATTGAGCAAATAATAATTTGTGTATGCCGTTGTTGGACTAAAGAATAACTACAACACTTAAGGTGTCTATGAAGTCAGACAAACACTAAACCTTTTGATTTGTGTTTTTAATTTTAGCTGAGAAGGTCACCGCTGTGATTATTTTCATTCTCACAATCAACAGATCAAGTGATATTAAATTAGCCTGAACACAACAGGATTTTTTTTAAATTGCATCTCTGCATCCAATCAGTAAAATATCCCTGTTTGACATTTTGATTGTGAATACATCACAGACTGATCGATACCTTACTTACATATTGATTGCCACTGAGACAGCAAATCAATTGAAGACTTTGGTTCATAATAAGACAGGGAATCTTCCATGGCTCTTCAATTTTATAAACCAGTGAGAAAGGAGCAGTCTAAACCCTTATCACCATTAAACCAGCCTGTGTGGTTTACAATTATCAGCCCCCGACCTTCACAGCTGAGCTAATGAAATCGTGTGTACACCCCTCACACTGCACAAACTCTCTGAGGACTCTTGATTAGTGGCTCAGAAAGAGATTCAACCATGCAATGTGAAAGGGGAATCCCTGCGGTCCATATGTAAAAGACATTCACAGCCCTTCACTTTTTCCACATTTTGTTATGTTACAGCCTTATTCCAAAATGGATTAAATCAATACCCCATTATGACAAAGCAAAAAAGTGTTGTTTGCTACTTCATTAAAAATAAGTATAAAGATTTGGATAACAATAGTCTGAATGCTTTGAAGCATTCACACTAATAAAGAACAAAAAGTCACATGCACATTGTACGAATTCACATCATCCATGGGACATTTCTACAACTTGATTGGAGTCCATCTTTGGTAAATTCAGTTGATTAGACATGACTGGAAAGGCACTTACCTGTCTATATAAAGTCCCACGGTTGACAGTGCACTTCAGAGCACAAACCAAGCCATGAATCAAACGAATTGTATGTAACGATGATAATAATGCATTTTATTTAAAGGTGCCTTTCAAAACACTCAAGGTCACCTTACAAAGCAGAGATAAAAACAACAAAGTAACCATAACATCGATAAAATTAACATTCATAAAAACACAATTGGTGATTAAGAACCCGATGGTCACTCTGACAGAGCTCCAGCATTTTCCTGAGGAGAGAGAAGAACCTTCCAGAAGGACGACCATCTTTGCAGCACTCCACCAATCAGGCCTGCATGGTAGAGTGGCCAGATGGAAGCCACTCCACGGTAAAAGGAACATTACAGCCCGCTTGAAGTTTGCCAAAAGGCACCTAAAGGACTCTCAGACTATGAGAACATTTTCAGCAGCAAGAACTGAGACCAGTCAGAATTGAGGGAAGATAAATGCAGCAATGTACAGAGACATCTTTGATGAAAAACTGTTCCAGAACGATCTGAACCTTCAACTGGGACAAAGGTTCATCTTTCAACAGGACAACGATCCCTCAGCAAACAGCCAAGATAACCAAGGAGTGGCTACGGGACAACTGTCCTTGAGTGGCCCAGCCAGAGAACAGACATCTCTGAGATCTGAAAATGGATGCGCACCGACGCTCCCCATCCAACCTCAAGGAGATACAGAGGTACTGCACAGAAGAATGGGAGAAACTGCCCAGAAATAGGTGTGCTATAAGCGTATAGCATCATTCTTTATTTTTAATAAGTTATCAAAAATGTCAAACAAACTTTTTTCAATTTGTCGTTATGGGGTATTGTGTGTGGAATGTTGAGGATTTTTTTTTTAATCCATTTTGGAAAAAAGGCTGTAACATAACAAAATGTGTAAAAAGTGAAGCACTGTGAATTCTTTCTGGATGCACTATACGTGTCTTACACGTCCTCATTAAACCCACTCAGTGTCTGCTTCATGTGTGGGTGGCTGGGAGACCCTCAGGTAGTGTGTGTCAGAGAAAGTGTATTTTGATGTGTGGGCATCAGAGGGTCTGACGTCTGAAAGCTTCGGGATATTAAAACAGAGGGGGCAGAAACAATAACACACACATGCACCCAGGAGGCGTCATGAAAGGAAGAGAGGAATCCACTTACATAGAGAGAGCAGCAGCCTTCACTACAGTGTAATCTGAAACCTGTCCTCTGTTGCGAATGATGAATTTGTGAATGATGTATTATTTCATTTCTCATAATTAGATTGTCCTACTACTACAGTGTGTGTGTGTGTGTGTGTGTGTGTGTGTGTGTGTGTGTGTGTGTGTGTGTGTGTGTGTGTGTGTGTGTGTGTGTGTGTGTGTGTGTGTGTGTGTGTGTGTGTGTGTGTGTGTGTATGTGCCTTTGTCACTGGCCCTTCTGTCTTATGGCGCTACATAAAAAATGAAATGAAATGTACAGGTGGAGTAGAAGTAGTAGAAGGCCAATACATGAAGACACGCTACCACTGTACAATATAGACTAAAGGCTTCGTATTGCAATATGCATACAGTATATGTCGTTAAATCAAACATTCAAGAGTCAGATGTCTGTATATCACAACCTCAAAAAAAGTTTGGTTTAGTTGCATTTAAATGTTCTAACTCATACACCTTTCAACTTAAGTCAATGCCACTTTTTTTTTAACTATCAGCAATTTTGTATTAACAATTAGTGTTGATGGTAACAACTGGTTCACTTTAGGATGGCTGTCTTACCAATATTGTTCTGTATGAGACAAAACTACTTGAGCATAAAACTACAAGAACTGCTGAATTCTAGCCAAGAAATTACTGTATATGAAATGACTTTGCAGCTGAGGTTTTCCTTTTAAAGATATACAGTAATACGATGATAAAACATTATGAATTCTTTTGATAAAAGTGTGCACTAATGAACAATTACATCGACCTCTGAGAGTAGTGTCATTATATAAGACAGCCTACAGTATATTTTTGGTGTATTGTCTTGTCTACATGAAGTACCACACAGACCTGCCACTCACCAGTATTCAGTTCAGTGTCCGGCATCTTCTAAAGCTATTAAAACACATGCAACATTATTTCCACAGCATATGGATCAAACATGTCGCCTGTTTTCATTTCATTTTCTGTGCGTAAGGAAACTACTAACAGGACACAGCCTGCAGACTGAATCTGACACTGGGGCTTCACACCCAAAGGACTATGGGTCTTTTTATTTGCTATCCCAGATTTAAAAGGCCAATGCTAGGTTGCCTAGTTCAATTTCATTACAGACAGATAGACCACTGAATTATTAATAATGAGAACCCTTTGATTAGTAGTGTAGTTTATAAGCCTCTGGGATGTTTATTATGCAGAGTTTATAACACATATTCCAAGGGAAATGGGAAAGAGAAAAGGGTTCATAATACGACCCAAAAAAGTGAAAACTGAGAAAAAGGGAGTGTGTGTGTGTGTGTGTGTGTGTGTGTGTGTGTGTGTGTGTGTGTGTGTGTGTGTGTGTGTGTGTGTGTGTGTGTGTGTGTGTGTGTCGGAGAGAAAGATGCTGTTTATGTCGATGATCGAGGATGTCTTTATTTTACTTTGAATAATTCAGTACCTGCGTTTATTTAATGTGCTTATTCCGTTTATTTTGTATCTGAGATTTTTGTGAAATACGTTTAGAAAACGTAAAGCACTCTGTACACAACCTCCTTTTCAATACCTGCTGTTTGTACAGCCAAACCTCGTAAAACCGATAGAGCTGTCAATCACATTATTTGTTGCGCCTGCTCAAGTGTGCAGACACAAAATGCAGAAGATTTATAGAAACAGAAGGTCTTTGTTGTCAGCAGTGTTTCGTCAGGTTGGAGGACGATTGAGTCCAAATGTAAAATCTTCCACAGAGTATTTAGAGGGAAAACTCTGAAGCAGATTCTAAATTCAAGCTATCCTCTGCAATGCTTTCGAGTTTGATTTATTTCTACTAAAATTACAATAAAACGGTACAACGCAGCTGACAACTATAATTGTTGACAGTCCTCCTCTGCATAAAAGTGTTTTTCATGTGTGTAGAAATGTGGGATTTTGGAAACTTTGACTTTACCTGCAGGACGGTTTCTTGTGACAAATAGACGGAGAGTCAACACCAGTTCACCGATAAACACGAGAGGCTGCAAATACATTAGATAGGTGCCATTGACAACGTGTCCGCACGAGTCCACTTCTTCAAGGGTCAATAGAGGCTCTGTGGTCGATGGGTTGAGTTATGTGGCATTTCGTTTATTGTAAGTGCACTGGTGGTTTCAATGAAATGTTTAAACGCGTGTTGGACTTTGTCCCTACGTGTTAAATGTTATCTAAATTAATCTTTTTATGCAAATTGTGTTAACCTTTTAACTGCCGAGTGTGTGGTTTTAAACAGATCTGCTGTTGGAGCTCATTGAGCGCTGACCGTGGTGCTGAAGTTTGATTTTATGATCCTATCGGCACCGTGTCAGTCTCTTTCAGACCATATAGTCAAACTATTTTTTATTCTTCTAGATAAACGAAGAGTCAATGACCAACATGTAGGCCTTGTTGTAATATTTATTTTAAAGCCGTTGGAAATGTCCTTTTTGAATAAGATATGGGAATCTCACACATATACAGTATTAGGTCTTTGAGTATATATATAAAACAGTTTCTAAGTGCAACTTTTCTTAACTTTAATTGTGAAAAATAAAGTCCTTGATGAAAAAATATAACAAATTGTAAAGTCTAGCGTTCTTTGTAATACGTTTCTGTGAGACAACATGATTATTATTGTTATTATTAAATGTATTTGTATCAGCTAACTTTTAGGGTAATTTCACCCACAAACAAGTTTTTGTTTGTTATCAAAGATACGGGTATTTGGCTCTTGGGTTAAGTGATATGACGCTATCAGCTCTGGATTGTTACGTTGCGATAAAGAACTGCGTATTGATTGATTCTTTGGTTGTACAAATGAAATCGTTAGGAAACCCGGATCGCTGCTCCTACGTCACCCTTCTGACATCAGCACTCGGCTTAAATACCCGCAGAAGCGAGCAGTATCAACAAAAGCAGGCAAACCTTCATGTGGGAACACCGCGAGCTGAACACTAATGGAAACTGAACAGAAGATCTCTCCCATATACGGCACTTTTTATGCTGCTATTTAGTTTTCTTCTGTCCAGAGCGAGATATCTAAAGATCATAGAAAGTTCTCCCATCTCAACCATTGTGCATTGCTGGTATTATGATAAACGATACTGTTGCGTTTGGAGAACTGGACACGAATGTTTCTGACCCACTGCCGTCTCTCTCTGTCAACCAGAACAACAGCGCGTTCCCTGCCCTCAAGCTCGAGTCCAAGTCTCTGGTCACCTCAGCCACTATGTTCGCTGTGGGAGTCTTAGGAAACCTCATCGCCATTATTGTACTGCGTATCTCCAAGAGGGAACAAAAGGAAACCACTTTCTACACTCTGGTGTGCGGGATGGCAATCACGGATCTGTTGGGAACGTGCTTCACCAGCCCTGTGGTGATAGCCACATACGTTGCCAGTCGCTGGCCGGGAGGAGCGCTGCTCTGCCACTTCTTCTCCTTCTCCATGCTCTTCTTTGGCTCAGCCGGGATGTCCATCCTGTGCGCCATGGCTGTGGAACGATATTTGGCCATAAACCATGCGTATTTCTACTCTCAGCACATAGACAGGACGATGGCGCGATTTGCGCTCCTGGTCACCTACTTGGCCAACATCGTGCTGTGCATTATGCCTAGTTTTGGTTTCGGACAACATGTCAGGCATTTTCCAGGGACATGGTGCTTTCTAGACTGGAGGGCAGTTGACCCGCTCGGTGCCTGCTACTCCTTCCTGTATGGAGGCGTGATGCTGCTGCTGATCGCAGTGACAGTTTTGTGTAACGTGGCGGTGTGCAAGTCCCTGGTAGGGATGAACCAGACGACGGGGATAGTAAGGACAGAGTTGTGTGAGCAGGGAGGATCACGGCGCCGGTTCCCAAGGCTGCCCTCCGTCACCTCAGCAGCGGAGATCCAAATGTTCTGGCTTCTGATCTTCATGACCATCGTTTTCCTGGTCTGCTCAATTCCTTTGGTGGTAAGAACTGTACACTTACTTGTTTTTGTCATTTGTGTCTGTTTGTATGCGCGCGCATGAGGCTTTCCAAATACTTATCGTAATTGGTGTCGATGTATCTGTCATAAAATGTTTAAAATGTGTTATTATGTATCTTTGGTGGGCTAGGTACGGATCTTCGTGAACCAGCTTTATGGCCCCACTGTTATATCCGCTGGAGGAAAGCCAGACTATAGGAGCGACCTGTTGGCGATCCGCTTCGCTTCATTCAACCCGATCTTGGATCCCTGGGTGTATATTTTGTGCAGAAAGAATCTGTTGCTGAAGGGCTGTGAGAGGCTAAAAAGGACGGTGGCCTGTTTTAAAGGCGGCAGGGAAGACAACATTGGCTGGGTAGGAGACCAACATTCCCCTCCGTCTTTGAACAGCAATGACACCAGTTACGCGTCAATACGCACAGCAGGGTACAGGAACGACGTGGAGCACCGTGTGACCATCAGGCACCAGACTTTTACAGACTTCGCTATGAGGCAGGCGTGGGAATACGATACAGCCCGTGCCAACTTTCACCCGTTTAGCGTCGAGTCGACCGCGATTCTCGCCTGTGAGGAGGATATAACAGCTGAGTCTAAAGAGGAGGTGGCAACCAGGTCGTCTCCGCGCGGTGTAACGACGCCACTCTCTGCTCACGTGAGAGTGGACATTGTCACCTGCACGTTCAGCACACCGAGCTCGTGCCAGTCAGCGAAATGCCTCTGACAGACCTGTCATGTCTGCCAATCACTTGAAAAAAAAAATGTATCTTTGTCCTGCAGCTGCTTTAAATGCACAACGAATGTGTACTTTATAATGTATCTTTGTGAGGAAGCAACGCTACCAGGTGGTAAACTCCACTCTAGATGTTTTTGTCCCTTCAGAGAGTTAGAATCAAACGCAGAGCCTTTTTGAAATGAATGGAAACTTCAGCAACACGAGCATCTCTGCTCTGGGTCAGAAGTGAATGTGAAGGAAAACCTGCTGCAGAGGATTCACAATTGAAGTCAGGCCACAAAAATTCAACGGTTTGCAACGGGAGCACAATAGATGATTCTGACAGGTCATCAAATAACCCCGTTTTGTCACAGCCTTTTGCCATCTAAGTTGAGCGCATGAGCTATCCTTTTGCGCACCCCTGGTACAGACGCACACTCGTGTTTTTCTCTTGTCCTTAATGTACTGAACCTCAGTTTGGTTTCGCTTAGGCAACAAGTGAATGATTGATGTTAAAAACAACAGTTACAACAATGTAGTTGGTTTACTTTTTATATCATGTTTAGTCTTAATTGTCTTCATTTTGAAATTGAGTCTGTTTTAAATATTTGACTCCTGCTGATTTGACCAATTGTTGTCGCTGTTCTACTAGCGTCTAATGCTGAATGTATTTGCTGTTTGCTTACTTGAATGCTCGTTGCGTCAAGAAAAGACGCTGAAGGGAACATCGTCGAGATGGAGGGCCGTGACAAAGCCCTTTGAAAGAGAACAGACGATAAACTCATTTGTTCTGGACCAATATTTCTGCTCATTGGATGAAGTCTATATGCACAATTTTCAACCAAATTCAAACAGAATAAACTTATACCCCATGGGTACAAATACTTCCTCTGACTTAATCAGAGTTTGATGCACTGCGTGGATCATACAGTATGTGATATTTGAAAAAGTTTGCGTATTGGCCTAGTATTGTTGTTACACTTTATTAAACTGTTAAGGCTGTTACTTCACTCTGTGCTATTTAAATGTGTTGCAGGGAAAACTGAATGTAGACCTTTGAGACATCTCCAGTTTTGTTGTACATTTCATATTTAACACAATGTTTCATTACTGTTGACGAACTGTGGTATTTTGCTAAATACAAATCAATAAAAAGCTACAAAGAAAGATACACACTGCGGAGTTTGATCTGTTATAATGGTTTAAATGGAATCAATTATATTCTCACTTGAACCGACAGGTGGCAGGAGGGTGACAATATTTTCAGTTCAAACTGAGGACAACAGGTTTACATTTTAGTGTTCACTCTAAAACCAGCAGGTGGCGCTATAACATAAAAAGTCTTGTTAAAACCTAACTTGGAAAACCAAGTGTTGCTGTTCCCTTTTATAGTCAAACTATTATGGAGGTCATATTCAGAAAACTTGTGATGTAATCATTAAACAGTGATAACAAGACATATTAAAAAGCTTTATTCCTTTGGAGGATTATGCCATACAAAAATAAAGTACACTTTATAAAACAATAATATTAACGTGACATACCGGAGAAGCGTAACTGAGTGAAAGTTCCTCACCATATTAAGATGAGAACTAATTTGAGGTCCTGTTCGCTCTGGAACACTGATGCAAAATCAAATATCAACTGTCAAACTCTCTTTTTAACCAAATATACCACATTGATTCAATGCAGGTGGATTTGTTTCTTATTTAATGATAAGCATTTCAAAACAAAATAAAAAAGAATTCAATGCCATAGTGAACTGGATTTTATTTTATAAAATAACTTCAATCATTTCAGAAATGTTTATTGCTTCCAATATTACTCTGAGCAGAATCTGCTGACATGTTGTATGAGATGCTGGATAAATGTAAAAATCTGCATTAAAAAAAGGAAGAAATGTACATACTGCATATAAGCAGATGTAGCTGTCAACATGCAATCTGAGTCTTTGTAATAAATAGATGTTTATCCACAATATGGAGTTAATAAAAACAGCTCTCATATCAAGCTATAATAAATAAATAATTTATCAGAAATAAATATATTTTACTTTGACACAGTAATACATGAAGATGCATGGCATCCATTTGGCTGAGTTCATCTGAACATAGAAACAATGTAATGCCTGTTTTTATGTGACATAAATGGTATTGCTTTATGAGGTTTTGGCTTCACTGTCAGTGTCAGTCCTAGTGTTGTGTCTTTTCTTTATACATTTGAGTTTTAGCCTTGAGGACTTGCTCATTAAAACTCAAACATGTCCATTCAGTCTCTTTAATGTCAGCCAACTGGTGTGGAGGTTCCCCCATTAGTTAACAGCTATTCAGTTAAAAAACATTATCTCTTTGAAGAAACAACAATAAATCTAGACTGTTAACCTGATGAGTTCCCTTCAGGCTTTGATTTTGACCTCCTTCGTCCAGCGGCATCCAGACCTCTCCACCCTCAAAAGGAAATATACAGAGGCTCTTTTACTTCCTTGGCTGTGTTTGTGTGACAGCGCCCCCCTCTGACCATCCTCACACTGAGCCTCTTGATTCATCTCTGTTCAGGACATGCAACACATCTCCTCCTTGTTGTGGTTTCATCCTTTCTTTTAGCCCATACACATGCAGCTGGCAGCAGATAATGACTGGATGGTCCTCCAGGTGGTCTGAGCGTCCATGAATGAAACAGGTTCATACCGATCAGGCCGGCAACACGGGTGGTTGCTGACCTTACGAGCAGTGCGCCGTGGTAGTGACCCGTTTTCGAGCAGCGCCTTCAGAGCGAGGTCGTAGTTTGTTCTTGAGGACTGACAGGAGCCGACACAGAACTTAAAGAGGACAATCTCATCAGAGTCAAATCCCAAACCGAGGTCCCGAACCCTCATCTCTCTCTTTTCCACACGGCAGTCCCTGCTGCTCTGCTTCGGCTGCCTGTTTTTACCGCTACCCTTTCTGTCTCTTCTTCCTGTCTCTACCGCTTCCTCCTTTTCTTTCTTCTTCCTCTTCTTCTTTTTTTTTGGTGATCCCTTGGGTTGAGGTTCCGAGGGGTCAGAGGAGCGGGGAGAGCGTCCCACCCAGCGACTACTGGGGTGGTCATCCACCTCATCTATCACAAAGGGGTCTACGAGAGAGGGGAAAGATTGGGTCAAAGTATTACAATGAAATTCAATAACATGCAACATCTCCAGTAAAATCTCAGATTTCACCTCTAAAAATCACATGTACATATATTGTGACTGAAAAACAAAGCAGAGTCCCATCTAGTAATGTCTGGTGAAGCAGACATTACTCGATGAAAATACACTTTCATAAGCGCTTCAGTACCATAAAGAGAATGCCAAGTGGAGTAAGGGTCACTGTCATCTTCCTGCTCCTCGTCCTCTGCCACCTCAGGTAGCGTCACAGGGAACTCACGCTCCTCCTGACCACCCAGCAGGCCCACAGCCCGGCCCGAGTCTGATCCCACACCAGCAGCAGCAGCTTTCATATGAGCTCCTTCTATGAGAGGCAGCAGAGAGAAGAGAACCCACAGCAGCACCTACAGGAGGCAGATACACTACTGTTAGTTTGAGCTTTGTTTCACTGATTATCTTGAATGATCACTTCTTTAATACAGTTGATTAATACAGGGCCATGAAGTATAGGTCATTCCCCTGCATTAATTATTTGGCTCCTTGGTGACTTGGGCTCAAGGGTAAACATGACCAGGACATGACACCAAAAAAGCTGTTAGCAGCTATTGTCTTTGGCAGTTTCTCAGACTGCATATTTATTTAGCATTACCTAAAGTTTTTTTTGGTCTCAACCAGCTTTTTAGGGAAATATCGTTACTTTTACTTGCTTTACTTTTTAAAATAAGGCAGTCTGAATTCTCTACACCATACTGTATGAAGGCTAGATCATCGGAACATCTTATGTAACCTGTTTTAAAGGTTTAGGTCGTTGAATTTATAGTATTTACCTTTGAACATAAGATTTAAGGACTTAAAATGTTTCCTTACGTTTGTATGCGAAGTTAAGCACCTGCTTCATATTCAGCATACATAACTCCCTATTCTGAACAAACAAGCAAGAATGCCTTTCACAAATCATCAACACATCCTTTAAGTGGATTTTTGATGACATTTTATTTTTCTTAAAGGTCTTTAAAGGTAAGGTTCACAGATCTGTCGTCCACTTTAAGATGTTACAAAATAACGATGGCCACCATAAGGAACTGGCTGTTTTTTCATTTGCACTCATGGTGACCTTATTTAATATAACACCACTAATTTGACAAAGTGCATTACAGAATAGAAGCCAAATCAGAAAAGGAGATAATACAAATGAAAGCACATAAAACACTCTTGCCCTTATGCACCTTTAACAGCCGCACTTTGTCTTTAGCCTAGTTCATAGAAAGTGATCTCACTTGCTCTTATGTAATATTTAAATCAAATAACTCTGCTTTCTTTTCTGCACAGGCTCAAGCTCCGTTCATTGGCTAATAGTTCAGCAAAGGCTACCTCAGTGCTGACATAGTTTATGGAAAGCTGATTTGTGAGCCTTGAGGGATATATTACATTAACAATTTATACACACATAACTAATCGTCTGGTTTATAGCCTTTAAAGTGGATATGAAATATGATAAGGCGGGATTATCTGCAGAGACGGTGATTTCATAGGTTAAATAGGAGAAATAAGGAAGAGATAGCGATGGGGAGAAGATAGTAGGGAAAAAGATGGAGGGAGATACATTTTGCACTTTTGGCCACATTTTTATTTTTCACAAACCTTGGCCTTTGCTGACATTACAGAAGCAATCTCGTGTCTATCCTTCCTACAAACTCTCCATCTTGTCCCACCTGGAGAGAAAGAGAATGACAAGAATGTAAGAACGAGAACAAGGCCTCACTATGTCAACTTTCCTCCTCCCAGAACCCCCTTTGAAAAGGGTAACATAAACTGAAGGTACAACATGCGGGTGATATCATGTCTATACATTCACAATTGTCCATTTACTGTAAAAAAAAACAACACAAAAAAACCAAAACAAAGCTCTGTGGGCCCCTGAGCAAGCCAGCATGTCACATAAATCACGTCCTCAATGCACCAGGACACCATGTTTGTTGTTGCTTCAATGTTTGCTGCCAGCTCGTGTGGCCAGTGTTGGCTTGTCAGTTCATACACCCATGCAAACCGCTCAAGTGGAAACAAAAGGCAACATCTGCGATACACTGGTCAAAGGCATTCTTCAGGGTTATTCCTGTGGCAGAGGTACGAGCAGGGTGAAGAAGGCATAGCAAGAGCACTTCGCGGAGGTCCCAGACAAAAACCACAGAGATGGCGGACAGGTGATAAGAGGTGTTATGGAATCAGATGTTTATATATAGTACGTGCAGGGTGGAGGATACTGCTGGCTGCGATGTGGAGCGCCACACAGCCTGAAACATGAGGTCATCAGGTTCTTTTGGAGCACTCCAAGTGTGAATCGCTGCCGAGGTAAAGAATCACACACTTTAGAAGTATTAAGTGAACTTCAACATTCTCTCTTACATCCATTTTTAATAAATGTCATATGTGTACATCCTTTGAGCAACATGAACATCTGTTAGAAATATTAACGTAATCTATCCAACAGTAGTTTCAATATTTTGCTCATCATCTCAGTGGTGGATAAATTGATCAACAGAACCGGGTATGTTCACTCCAGATCTCCAGAATATCTAGTGCTGTGGTTCCAAGCCTTTCTTCCTTGGACCCCTCTACTTGTATCAAAGAAATGTGAACCCCCCCCCCCAAAGGACCCACAAAAGAGAGTGATACGTTGATGTCAAAAATGAACATACATTTTGATATGTTTTAGTGATAAAATGAGAAACAGAACAGGTCTACACAAACGTATTCTTAACAAAAGACTTGTGTCTGAACTACTAATGAGTGTGTTTAGAAAGTGTGCAAAAGGTCCCCAGATTGCAAGAGGGGATAGTGCTACAAAATTTATGAAGGAAGTAAAACACTGATGAAGTGTCTGAAAGAGCTGAAAATAATAAGACCTGCCTTTAACAAATTCCCTGAGCCTTTAAGCACATCTTCAGATATGTTGTTTTTTTTAACCATGATTCCAAACCAATCAAATAATCAAACAATCATTTCAGAAATGTTAAAATAGCCATAGTTCTGTATTTGTGCTTGATAACTAACCTAATCAACAATTGCATGCATAGACTTGTGGGGGGTCTTGATCACTTGAGGGCTTCCAGATAAGTTATCTCGACTATCTCTTATGTCAAGGTTAAAAACCGTAAGTAATCCTGCTTTGCATAGCAGCTTTGCTCAAAGTTCAAAAGGACCGTAAACTCAACGTTACTTGGGCTTCTTTACAAAGAACACACATTGTCACCCCGTGTTGTTTGTATAGTACATTAAAACTTCTGTTGATGGAATAAACTTGTCATGCTTGCGTGCTTATCATCTCCTCAATTCAGAAACCATCTCTGACTTCAATTTTTTTGACCCAACGTCCCGCCCTCATACCTCTTCCTGAATGTAACCACATCTGTCATCTCTAGGATGCTTTGTTTAACCTTGGCACTGAACTAAAGCATATCTGAACGCCCATAGTAATGCATTTGAGTGTGTACTGTTCCTACATTTGAAGATCTCACAGATTAGAGCACAGTGTTTATTTAGAAGTCAAAAACAATCACAGCAGTTCCTCCTGTGCAATGAGAAAAAGGGGTTAAGGGAAAGCAAAGTTACAGACAGTGAGGGGTGAAAGAGTCAAAGATCATAATTCAGCCTAAGAAACAGAGAGCACACCACCGCTGCAACGTAAAACCTAACTGTGTCGACTCCTCAGCCCTTTGACTCTCTCCATCTCTGAGCTGATTTAAAACCTATCAGCACTGTGAGGCGGGACAGAGGGCTACAGATCCTCAGGAGAGGTGCCACTCTGGGTCCTTAATGCCACAGCTGGGAGTGTTTAGCTTCTTTTAGATCAGCAATCTGGGAGTCTACACGGGCCTGTCTGCTGGTTCATTTCATCCCAGCTCTCTGGAGCTGTTTACAGCCTGAGGCCTGCATCATTTCTCCAGGATGAAGTGGGTGGGAGAGGCCAGGAGGAAGAGAAGAGCAGGACAGGGGTCCTTGAAGAGCTCCAGACTGACACTAGCCTACTGATGTGTGTGTGTCTGTGTGTGTGTATGTGTTTGTGTTCAGTTTCAGATCCACCAGTGCATGATCTATGTGCATGTTTAGAAAGCTGGACATGTGTTTCTTCCTTGTTTTGGATGATTAAAGTGTTTGGTTTGTCCATCAGCTGTATGTCTGCTAATTGGAGAGCCGACTTCTTGTCACCTTCCATTTGTGTTGTTGCTCCTTCTCGCTGATGTTGTTGTTCACAGTTATTTAAGTGGATAAACTCTCCTGAAACAAGTACAACCAATGTAACCAATAAAAAAAAGAGTCTGCCACTTTCTCCACAGTTTATTAGACTATTGTAAACTGCTATTACAAATATGGAATAAGTGCTTTGAGAGAGTGGATGGGAATGTTTTGCAGGGGGATTTTTATGAGGTGGAACAGCAAAGTTGAAAACATGGTCCAGAGGAGTTCAGAGTAGGCCCTAATATATGCAGTGAGCAGCACCTTTCACCAAAACATCGATATTAGGGCCTTTTTTTCATCATTACAATTTCTCAACCATTGTCTCACAGCCAACTTCAGATATCTTACTTGTAAATAAAGCACATGTCCACTAAATGAATGGTCAGTAAGTAAACGGTCATAGCTAACTATCCCTGTTTATCAGAGTAACAGTAATCGTCTGTGCTTTTCCCTGGGCTTCACTTGGTGTGGTTAGCTTAAACACTTTTTAATGTCATTTCAGAACATTGACTTTATCAAGCTATCTCTAAAAAAATGTTGAAGTCAAATTTCTAGCTGGAAAGTTGGCCTCAGTTTTATTTAGTAATATAAACCCTTTCTTCTACGTAAGCGTACTGCCTAATGACATACATTTAAGGATTTATAGCATGTTAAAATGATAAAATAGAAATCGGGGAGGGGGGAAATAGATAGGATACTTCATTGATCCAGAGGGAAATTCAAGTTATCCTTGCTTTAGCTTATTTTTTCACTTTTTCCATTTTTTTCCCAGTAAAATGTGTTTGCAGCCAACACAGTATAAATAGTGGAGTTTTTCAAAACAGTGAAAAAACTGTCTATTTACAATCGTACGTTACATGCTAAAAGCTAACTGGTCAAACTCAGCAGGGGGAAAGTAATTGCTCTTTAATGGGATTAATGACTTGGTTGAGACAAAACCATATTTTTGATGTATATCATGTAACATTGCTCATTAAACTCACTTATTACTTCTTCTGTAGGCTAAAACAATGCAGAAGAAGAAACAAGAGGGCTCAGCCAAAGGACATCACAGTTAAGCTTTAAAACATTTGTTACATATTGTCTTAGAGAATTCAGACACCAAACACTTATTTTTTTAGCTTCATTGTTTGACCTTCTAGAAAAGGCATTATGCAAATGTATTACTTCCAGTGATGCGATTCAGTTTTGTATTATTATACATTTTCATAATTTTACTAAGAAGAAACTTACTGTGTTTCTGATCAGGGGTCTTGGTTCCTACTGTATCCCATTACATCCTCAGACCTGTGCTCTGCCCATAGAGCCTCTATAAACCTCTCACCCTGGAAAAAAAAAGAAATCTCAAAGCTCTCCTGTGGTGCCTCCCTCTAAAAGGCCAATCCTCTCTGATAATGACCTCCTATTAGAGAGACACACTGTTCTCTGCTGTGTGCGCACATGCACGTACGTGAAATGTTCTGACCTCCAGCTTTAACCTGTCACTACTGGAGTGCCTGATTGCAGGAGCGAGGAGAAAAACAAGAGTACAGTAAATCACTGCTGGCTCAATAAAAGACACCTGCAGTGTAAGAGGAGATGCAGGAGGGAGAAGCAGATCACCAGGAGAGCCGTCTGATCACTACCAGACACTAAGAAATCTGTGGAGGTCCAACAAAACGTAGCATGTTGATATCTGCCATGCTTACATGTGCCTCAAAGCCTTGCATATATGCAGTGTGAAAACTTGTTTTGTTAATATAACTTGAAGCATTTCGTTGATGGAGTTATAAGACTTTTTATGTGGGACGTATATAGAAATGTAATACAACATTTATAGACATTAATATAATGACCAGGAGTCCTGTTTTTGCTTTTTCATTTGTCCTGATCCATCAAGATGAGAAAAAATGTATTTCTCTCTTGTGAAAGGTGCTCTGTACCCCTTTCAGACTAAAATAATGTCCCTCTTCAGCAGTTTAGCAACAGCATGCAAGCTGCAAAGTCAAAGGAGAAAAAAGGAAGAGCAGGAAGATTGATAGAGAGAAATAGACAAAGAAAAATCATTTGATAAAAGTAAAGTGATTTAAAAACGGGGCATGGATTATGGTCGAGGTGAAAGAAAATGAGAAAAAAAAGCTAATTGAACTTTTGAATGGGAAAAGAAAAGATAAGGTGAATGAGCGAGGGAATGAAAAAAGTGAAGAAAGAGAGTGCGGAGTGAAGCCCGATCAGTCTGTAATCCCATAATCCCTGGCAGGCAGGCAGGATGTAATTGCTCGTTAGTGCCAGTTTCCACTCTGAGGCCTGTCACTGCTGGAAAACCGCAAAGCGCCGGCAAAATGAGAAACAGATAGCAGGTCCCATGCCTGGGTTCAGATGGGGAGGCCCCCCTTAACTCAAGCTACCCCAAAACACACACACATGTGCACACACTGACACATGTTGTTCTGTCCGTCGCTACTTTTTCTTGTAATCCTTTTATTGCCACAAAAACACCTGATAAAGTTAATTTTGCACACAGTTTCTGGACACACACACTGGTGAACACACACATGCAGGGGCGAGGGTAATTAAAGGTGTGGACACGACACAACCTGGAGGAGGATGGTGAAGAGAGGATTGAATGAGTATGACCTCACTCCTCTCGGTGTTTCTCCCACCAGGAAGTTTTATTAACCGGCTGACAACATCTGAGCCTGGAGGTGTCTGAGATTCTAACAGGCCAGAAAGAGACAGGATATCAAGAGAGAAACATTCAGGGAGGGAAACTCTATCTGACTGTGTATTACATATTCAGGGCTTCGCTTGGCTCCATTAAAATATTTTAAAACAACCAGGCCAATGCAGAAAACAGACACGTCACCTTTTCATTTAGTACAGACTTTTATGAACAATATAGTGACCTTGGTAAACCCTTATCTTGTAGGCATTTACTTTGCCCAACATGACATATTCACAAATAAAACAAAAAGACTCTCCTGTCAGCTTCCAGTCTGTCTTTGACAGACACATTTTGGAAATTAAAATTGACTGGAAATCCTCAGTTCATCTTCAGTTTGATCAATGAGACTAAAATAAACTCTGTGAGTCACAACCAATCAGAGCAACAAAATGAAGAAGCTATGTACTTCAAGGCAAGTCACAACAATCATTTAAACTTCTAGTTCAAGTTAGTTATCAGATGGTTGATAGAAGATATAGTTGCAAACGCCAAAATATTTGCAGAAAAAAAAACTACACCTTAGTTAATAACTGTTAAAAAGTATTAACTATTGGTGGCAGCCATCTTTTTTTGCTTCATGGGTGTTAAAAAGGGGGTCTCTTTCAGCAAATAGGACAAGGTAAACAATCATTTTTCATGCCATTCTCTGACTCTATTGACTAAATGACTTAAGTTTATGTGGAAAAACTAAAGTGTGACCCTGCTTCTACTGTCACTGCTTGTTTTATACCCTTCAGGTTGTTGTTTTGGTTTTATCACCATGTCACTGTTTAAGTTCATTTCACCAATTTGTCAGAAGACCAAAAGAAAAATCTATCAATCTGTATTCATATCACAACGGTTCCCGACAAATGCTACCTTAAGACACTTTACAAAAAGGTCGAGTTTAGTCAACCCTTTTCAAACTCAACATTAACACTGGAAACATTTAGCTCAGTAAGTGAATAGGAAGATCATTCTTTTAGCAGACAGAAACCTTTAAAGTGTATTTTTACACTGATGTTCAGCTTGTTCAGGAGTAACAGAAGGAGAGTGTGAACTGCCTGTAGTGTTTTACAGCACAGCCTGGACCCATTCAAAAGAAGCTATTAGAGGAGAACTTATTGATCGCCTTGTGATAAATCTAAGTGATTAGTGATTTACTCCACTAAACTGCAGCTTTCTTTTCATGCCAAAGAGCAGAGCTGCAAAGGAGACGTGTCTAATGGTTGTTCAGTGGGATGAATGAAACACTTTCAGTGCAGAAAAAAGTGTTTGAAGTGTAACACTTCTGGATTAACGCCCTCACACTTGCAGGTTAGGGTTGCCAAAAGTGCCGTGGAAAGTTACTGCAGGTCACCAAAGCAGCGGGATCAGCAGGTCACATAAGCTCAATAAAGTGCACGTTTCCATGGGGTGTAAAAATGTTGTCTGTGACCAGAACATTAACCCTGAACTGCAACCCTGATGGCTCTATTATGACAAACAGAAAGAGAGGGAAAGAGCTATTATTACCTCTGCTAGTAAAGACACCTGGGTCTGCTAAAGGACCCACATGCTCACTCTGATGCATTGTATCTGTTATACTGATGTATTACGTAAAGATATGGTGTAACAAGCTCAACAAAATAACAGTTTATTCAGCAATGTTTATGAATATACAGTATGTTGAATAAGACACTCGGATAGACACTCCCTCGAGCTGGTTCCAGATATGCAAATCAAAACCCTGCTTTATGTGTAAACACATTTCTGCTCTGCTACATGCCACACTAATCACTACCTGTTTGATCAATCCAACATAGACGTAGGATGTTCATGTTAATGGTAGGTACTCGGTTCCTGTCAGGCCCTCATGCCTGCTGCATCATTTGGCTTTAAATCAGTCCATTAATAACACGTAATTAAGACATTTATTGGTTTTGTGACATTGTCCTCCTCTCCACAAGAAACCATAAAGACCAGTCTATCATACATGCAAAGAATAATAAAGAAATACAAGTGGGTCATCTGTCAGAAATGAAATCTTAGAACAACTTCAGGCAGCCGGTCTCTTGTTTCTTTACGTTGCTCATCTTTCTCATGAACATGACAAGAAAAACAATCTGCTCAAATAAAAAAACTCTTAGAAAGAGAAAAACGTCTCTTACGTAGGACTACATCTATCAGTACCATTTTGAGATCTGCTTTAAAGCTCGTGTGCCAATGGCCGACAGCTCCTTATCAGCACTACATTTTCCAATCTCTCTCTCTTCCCCTGATTTCCTACTGTATCCCCTTTTCTGTTTGTTATAATAATTATCTCGCCAATCTGCAGTTGTATCTGATTCAATTTAGGATATTTGTGAATTTGTTTTGGACCCAAACTTTACTGTTTTGCATTAGCCTAATTTTCAGACTGATATGGCTGTTTTCAGAAGGCTCTGATTTGTGCACCTCTTGCTCAGCACCAAACAGCAGACAGAGGAAATTAGCTGGTGACACTCCTGAAGCATGTAGCAGCTAATGAGTGATACTTCCCTCTTGGCATTTTGGAGACTAAAACAGCGCTAAAGGCAGAGTCAATATTAGACTGACATTTCCCATGTAGACAGAAAGAGCATAAATCAAATACTGATGTTCCACTGCATCTGCAGGGAGAGTATATTTTTTAAACATTTCCACAACAACTATGTCAGAGTTGCGTAAAGTAAATAAACAAGAACAATCCTGTATTAGTGTCTCACTTTTAAGAAATGTCTCAGCTTTTATCAATATGAACGATTAATTAAACCTAAAAAAAACCCAACACAAACTTTATTAAACCATGATGATCATGTCCTACTGAAACACAAAACTGTCTCAGAGACATTTTTGAGTACAGAAAAAACGTGAAACGAACCTGCTGTAAGATTTTCCACATCAGTTGTAACTCCCGCGATGTACAACGGACTCTATGAGATTAAGAGTGCAGGGTCACTGGAAAGTTTTTGCCAATGTTCAGTTAGCACCAATTAGCCACAAAGAAACTCCCAATGCAACAGACGTATACGTGTCTTGTGACCCAATAAGATAAATTAAAGGTAACAAAATCATCCTTCTTGCAGGAAGCATTTCCCATGATCTCTGAGATGAGGACAGCTTCCTGATGCGACACATCTGTCCTCACCGTCTCGCTCCTCTTCACTCTGTCTCTCGCTGAGCCAGTTTCCCCCCTGTCCCTGACCCTAATAACCCAAATTCCTGCCTGATTAAGTTGGTTTTAAAAGGAAGCCACACAGAGAGCGACTGAGTGAGCCTCACCTTAAATGGGAACACATCTTAGCAGCATTGGAGCGATGATCGGAGGGTAGGGTTTCACTTTCCGGTGTTTGTGAGGACGGTGGTGCTTTAAAGGCCGCAGAGAGAACACACGGTAAAACTGGAGATGAACATCTACTACTCGACAACTCGCAGCTTTGTTCTTTCTGTTTTTGCCTATTTCCTCTCAAACAGACCTTAAAAACTCATCTTTTTTACCATTGAGGAAATTTACACACACACACACACACACACACACACACACACACACACACACACACACACACACACACACACACACACACACACACACACACACACACACACACACACACAAACACAAAACCTCTGACTTTAAAACAGAAAAATTCACACTCACCCGCAGAAATCCCCTCTCCCACCATCCACCCACCCCGCGACCTTTCCTTGCTCCCAACCCATGTTGTTATTTCTCCAAATTAAGCCCACACTGAGCCCGAGAGTAGCTCTCAGAAAAGTGGCCATCTGTGACACACACACACACACACACACACACCTACACACACGCACACATTGGTCATTATGAGTGTGTCTTGTGGGTAAACCAGCTCTCTCCAAAGTGTTTCCGTGTCGCCCGCTCGTGCCCCAGACAGACTGGGTTTAATGACCTGGCCTGATAGTTCAAAGCAGCCCCTCAGACGCTGTGATTAATGAATCTGACCCGCTAATTTCAGAAGAATACAGCTTATTGTATCAAAAAAAACAGCTCTCACAGACACAAACATTGCGCTGGGCTACTTAACATTCTTCTGTATTTTGAGAAAAAGTTGTTTTAAAGAGGGAGATTTTACGATTTTACGATAAGGACAGGAGTTTGCTTTACGTTTCATCAGCGGCTTCAAAGTATTAACTGCGCCTTTGTTCTAAATGATTTGAGCTGTTTGAACTCGAAGAAGTCAAAGTACTTCACAACAGCAAAACAATTCAACATCAGAGGCAGAAATAATTCCCCAAGTGTGCTTACACAAAATTGTGCCACGCTATAGAAGCCTGGTTGCAGAAAACAGAAGTAGCATGGGAAGCATTTGTCTGAAGGAATACATCTAACAAATTGAAATTCCTTTTTGTCAGATCATGCCTCCTTCAATTTGCCCTGAAGGAATCACGGTGGTTCTCTGTGTACTCTAAGCACTTCCAGATTGGAGTTGCCCTGTGGCACTTTCAGGTTGCATAATCAATCTCTCTCTCTCTCTCTCTCTCTCTCTCTCCCTCTCTCTCTCTGCAGTGTCTTCATTAGTGAGCATAGTAACATTACACAGTGAGGCTGAGCAGAGCTGACTGCAAGACGCTCATATCCATCTTTAACAGACAGATTCCCACCATACCTGAATTCCATACATACAGAACAAGAGTGAGGATTTTATCAATGAAAACACATATTCATGTTGATTTGTAGGAGTACATCACTTTCTCTTTGTGGGTCCAGGGGGGCTCAACTTTTCTTCTATACAAATAGTGTGGGGGCTCCAATGAATAAAGGTTAGGAAGCTCAGATTATGCTGTAAAACATCAGTGTAGTGTTGAGTGTCCTGGTGCGCAAATGAAGATACAGAGTTGTTGTTTAAAGTCATTCTTGTCATTGTAGCAGTAAATGTTTCTCAACACACTCAGTATTATAGGCTTTTGGCCAATATTTACGTTATGACTCAACATAAGACACTGCTATAAGAATTAAGAGAATAAAGGATGAGACGGGTAGGAACAGCAACTTTTAAGCAGTGTGAGCTAAAAAACAACATCACAGTGAGCAAACGTTGCCGTTCAATGAAAAGACTCAACAAACAACAAATCATCAACACAAGGCTAAGAGAGTCTTTTTGTGACTTAAGCTAATAAATGTCATTGACTTGTTCATTTTTTATCGGTTCATTAATGTTTTTTCCTTATAATTTTTTTATACACATTCCCATGGAAGTGATTTCTTTTCTTTTTTCTAAAATTAATGAAAATGAAAAAGATACAATAATAATAATAATAATAATAATAATACATTTTATTTAATGGCGCCTTTCAAGCCACCCAAGGTTGCCTTATAGGATAAAAGCAACACAGAAGGTTAAAACCAAACATAAAACAAACGACAGACAGGTGTAGTGTCTGGATAACTGGATGATCTTCCAGAGTAACATTTCAGTTTAAGAAGGATTTTCACCCTCAGCATATTTCACAGTAATAAACATAGTATTAATCTCCATAATTGAATGCCAGGTTATTTTAAGTGAAGGTATACAGCTATAAGAGCAGCATCGTCTCCATCTAGATTTATGGGACAACTCGTATGAATATGAGTGGTAAAAGTGAAAATCAATCACTTTTCAAGGATAGGTTAAAACTGACCTTCACTGAGTTTGATGACACAGAACAGCATGAAGAAAGAGTTAAACCCATCACAGCAACAAACAGCATGCTAGCTCTCGTAAAGCCACATGCCAGTTTAAACAAACCAGACCACACATCAGCAGGCTGCTGCTAAAGAGAACACACCCGCCTGCTGTACCTGACCCTTGACAGAACCGCTGACCCTGTGACCTTCGACCAGAGGAAGTGAAAGCTGTGGCGGCGTGACGGGTTAGTGTGAGATGCCTGCAGCAGAGGTAATGCTCTCATGTTCAAACCTGAGAACAAACTGCTGATTTTAGACAACACCGGTAAAGAACAACAAGGTTGTTTCACGACATGTTTTAACACTTTCCAAAGGCATTCAGTGGGGGAAGTCTGCTGGGGATGTGTGGCATGTCTCAGGTGACTCCAAAGCTGGCTCACACACAAACTCATCAAGTACATCAGCTTTGAAATGCTTAAAAAGGATGAGAAAGAAACATTGACTCTTCACGTTGGAGGCCTGTCTAATCATCACATGCACATGATGGAGTGCGTCAGTGGGCCACTGAGTCAGAGAGAAAGAATGAAAGTTCATACACTCATCAGGGTGACACATGAAGTTTTGTTTTGTTTCCATTTTCCAATTAAGGGATCTTGACAAACAGTTTTTGGATAGAAAGTACCACAAATATAAACCAGGCTGGAGAAGTGTGTAAAACTACAAATCAGAAAGTCCTTTACAACACATCAAAATGCCTTAATCTTTAAATCAATATTTCTTCATTTATATAGCAAATCACAAGAAAATGTATTGAAGGACACTTTGTAGTACTAGATTAAGAAACCCATTAATAATCCCTCCAATGATAGAGACCCTTGGCATGCCAATGAAAAGACCTTCCTGCCAACAGGCAGAGAACCCAAGCAGAACCAGACTCATTAAGACATCTTCAGAAACTAGACGGACTGAGTAAGAGTGACAGAGAGACAGAAAAACCTTATCTCTGATCCCAACAGCGATGCTAGAGAAGAGGGATATGGATGCAGCTGTGTGTGTGTGTGTGTGTGTGTGTGTGTGTGTGTGTGTGTGTGTGTGTGTGCGTCCCTCACTTTGATATTTAGATTTGCAGCCCACCACCACTGGAGAGGGTCACACTGGAAGACGTCCTGACCACCACTACTTCCTCCTCATCCATAAGAACACACACACATCATATCCCTGTCACTTTGATTTACATGTTTCCAACATTCACAGTCACCTTCTAGCACCTTGTAAAGACTTCACACAATAAATCAGAAAAATTCACTTCATAAAATCTCAAAGAACAAACACCTCCTCCTAGACAGGGTTTCACCAACACCCCCAATAAACACGAAATTAAATCTCAAACTGGATCCAGGTCACGATGACCCAGAGCACCAGCAGTCAGTGGAGCCTTGAACAGCTGGCAGGTGCGTGCAAGGAAGTTTGGAGCTCAGAAAAGAGCCTCTGATGTGAAAAGAAATCAAACATCAAACAGCTTTTTCAGTGTTGTCACAGCAAACATAAAGACAAGAGGCTGGTCTGCGTACACAGCAACATCACGCATTAGAAGTACATTCACAGCTATTTCTCTAAATGTCTTGGATATTGCGTTGATTGTTTCGTATTTAAAGACATTGTTAAATGTTCTTACCGGCTGTCCTGTGCGCAGTCTGCTCCAAGCGCGCACCGGAGAGGACCAGCGAGTCGCTTCCTTCTCGCCCGGTGCAGATCATGTTTTGGACTATCCATACGCGGCGATGTGACATGTTTTACAGCTCACTGTAACGGCTTGTAAGTGTTTACAGAAAACTGTCTCCACTGAGGCCGAAGCAAACATGAAGAATCCATCTAATGCGGCTCTGCCTCAACGGGAAAGGCGCCTCCTCCTCCTCCTTTTACGCGGCCAAAAACCCTTTTTTTAACTCTGGCGGGTATCCTGTCAGAGTCTCAGCACCTCGGATAACAACACAGGGAAAATGAATACTGTTAAACTACGAACAAATGAATGTATAAAACAGATCCAAAGATTCAGAACTGCATTTAAAGTTTGATTGAACTGGATGAAATTTCCCATTTCCTTCCCCATTAGATTTTTTTTTTTTTAAAACAAATTAAGTCTTTGTTAAATAAAGCATGGTACATGTTTTCATTTAACACATACTGGCATATATAAGTAGGCTGTATTTGTTTGAAAAAAAAAAAAAAGTCCTGAAATAGCTGTAACCCCTCTGGAGAAAAAAATATGACATCTCAAACCTAAGTCAAGTCAAAGGAATGTATATTTTAAGAAAGAATACGAGACCAAACGAGCAGCTAAATTGAGACTTTTGCAGACAGAAAGCTTTCCAGGTCAGGAAAAAAAAACTTTACAGCCGAATGGCGCATGCACCCCAAAGCCTGTCTATAATATAAAACCTAATTGAGCAGAGGTTTGTCTGCTGTAACATAAACACTCCAACACGGTGGACGAGACGGAAAGACACACTCTTGAGTAAAGATGTTTGTCCTTAATTTGCTGCTTGTGCCGTCTCTCTGCTGACTCACATCCTATCAGCGTTAAATGTAATGAAGCCAGTTTTTCAGGCATGACTCCCCTCTGCTTACCTCCAATAACCTGTTCAGTCTTGCCTCCAAACAGCTTGTATAGTTAATGAGTAAATAACTCCGCGGGAAATTTCTCACAACATGTTCCGCGTCTCCCTAAATTGAAGTCAAGGTCGGAACAGAATCACAACGTCCGGGGAGAGACTCTGCGCAGTCCATAACTTAAGGACGACATCACAGGGTAGCCTGGTTTTTCGTCTTCTTTTACTTGTCAGCTTGTCTTTACGGGAATTTGAACGTCAAGTTCTGTCTTAGAAGTACCCAGCTTCGTCGTTTAAAATCTTGCTGTAAGTAATTAGTCCGCGCGTCCTGCCTTTACGCAGCTGTAATCCGCGTCTCCAACAAGCCCTTCTCTCTTTGAGAAACTTTTACTTTGGACTCAGGTATCCAGTTGTCAGAGATTGTGTCGCTCTGGAATCTTCTCAGGTGTCTACTACACAGCTACTAAACAATGTCGACAATGCCCCGCAGGACTGGAGGCTATGCGTAAAACAGCGCGCCGCTCCGCCTGTCAGAGACTGTGTGAAACCGGAGCGCCGCTGTACAAAGTACTGAGATTTTTCCTCCCCATCAACATAGCTCAGATGTCTTTTTGTTCGTGTGCTCAGAGGAGGGAGGGAGGGATAGATTGTCACTCCAGACTGTCATGGAGCGTTTCTGAAGTGCTCCAGTGGAAGAGTCACACATCTGTCCTTCAGTGTTTACTCTGGCACACTCATAAATGTTGAAGGGTGCATGGGCGGATTATGAGACATGAGCCCCTGGGCTCAGACATTTAAAAGGCCCCTAACCCACCTATAAAGGAGTTATACACCCTGATTGAAAGAGACACAAAGAGACAACAGAAGGCCAGGCTAAGTCCATTTGTAACCTTTTGTGTCACTTCAGGGTCTCATCTCTTTTCAAACAATTAGTGTCTCTTTGCAGTTGACTGTCACTGAAGTTGTCCGGCATCACTGTAGTTATTTTACATTTCCTTGTATTCAAGGAAAGGTTGAAGGTCTTTTCGTAGTTTGATTGACCTTCTGATATAAAGTGCAGCCACTTCAAAGAGTGTGGACAATTATTACCCCGAACATTTAGACACCGACCTGTGTATGACAGGTCCGTCACACACTTTCTCCATGTGTGCACTATTGATCGTGTGCACCTGTAGGCTTCACTCTGTACACAAACTCACTCATGCTTGTTTACCACTCTCCCTCTTATATTTGCCAGTCCTGCTCTGGCCTCTTGTACTTCACTGTGTCACCTGCTGTCACACTTGAAGAAAGAGCAAAGTGAGTCCTGTCAGTGACTGAGCCTGGACTCCTCTGACAAACCCCAGACCACTTTTCACCACATGCACCAATAAGCAACAACCCTCCATCAGTATCCCTCAAGTTTGTGTTGTTCTGTCATGCCACCTTGCTCCATCTACCCACCGTGCAAGGAAAGGCCCTCCAGCTGAGGCACTCCCTGCAGGGTAAACACTGAGGCCCGCTGAGCACAAAGGCTGGGTAAACAGCTCCTCAGCTCTCCTCTCTGGGCCCACTCTCAGTAAAGAGGAATAGACAAATGCAGGGAGGATCCCAGGTCGCTGCCACAGCGCTATTTATAGTAGCGACAAACAGGGCAACAATGCACACAGCTGAGGTGCATGACATGAAGGAATGTACCATGAGATAATAAAATAATAAATCTAGGATTTGTAACTTGCGTTTCTTCTGTTCCTCCTCCTGATATTACCCTAAACAAGCCTGTGTTACTCCTTAAATAAAAATGATCAAACACATCAAACTAACCCATAATGCTAACCCTCCTATTGAAAGATCTGTTAATAACACGCAGAGTGACAATTAATCAACCATAAACTCCATCAGAGGTCAGGTGGTGTAGTTTCATCAGAGGGCACCACAATGCAAACAGGTCCTTACATTCAAAGTGTCTACATCATCCATCACTGTAAGCTATGGTGATGAACTTGTTCTGCATTGTGAGAGGGATTTGCAGCGTTACACTGTTTGCACACCCTCAGTTAAACCCCATGCAAGCACAACATGCATGCATCTCTAGCACACACACGAACACAACATGCCGCACATGAATCTCTGGAAAGCTGCAGGAACATGAGGGCTGTTGTGGATTTTTTAATTTCTTTGTAAGATTATAAAAACAGAATTTATGAGCACTTTTTTTTTTTAAATTAGAAGTTATGAGACTGTGAGATTTTAATCACTTGTTTGTTTCCAGTGAAAGCCATCTGTGTTTTCTCCATAGACTGCAGGTGCTCGTGAGGAGGTGCACAGACCGTTTAAAGCATTTTGCTGCTCCAAAATGACTTAAAGTATGGCAGATCTCATTTCACTTGAAGCCTTTGGCACGATCTTAAAAGACAAAAAAAACACAAGACAACTGGACAGTGGCTGGGTTTTTTGAATTGTAATGTCATCAACACTCTGTGCCTCATCTGTAAACCAATTTTCACATTGTGATTATTGTTTTCCCTTAACTTATTGTTTTGTCAGCTGTTTCTTAATGATGTAATATTTATTATGACATGTGCTTCCTTTTTGGCGAGGTCAGCCTTGTGAAAGAGATCTTAATGGGTTAATTACCTTGTTAAATAAAACAATTGAAACATAGTGTTGTCTGTGCTTTTGGAGCAGTTGACTCCATCCCAGTTCAGGACCTGATTGGGGTGTGTGTGTGTGTGTGTGCAGGGGGGGGGAGTGGTTTGGTTTTGGGTGGTGATACTAAAGGGAAAAGGCTGGGACAGACAGGAGGTATGAGATTGAATTTTCCAGATGTGAAAAACAGTTTAAGTAAGAGATTCAATTTCCTCCAAGGTTTCTCTGGTTTCTTCTGGATGAGCAAGTCCCTTTTCTCACCACTCGCTTCCTCTTCATCCAAAGGTGCCTTTCTTTTCTTGGGCGGGTTCCAGCTTTAAAAGTTTGTTTTCACTTTTCAAGGAGTGAACTCCCCTCATCCAGCACACTGTCCAAAGCCCCCAGCCCGGGTCTGTTAAACAAATCTGTGGGACAAAATCAGACTTCAGCTGGAGAGTAAAACAGTGAAGTCCATAACATGTTTCCACATTAACTCAAACCAACGAATACAACATAAATAAATCTACAGTCATTTACATTTCATCAGAGCATTTCGTTCCTGCAGGCGTCCTCCAGATTTGTTGTATCACTGTTCATATAAACAAATCATAAAGCAAAGCTTCAGCATGTGGCTGATTAGAGGCTTTATTATGGGGATGGATGAAGGCTGAGCAGAGTGTGAAGCTTCAACAGTGTGAACTGCTGAAGCTTCAGTGTGTCCCTCTGGCCTTGTGCTTATCTAAAGGGAGTGCAGCTAAAACGATCAAACGAGGAAAGATGAATGGAGATAACTTTGACTCATTTGGGTGCCTCAATTTAAACAGCACAAATAAGGTTCTCTGAGCTAAATGCTTATGAGTGTGTTAACATGCTCACGAACATGGTGTGTTCATGTTATGTAGTAGTAAAACAACTATTATGTACCTAACATTGTTTTAATGTGTTAGCATGCAATACAATGATTAGTATATCATACTAATGTATACTAATCATATCTGAATAGGATGAGGAAATAGGTGACATGTATAGTCTTGTTGTCACTGATTTGGGGAAGCGTCTTCGGCCTAAGCCCCTATGGGACCCTTCAGATAGGAGAAAAGAAAGAAACAGAGAGAAAGGTTGGAATTTAAGTCGAATAATCAACCAAAATTTAAGAAGGAAAATGGGGGAGAGGGATAGCTTTGAGTTTATTGCAATGCCAGAAGAGGTGCATTTTTTGCTCCTGAAACTTTTCTATAGCATCACTCGAACGCCATGTTGTTGGAGTTTATCATGAGTCAACCTTTAATAGCATTTGTTTACTGTTATTTTATGAAGATGTGGCAAACTGCACAAGTTGTATAAAGATAAAGATAACTTTATTTTACCCCTCTATACTTCAATCTTAAAGGCAAGTTTCAATATTACACGTTTTGAACCAACGCAAGTTGACTTGTTCTTACATTCACTTCTTGTGTATCCAGTTTCCATGGCAACAGCGCGGCCAAACTATTAGAAACATTGAAATGTTCACACTTTGATCAGTTCTCATCATCTCTAGAATATTCTGTTATATTTTAAAAATAACCTTAATGATTTTTTATAGAAATGATCATTGTGCACTTCAATTTTAGAGGCTGTCAGTGCAAGAAGAAACACTCCCTTCAGTGACACAGGTGCATGACGGCCTGTAGGTGTGTCCCATCAGAGACAAAGGTGAACTGACAGAATGTGGGCCACAGTGTGGAGAGGGAATGTTGTTTTCCCTCGGCTCAGCTGACCCGACGTTGAGTAAACAAGGGGAAAAAAGGGAGTCTCAATGGGTGTTTTCTCTCCTCGTTCCAACTCTTTTTATGAGGAGTTTAAATTTCAAGCCCGGGGGTCGTGGCCCCTCCGTTCCAACCCTTGAGAGAGGAGGAGGGGCGGGGGGACCTGTCGCTGGGAATAAAAGGCCCGCCGGCTGAGGAGGTGCAGGCGTGCTCATACTCCTGTCTGCAGGACGGACAGGAAGGTCCGCCTCTGGCTGGCCGGCCAGCCAGCTGCCTCGGGGAGATCCCAGGTGGCAAATATCCTCAATCCAACCCTACGGAGGTCAGGAAATCTGTCGAGTCAGAGTAGCTTAGGGAGAGGTGTTTTTATTTTTGCTGAGCTGTGAGGCATGACCAAAAGTTTCTGGCACCCCATTAACAGCAGGATGGGACGATCCAGTGGCGCTTTAAGGGCCCTCAGTGTCTCGTGCTCTCTCACCTCACACCAACACTGACTTACACGAGCACAGCTGGACGGCCTGCTCTCATTCATTCATTCAGAGACACTCCTCTGGTTCATGTTGATGTTGTGGTGTGTGAAAGTGAGTGAGAGTTTCATGGCTGTTGCTGAATAACTGTGTTTATTGTGTGTGTATATATTGTGCGTGCGCAACAGCTCTTGAATTGGTCCCTCATGGCTGCAGCAATGAAACAAGATCTGCCTTAGGGTCGAGCAGGTGAAGGGAGAGTAGAACTCAATGCTGAAATAGTAAAAGACAGAAAAATAAGAAGAACGGGTAACAGAGACAGGATTAGGAAGGAAAGTGAGAGTACAGACGAGAGTAAGATTTACATGGAGGTCTGGCGGACGCACGATCAGGAAAAATGATTTCCTCTGCAGGTAGTCGAGTTCAGGCTAGAAGAAAAGGTTGTTGTTCATACTTTCCATCCATCCTTCACCTTTCCTGCAGTTTGTAACATTACAAAGAGACACACAGGCCGTTAAATATGTGATGTATTCTGCAAAACAAAAAGGTTTCTCCAACTATAGGCACAGTCGTTTTTGGCACCGAAGGCCACGCTGAGCTCAAAAAAAACCCCCCCATCTGCACAGATGTTCAGAACTTAGATAAAACAGAGTAGACTAAATACATCAAAAAATATTTACTATATATGCTGAAAATTCACAGTGTACAGATATGTATGTACAAAATGACCAATACAAAACAAAACACAATGTCGAGCGGTGAAAATAAATATCCATTTGCTCCACAGAAGCAGTCAAAGGATGCAAACAACATGCACAGGCAAATATCCATTACAAACTCATTTTATTGTGTTGCAGAAAGCCATTTAGAACTGCATGTAAAAAAAAAAGAAAGAAAGAAAGAAAAAAAAGACATAACACTTGATCACTCCGACTTCCCACTGGTGATGAACATGAAATGAAAAAATAAAATCTCAGAAACACGTCGAATGATTAAAGCAAATACATTCCGGTTTGAATGAAGAGAAACTCCATAGAGGTGATTTGGGTTCAATTCATTTGAACTCCTCCAGCATTTGTAAAAATTCTAAACTATGAAGAAAAGAAAAAGAGACTCCCTCCAACACAGGATCTGCTCAGTCTCAAAGCTGTAAAGACCATACTGGTGGCTTGGCATGTTTTTTTTCCTTCTCTTTTTAAAACTTTTAGACCCCAAATTGCACATATTCACCACTTGATACAACCATAAGCCAAAACATACAATACGGTTTTAGATTGATCTACGATACAAGAAGCTAGGTAAAAAACATTCCAAGCTTCATAAAACACTTTGTTAATATCTGTCGCAGTCACACAAGAGAACTTTTAAACTCACACTTGCTGTCACGTTCAACAATGTGCAGTCATATTCAATCTTTAAAGGAGTACTCCAGGTGATTTGGCAGTACACTTTAACAAAGCCAGGGGTCTAAAGGAAAAGATTTGTAGCAGCAGCGAGCAGAAACATCCTGACCTTTAGTGCACGAGTGTGATCCAGGCTCACAAGAGTCAACACTTTAGAAAGTAACTGTACAGCTGTTATACACAGACTGAGTGAGGAGAGGACTAAACTTCTTGACCTGTGAAAAGTGCCTCTGTAGTGGAAAGCCACCAAAACTAGAGCTGAAAAGAATAATAATAAGTAACCATTGACAAGAGGTCAAGCCACCTCTGTGTTTGTAGTTTATGGACTTTAACATACAAAAACCACCAGTATTGAGCTTTAAGTCATCCTTCACTAAATATAATGTCACTGATGTCAGACATTGGATAAAATAGACTGTTTTTAAATCACATGAGGAGTGACTGTGCTTACACCTGCAGCTGATCTTTCTACTGGATCAACTGTAGCTATGTTAACAGGTCAAACTCTTCCCTTCACTTTCATGGTGGTGAGGGTGTAAGGCACCGAGTGCCTCAATGATCAGCTGTACCTTTGCTTTCAGAAACAAAAATCCCAAAGAAAGGCAGAGTTAGAGAACATCCGTCAAACCCAGAGGAAACACTTCAGCAAGACTGAGGGACGCGCTGAAGAGCTGAGAGCTGCTCACTGATCGAAAGAAAGGCGCGTCTGTGTGTGGATACAGTAATGATCCCTTCTAAACAAGAAGCACATTATAAAATGAAGTTTTTTTTTAAATCTTTAAAGTCATTTTACTAAGTATTAAATTAAAAACAAACGAAGCCTGCTTTAGTAAAGCAGGGTTTAAATGCACCATGACTATAAAGATGATCTCACTCTTTCTTTTTTTCGAAAAATATCAAGGATGTGATATTTTGAGATTCCTGCATCATGTTCGAGGAGGGAGACAGTCAGAGGTGTGTCGGTGTATTACTGAGAGCATGTTCATGTGTTGAAAAGAATGGGCACAAGTGATGGTGATTTGAGATCTGAGTAGGAAAACGAGTGGCCAACAGATGCTCTCAGTACTAAGAAATTAAAAAAAACAAAAAAAGAACAACATAAACAACGCAGAAAAGAGCACGTGTTGTGTTAACATTCGCCCCGTAAAGCACAGGACTGAAAGTTCTGCTGAATATCATTCATCACTGAACCAATGAATGACAAACTCAATGGATTCAACTCTTCTTCTTCCACAACCTTAAATATGATAGAGTTTCTGAGGAAGCACAAGATGGTGAATTTCAGCAAAACTAAATTCTAACATGTCGTTTTCTGAACAGAAACTAGAGAAAGCAGGCCTGCCTGTCACCACACATCGGGACTTTGTAAGAAAATAAATAAAGTTAACCTCAAAACAAAAATATATATATATGTATATATATATATATATATATATATATATTCATTGTCATCATCACCATTTACTGAAGAACGAGAAAGTCTGCAGCAACAGGAGGATTTTTTTTGTTTGAAAAAGGAATCAGACAAACTGAACATTTATCTGTACGTCGACACTGCAGCTACGAGGCCTACAGCTGATGAAGTGATGAGGACAGTCATCGCGACAGAAAGAGGGATTTACAAAGAGACGAAGAGGTGGTAGAACAGGAAGAGACGCAGAGTTCACCTCTCAGAGCTGCTGGACCCGCCAAAAAGACTCCATCAGCCACAATTCTAACGATACTTTAGTTTTTTTTTGACAAACCTACAAACTTCAATACATATTTTTCCTTTTACTGTAATTTAAAACAAATAAGATCATTATTAAAATAAGCTAATTTAAGGCTTTTATTGACAATAATTTAACTGTATTCGTCCTCTTTCTGGTGACTTCTACACACAAACACTGCGTGTGGATCCAGCTTAACAGGCAGACAGAAGCTGCTCTGTAGGACTGCTGAAACACTGATGTCCAGTATGTGTCATCTCTCTAATGTGTCAACTGTCTTATATCTTGGCAAGAGTTAATTTGGACCCTGGACAGACAGTAAGAAAGAAAGAATGGACAAATGGTAGGTGGTGGGGATGGGGGGGGGGGGCTGCTGCAGCTTGTTTAAAAACACAGTAAAAACCCTTGATATTTACACTGAGGAAAGTGAATACATTCAGACAGTAAAAGAAGAGGACGACCCCCTCTCCTCTGAACGAGGTACATTTGGCACTGCTGATACGCCACCCCTCCCCTACACACCTCTCTGACACGCTCCGCTTCTCTTCTGTCCCTTTATCAGTTTAGCAAGCGAGTCGAGCTGAATCCTGACATATGCAATTTGACGGGTCACCCTTTGCTCTTAATATTCATTCGTGTGATAATCGAAGGGGCTGGAAGTGGTGGGGAAAGAGCGGGGCGGGCAGAGATCTCCTGCAACTGTCTCTTGATGAAGACCAGGCAGATCCAGTCCTCCCCCCTCGCCTGCTTCAGTCAGCAGGAGTCTTTGGTTCAGAAGGCACATGTGTGCATCTCTCCACAGAAACTGTCCTGTATGTCTCTTTTGTTTTTGAATGATCGTCTTTGATATGAAAGAGCCCCGAAAGCGAGGGGGCCACCTCGATTCTTAGGGCTCTCTCTCTCTCTCTCTCTCCTAGTGTCAATCCACTTCCTCGGCTCCTGGAGTCCTTTTGGGAAAGGCTGAAGGAAACTGGGTGTAAACTCAGATACCGTGTGTAAGGTCTGTTATGACGTTGGACTTCACCAGCTTGCGGAGGAACTCCTTCTCCTTGGATATGTTATGTGTCCAGGACTGTGGAGGAAATAGAACAACAAATGTATTTAGTGTAAAGTAAAACTTGTAATAATGTTAGAAACCATCTTCAAACCTGTAGCTTGCTGATGGATTTTTGCATTACTCGTGTCTAAACGTGGGTGTTCACATTAGCATATATGTGTGTTTAAAGTCACTGTAGGTCAGCTCTCCTCCCTGCTGTGCTGTGAGGATTCAGTCCATCACTCTGACATGTAACTTAAGCTGTCGGTTCCTGTGTGGTGTTTTGGGATTCAGACACTAAGATGATGGAGGATGAAGGGTGGAGGAAGATACATACAAGAGGGATTAGGAGGGAGAGCGTCAGGAGGTTAGGCCCTGCAGCTGCCTCTGGTCCATCCTGCAGGCCCGCAAGTCTGACAGAATCTATGCCTGTCTGGGTCGGACCTCCGTCTACTATGTTAGTCACAGCAGGAGCACGGGAAGCAATGAGCTACAGTTTAAACTGGAGGAACATAAGACACAGGGCTGGAGGAGTAAGAACCAGCACTCTTCAGCATCTGAACTGTGAAAAGTTACCCTCAGTGGGTTGTTTAAATGTACACTGTTTGGCATGCTACATTTGGGAAGCTAATAAGCTAGCTAGCCTGCAAACTGACGGAAGGTAGGCCGTTTATGTTGGGGGAGGTTTGTTTGGTTTTTAGCCTCTGTGACATTCACATTGAAGGAGAGACGTCACATCATACTTTGAACTAGCAGTCTGAAAAGCGCCCTGTGCCACCATTGGAGCGAGTGACAGAGGTGTTTTTAAGTGCGAGCAGGAGGAGAACAGCACTGTGTGTGTGTGTGTGTGTGTGTGTGTGTGTGTGTGTGTGTGTGTGTGTGTGTGTGTGTGTGTGTGTGTGTGTGTAGCTCTCACTGTTTCAGTACACGTCATGCTTCTTCAATGCACACAATGTGAAATTACAGACTGGAACACCAATACCACTCTGTCGCAGAATCGATTTAAAAGAACAAAGACATAATGACCACAGCGCTTCGTTGTGAAGTCGCTGCAGAATCTTAAATAAGGCTTCTGTTTGAGGAGGAGGAAGAGGCCTCAGCTTGTATGTTGTTTTCTTTTTCATTTTTTTTTTGTCCTTTCTTTGCTGCTGTAAGCCACATTGTGTGATCAGTCAAGTTTGATTATCTAATCATAAAAACAATGGATAAAACATTCAGTCTGGGGCCATAGATGCAAGAGAAACTGTTTAGCTGAGTGGTAAACATGTTTTTAAACTAAGACCTCTTAGATAATAAAGACAATTTGACACATAAATGATATACAAACACTTTAAATTAAAATGTGATTTGTATCCTTGATTTAACTGTATTGAGAATAAACAGGGAGGGCCTGGAATCCATGGCAGGTCACCAAGCTGCCTCATTGTGTGACATTTTATTCTCACTTTTGGTGAATCTTGTCTTGCTGCTTTAATTCCACTGTGATTTGAATCATCCATTCAAAAAATGAAACCCAGGTGGGATAATGTCACAGAGTCTATGCGCTCTGTCTTCCAAACATAAAAAGCTCCATGTATTTCCATCAATCATCAACGTGTGTCCGACGGCGACAGTGTTGATGAATACGATGATTATAAATGCCAAACGGTTCACTGAGAGTTTAGACAGAGGTCATCATCATACTGAGCTCATGGTTTACGTGTGTCATCATAGGGATGACATCTTTGATTCCATGGGGCGTCAGTGTAAACACGGAGAGGAAGGTATGACCGATGGAGAGGAGAGAAAGATGCAGTAACAGTTAACTGATGACAGAACAGTGTCATTTTAATTTGAAAGATTTACTATTCAACTCCTGAGTGTTTTAAGTTTTTAATTTTTGTTTGTAAGGATTATGACACAGGGTTCTTATATTTATATGAGTATATTGTATTGAAAGTTTTGCGGGTTTTTTTGAGGCTCACAAGATTATAAAGTCTGTTTATGAGAAACACACTTCTGGTTTTAAACACACAAGAACAAACTAAACACCAACATATACTGTATATTGTTTTTATTTCTATGAAGCCAAAGCACACTGGTTGTTGTCTCTCTCTCATGGACTGACATCACTTTCAAACTGCACAGTGAATGTATTTTTTCTCTACCCCTGCCCTCCTTCACAGGAGCGGTGGTCCCTCCTCATCAAAGTTGACTTTACAGTCAATTAGGTAGATCTGTCGAAAATATCAATCCCAACATTCTTGAGGGAAAATAATAAATCGGGTTATTTACGATGCTTTGATTACCTACAAAAATAGAGCATTGAAGAACACACAAAAGAAATGAATCAACAAAAAAAACCCCTCACCTCTTTAATAGCAGACATCTTTACAGTCTCGTAGTAGTGCAGAGGTGCGTGCGGCGTGTTCATGTCGTAGCCGAAACCAGCCACCGCCACCTCGTCACAGTTGTGCAGTGCCATAGTAATGGCGACTGTCCCCAAAGTTGGAATGTTCTGGAGAGAAAACAGACCCTCAAATAGTCAGAACTTAACATACACTCTGTTAAATACAACCTGGAGATAAATGAGGACAAAACACGTGGCATCACCCTTTTTCAGCCTAATTTAAAACTGATGGTGGTTTTGATATTAGTGTGTGTCTGCACCTCTGTCATTGTTCGGCTCCACTACTGTTAACTGACTTTGAGCACTCGATGATTAACTGTTACCTTTAAGACGCGACCCCTGCAGACCCCTGCTACGGCACATTGATCTACAGGGTTGAACTGTGCTTCCTAACTGCCTTGGGCTGTCAGAGATCTGGGGGGTACAGGGTCTGCCTGAGAGTGGGATTGTGTGCGTGGATGCAGGAGAACAAAGGAGGAAAAAAAGTGGGTGCAGAAGAAAGAGTGGAGAGAGGCCCCATTTAAATCATTACACTGATTTGCAGCCCTCAGGGTAGGTGGACCTAAACCAGCAGCTGTACAGCCCCCTACTGCGTGTTCTAATACAGATTAATTTGCACACACACACACACACACACACACAAGCACAAACACACTCTACATAAACAGGACGATATGATAAATAGACCTCTTCATTAATTTCCACACACATAAACATAAACTAAGATGGAAAGAGAAAACAGGAAAGTGTTCTGAGTAAAGAATGTGCCAAAACACACAACTGTGCAGCTTGTATTGTACGGGACACTGCTGCACAAATGATCAACACACACACACACACACACACACACACACACGCACACACACACACACACACACACACACACACACAGGCCAGATGCCCACATGTTGAACACATGTTGCAGAGAGGGGTTCATGCAGGGGCGCTCTGGTGACCCCAGAGGGCAGAGGTACGCTGAAACACACCTTATGTCCTCCAAATGTCTAACAAGATGTGATGTACTTACCAAGAAAACACACACACACACACTTTTTATCCCCTTTATTTAATTAATGTAAACTTGATCATAGCCGTTATTTTTCTTTTTTGCTATTGACGCTGTTTATATTCCCTGTTTTAACTGTTTTTTGGAGCCGTTGTGACACCCAAATTTCTCCCATTGGGGGATCAATAAAGATTATCCTTAAACTCAAACATGAATCAATGGTCCTGTTTATAGGCAGCAGTGTGTGCATAAACAGCAGTGCTTCATTTTAAGAGTCCCATAATCATTACTTTGTTTTTAACTCTTGCTGGTGGTCATTCCCAGTAATTCTTATTTCGCTGTCAAACTAAATGTTTTCTCGTCTCTGATCAAGACCTGATACCTCGAGTCCAGACGAGCACGATTCACAAGAGACGTTTGTATCTTAGCTCTTTACATCAAATCTAAACAATACAAACTTCAGCAAATTGTTTTTGTATTTCCTTTTAATCCACATCATTGTGTCAATTTCAGTGTGACATATGTAGGAGGTGCAATAACACCTTACTACAGTCGCTTTGTGGAGCTATTCCATAAACAGAGCGCCTGTAATAACAGTGATGAACAAATGTTAACTGAAGCAAAGGGCATTTAATGAATAAAGAAACAGCAGATCAAGTACTCTATTGTTCTTTTCTTATCAGTTATTAGCAAATTAAGAATTTATTTTACATAATGTGAGCTTAATGTCTGCAGAGACTCAGTTAGTATCCATATTTATCATTTTGTATGATTTTAACTGCTGGGTGAGTTGCATTTCCACGTTTTTTTGTTTTGTTTTTTACAGAGAATTTTCAGCATGCTATGTTTCCATGAAGGTAAACAAAACAAACAAACAAACAACTAATTGATTTGTTCAAATAGAAGGAGTGAAAATCCTGATGTCTGCTCGTGTCTTACCCCTTTGCCCATCAGGCCATTGTTAAAGGGCAGGCCTATGAATTGGAAGGCGGCCTCCTGGATGAAGTATGGGTTAAGGATTCGGATCTCTGTCGGTTCCCGAGGCACATAGTGAGCTACCGACTTCCAGAAACCCTCGACGCCCCTCTGAGGTGGATATAAAAAAGATTTCACACTATTAGAGTTACAAAAACAGCAGAAAAAAAGAAAAAGAAAGGAGCACACTCGACAGAAAACACAGTTAAAGGTACACGACCGCAATAAGACTAGAAAGAGACAGAAGAGTGAGCACACAAATCTGACACCTTTAGGTTTCTTTTATCTGGGTTCGAACAGCAAAACAAAAAAGCTAAAGGACATCTGTGTGCACACTTTTCTGTCTCTTTCTATATTATTAGAGTTATTCATCATAAACAGGACTGTTGGGCTCGACTCATATGCATACACAACATGTCGCCTGCATATCTCCAATGACACCAATACAGTGGGCAGCTAACAGCACTTCACCAACCCCACTTTAAAAGGGAGATATTCCTCTGAACTGCTGACATTAAACACAGAAGCCGACCAGGAGCCAGACCCCAACCTAGCTCTGATTAGGGAAATGGCTTTTGGGGCTTTAATGGATGAAGTCAGGGCGAGGGGCTCACAGGACATCAGTAATTATGAGCTCTGGGAGGAGCAGAATCAGGCGGTGGGTGAAGGGTGCAGCTGCCCTGGAGGAGACTCATTTACCAGATTTAGCTGGGAGCAATGAAAGAGTTTTCATCACCTTTCAATAAAAGCGCACGAGTTGCAGCACAACGTAAAACAATGTTGGAAATCACCAACAATGTCGGCAACATCTGAGGTTCAAAAAGACAGTGAAAGGAAGCGGTATTAATCACACCCTGTTCTGTGGAAACTCATCTCTTTTACAACATAATTACCATCAACCTGTTCGACAGGCCTGCAGAACCACCAGAATAATATTTAGACTGACTGCACTTACGCATTCATAAAAGAACAGTCCGCCAATACTTTAGAAACTCAGACACAAACAACACCAACATACACTTTCACAACAAAGTGCAGCAGATTTAGAATTTTAAAGTGAAAAGATGAAACTTTTAACAAGTCAGTCCTCTCTAAAACCAGCAGTGCGTGATTGACTCGCCTGACAGAGTGACTTCCTAAAAGGCAAGAAGCCAACAGGGTCAGCAACAGATGTAAATGGGAATCACCTGTTCAAATAGACAAGCACCCGCCGGGCTGCCTTCAATACCGCAGTGCTTGAGAGTGTGTGTGTGTGTGTGTGTGTGTGTGTGTGTGTGTGTGTGTTGGCAGGGGCAGTAGCAACAAGTTTGCTGGCTTTGTGGCTTTAACAGTGGCGGTGCTTTTTGAACGCGGGCCCAGCTCTGTGCCTTCGGCAAGCTGTGACAGGAACAGTAGCTCATCTCTCCTGTCAACACAGCTTGTGTTTGCCAGCAATCTATTTAGTAGCGTTGTTTGGATGTGTTCGCGTCTCTGTACGCTGAATAAAGAGTAAATGTGTGTCTTTAGTCTTGGATGGAGAGACGCTAATGACACACACACACACACACACACACACACACACACACACACACACACACGCCCCTCGCTTTAAACTGCAGTGACCTGACATGTACATAGAGACAAACGTCACGGGGCGGAGATCTCTTTGAAGATATTCAGACTGCTGGCATAGTACAGGTGGCTTTTTGAGTCGTGTAAGAGTCATTAGTATGGAAGGGTTCAGGTCTGTCAGGAGGGAGGGCTTATGAGTACAGTTATGAGTTTAGGAATGTGGGAAGTTGTTATGCACTCAAAAGGTCTTGAACAAAAAGCTCCAACCAGCGAGGATCATAGTGAAAGTAACTCTGTCCAGCTCAAACAACTTCAGAGACGCTCCGACAGAAATACAGACCTTGTGTGCGTTTAAATGTGCACGAATGAAGAGTGAAGTGGACAGCAATCGCACAAGCTAAGATCCAATACGCATTCTACCAGCCTCTGTGGTATAATTAAGTAAACAACTAAAGATGAAAGTATTTGCTGAAAGACAAACATCCAGTCGTAAACAGCTTGAAAGATAAAAGATGTTTCTCTCACAAAGGCTCCCTTCCTTTTTATCTAACCACCTAACACTACTGGTCCCCATACCTACATCTATTATTACACCGTACCGCACTGAAAGCAGTGGATAGATCAGGATATAGAAACCTTGAGTTCTTTTCACTGCAGACCTTTGTGAGAATGTGCATCAAGATTGCGAAGAAGAGCTCAGCAGCAGAGCAGAAAGCTGCTGATACAAACCCCAACAAGGTGAGTTGAAGTTGAAGAGTGTGTGTGTGGCGTTTGAGCTGTCACTGGGCTGCGGTCACGATGAAAGGGCCGTCTCTCTTCTCTCCTAACAGCTTTATGGTTATATTAGTCTAGATTATAGGTTTGTGAGTGTGTACACTAGACCAAGCAGACTGCTAAAGCACCTGTTAAAACAATCCTGAACTGGGAGAGCTAATTGTTGGAATTGCACAGAGATAAGAGGAGATAAGACGGCAGGGAGGTCAAGTGATTCATACAGAAGGAGAAACAACTTCACTTGTGTTGATCGGAGTCAAGTTACTGTCCAAATTGAGCTCAAAATTAACTTATTTCTGCAAAGATTCAAACAAATATGTTTTCTTACTACTGCTTTACTGTCGCCTCCATCTGCCTCGAGGGACTACGGATGGAAATGAGCTAGTTAGCTAAATTTGGTACAAAGCACCCCAATGTTTTTTGTACACTGGCCTTGATTTGTCCAGACAAATAAACTAAACTCAAACATTAAAACAATGATGTGACTAAAAAGTAGGAGAGCAACAGTAGAACCTCAAACAATTACGGTGATAAAACAACCCTTTTTGGGCAGAAACAGTGTCCGAAAGTATGGAAGGAATTTACTGAATGCGAAACAAGCGTGGGATCAAACAGATGGAGAAAAGGAAGTGGAGCATTCGGTAAAGGAAAGAGATGAAATGAGGGATTCAATGAAAAATGTACGTTCTTAAAAATAAAAATAAAAAAAGACCTAAATAAGCACTTTAGACTGCCCTCATGAAAACTCTAAATATGATGTCCTTTACAAAGGTAACGATGGGCTAAGGCTTCAATTAGACTTGGCTTTAACGTCGATGATATGCATCCTTTTTCTAGATGCCTAAGAAAAAAAAAGATGCGCCACATTTGCACTTCACAAATATAAAAAACCCAAATAAGAAAGTGGAACTTGTGTTTATGTTTTCAGTGTGGCCAGTGAAACCTAAATCACCTTTAAACTTAAACGTGTCTCTGTATCCACAGAGGCAGGCATGTTAGTTTATATTTCCTGAGGGAGCGTAGACATGTGGAGCACTGAGCCGAGCTGTAATGTGAGGGGAAAGTTTCACATCTGCTGGTTTACGAAGGGTGGCTTTAAAGCGCTTCAGTGTAAACAAACATAAACAAACCTCAGCGTTCTCTCAGCCACAAATCCTCACCACAAACACTATCTGTATGATTTGACAGTTTTTGTGTATTCTCGTGGAATCATCTCATATTACGGCTGAAATGGTACGGATGTCTGTCCTTCCTTGATAGGCAGCCGTCATACAATCTGGCTCTATCTAAAGCTCCCCAGGTTGGACAGCGTCTGAGGATGTGGTCGTGTTTGATGTTTACGTAGAGGACGACTCAAACGAGGTGAAGTGGATTCCGGAAGGTAGACTTTGAGCAATTTTAAAAACAAAAACATCAGCAGCCCCAAACTGCAAACAATCACAATTAAGGTTGTCTGGAGGTCATTAGCACTGTGTACACGTCGGGCCTTTGAGTTTACAAGTTGCACCGTCTCACCACAAAAAGGGCTCCAACGAGAGAGGAACCGTTTCCGAGGGAATGTTTGAAAAGAGAGAGTTCTTCCACCACGGTCCAAAACGTGATAATGCTGACTTTCATACTATGAGAGTTACAAAAACAGCTTAAAAAGGAGCACACATGACAGTAAGCACGGTTTAAGGTGAACCACGACTTCTTTCTACGATCTGAAAAGGGGGAAAATCCAGATATCTGTGGTTACTACATTGGCTTTATTAGCCTGGAATTTAAAGCATGCACCAATTGAAAATCTCCTTTTCTTGACACATAACAAGACCTCTGCTCTCATTTAGGTCATAGTGGTTTCTCTCGTCCCGGCTTCTCTGAGGTTATCCTGTGTGTGAAACCTTTGTATGCACACTCCCATGACGGCAAACGGGGAAAACACAGTGCCAACACGTTTTGACCCTGAAACTATGCTGAAGCTGGTCTCTGTGTAGAGAGAGAGAGAGAGAGAGAGAGAGAGAGAGAGAGAGAGAGAGAGAGAGAGAGAGAGAGAGAGAGAGGTCGCTGCTTTGGCCCACGGACAGGACATGCTGGTATCTGACTACAAAACAAATCACTCACAAGTCCACGTCCTCTTTAAACTTTGCAGAAACTCAAATGCCCAGAGTACAGGTTGGAGTGTTAATCACTGCAGGAGTGGTAGGTGACTCATATATGAAACACAACACACATGGTAATCAGTGACGCCCGGACCCTATGTTAGTCACTTGGATCACGCTCAGAATCCACATTTGCAAGTATGTAAATGTTTATGAACGCATGTATGCATGCTACTTTAGGCTTCTGCACAGATGTTATGGCTTTTTAAAAAAAGAACCTTATAGCTGATACTTCTGTCTTCAGTCAGTTACATTGGACTTAGGCTAGAGTAGCATGTGAGTAAACTGGAAAAGCTGGGTGCTACAGGGAGGTAAACAATTGGGGAATGCTTCGTAACAATATTCTAGCAGGAAGGGAAGGAGTTTTCAAAGTGCAGCGTCTTTAAATACTGCCTCCATCACAACATGCTGTTCTATCTAATGAGGAACCTGTGGATGGTTTTCTATGAAAGGAGAAGTGTTCTCTTCCTCAAACTGTCTCCATCCATCATTTCTCTCTCTGGCCAGTAGAGAGCACAGATAGCTCCTGTAAACAAACACGCAAGATAGAACACCGACACTCCACCTTCAGACCCGGTGTTTACCACCGGCTGTATATCCTTCACTGGCTCTGTTTGAAAATATCCCTGTATATACAAACAACTGCGGCTCTGTGTGCACGGAGCAGCGTGCATGAAGGCAGAATTAAAAATGAGACAAGAAACGAAGAAGAGAATATCAGCTCTTGTGGGAATCATGTTTGATTACACTTGTAAACACAATGTAACTGGGCAATCAACCGAGCGGCTGCGTATGTGGGGTCGGACTTTAGAGGGGAGTGACAGAGTGGTAATCACGGAGACCCGAGGTAACCAGGGACGAGGGAAGTTTAAAGCCTTGTGATGCAGCACTGCTGTAATTATGTATGTAGTAAGGGGCTTCAATGACCTAAAATGTGCGCCACAGTCAGAATGAGAACTATGTTTCTATCTGAACATGTGGCCTTTTTTTTCCTTCCACATTTTTCAAGTTTTTAAGTCTGCGTGTTCTAGTGAGTGACTTTTTTCTCTGTGTTTTATGAGTCTACAAAACACTAAATAACAGATTGGGAAATTGCCTAGCTAATTGGTACTCTGTTTAGCCACCCAAGACCGCTGTAGGCATCTGAAAGCCACAATAGCGCAGGATAGTTGAGCACACTGACACAACTGGCGGGATGAGTCACTAGCGGGTGCATACAAATGTGCATGTACCACCCATTAACCCTTCAAAGGGGAAGAAGGAGACATACACTTGCTTTCATAACCGCAGAGGCAAAGTGAAAAGGTTTTACATCCCTTGAAGCCGTGAGCGTGCAGCTCACACAAAGAACCACGTAAAAGCTCCCACGGGACAACTGTCTTAAGTTACAATAGGGCAAAAAAAGAAAAAAGAAAAAAAAGAAAAAGAATTTATAACGCAGAGAAAGAGATGAATTTAAGCAGATCTGTGGTGGATTTTAAGCTGAATATCTTGAAATAGCTAAACTCTTTAAACAACATATCTACCACGATTTACTTTTTAATTGATATAGATAGCTGCTGTCTAGTTATAAGTCAAAACTAAACATGTGACATTTATGAGTCACTGTTTTGGAAATGTGTCCTCAAGTTCTTCGAAGACACATGTACACAAACGTCTCTTTATGTTTATGTTTCCACTGCATTAGTGTAGGCTGGGTGGGAGTCAGGTATAAAGAAGCTCGGATAACAGCGTCTGTTAACGGGACTTCAGGCCCTTTCATGCTGTTTTTAACACTTCAAATCCACTTTCCATTAAAAACAGATACTGTTGCCTGGGTAACGTGTGATTTTGCAAATGTGGTCATGCTACTTGATTTAAGTCCACGTCACTCACCTGCCTGACAAACTAATCATATTTTGCTCATTCTACTGTAGTTGTTGCTTTAGACATAAAAACAGATTCATACAAAAAAGTCTCGTCATGCTTGCTCGATCGACAGAAAAGAAAAAATTGCAACTCTTCGATAAGTGTTTTATAGTCAATAGAATTTTCACCAAAAAAACAAAAAATACAGTCAGTTTCCAGTCCCTTAAATACAAATAATTGATTTTCTGTTTGTTTTACATTAAAATAAAAATGAAAGGGTTTTGGACTTTAAAGAAACCAAAAGTAATGAAGAAATCCAGGAAATAATGGGAAAGTGCATCAATATGAAAAGTTACTTTTAGTATTGTGGTTTAAATATGTGTTTGATATTATGCTTAGCTTAACAATGTTGTACCATAATGACATTCCAGTGACATGCACATCTCTCTTTTCCATAGAATCATCAAGGCACCGACAATAAAACTCCATTTTCTATTGTTCCCAAATTCAAGCCAATGAGAAACATTCTTCCTTCTTCAGAAGAACAAAGCTGAGTTGGACGCCAGAGGCCAGATCAATTATCCCAGGCAGCCATTTCCACTGTCCGCTCCCTCCGACACAGCAGAAAAATCTGGGCCCTATCAAAGGTTAAGGAGGCCATCAGCCAGCCAAAGAGCTATTTTCCTCCATTTGACTTTACTGATGCTTCCACTGCTCATTTTCTTTTCCCCAGCTATTATCCCTTCCCCCCTTCCATCTTTCTCTCTCCTCTATTCTCTACACCTTCACGCCACACTCACACCATAGTTTCATTTCAGCTTGCCATCGAATGACCTTTTTATCCCCTATTATAATACTATTGTCTGTTCCTCCTAGGTTTCCTCTCCTTTTCTCCACAAATGTCACCTTGTTAAAAAAATATCCAGCTGACAGCTGCTTTCTCAAAGTCACCCAGCTGCTTCTCCTGTTCTGTTTCCAAATGAGACAGAAGCATCCTTCAAAACGACGACAGTGAAAGGGGCTTTAGCGCTTCAACCCAAATGAAACCTGTTCTTTAAAAAGAGAATGTCCTCCTTCTTTTGCAGAATTTAAAACAACATAGTTTCGTTGATCCTAACTTTTGACATTTGTAATGTGTTTGTGTTATTTCACAACAAACTGCAGCAATGTTTCAAAGCATGTGGAACATATTGTTAAGAGTATTGACATCTACAGTGTTTGAGCCAATGTACTCTCTGCTGCTGTTTTCTATGTATCTGGCACCACTGGGTCACATTTTGCGTTCGTGTGGGATTGCTTTTCATTGCTATGCAGATGACTTGCAGTTGTATATGCCAATTGTAGCAGGTAATGAGTCTGTTGCGTCGAAGCTTGAGTCCTGTCTAGCTGCTGTTAGAGGATGGTTGTCTTCAAACTTCCTGCTTCTTAACTCGGCCAAGACCGAGATGATGGTTGTCGGCCCAGCAAGACTGAATCATTTGTACGATGGCTTTACTCTGTCACTTGATGACTGTGCCATTTACTGTAGGGACAGAGTGAAAAATCTTGGTGTTGTGTTTGATCAAACTCTTTCTTTTGACCTTCACATTAAAGAGGTGACAAGAGTGTCATTTTTTCACCTAAGAAACATCGCTAAGATTAGATCAATCCTGTCCTTTAATGATGCTGAGACTCTTATCCATGCATTTGTGTCATCACGGTTGGATTACTGTAATGTCCTTCTGTCGGGTCTGCCCAAGAAGAGTCTGCGAGGTCTGCAGATGGTGCAGAACGCTGCAGCACGCCTTCTTACTGGATCCAACAGGTATGAGCACATAACTCCGGTGCTCTCCTCTCTCCACTGGTTGCCTGTTCACGCCAGAGCGGATTTTAAAGTGTTACTGCTGACTTTTAAAATTGTAAATGGCTCTGCACCAGCATAACCTGACTGGTCTCTTAGATTTGTATGTGCCTGCTCGGTCACTTCGCTCACAGGGGACTGGCCTCTTAGCTGTCCCTAAGGTTCACAAAAAGACTATTGGTGAGCGGTCCTTTTCATTCCGCGCTCCCACTCTCTGGAACAGTCTCCCTGCGGACATCAGACTTTCTTGTTCCATTGATGTGTTCAAAGCAAAGTTGAAGACCCACCTTTTCACTGCTGTTTATGCCTGATGTTTTTAATGATGTGTTATGTCTGTGTGTTGAGCTTTTAAGCTGTGTAAAGCACTTTGTCTAAAAGCGCTCTATAAATAAAATTATTATTATTATTATTATTACACAGAACGCCATGCTTTAGAAAAAGATAGCAACAAAAGTAAGAGGCAGCAACAAAAAAAAAAAAAAAGTATTGCAATTTGAAATAAATGAGCTAAAACATGACGAACCCCCCCCCCCCCCACTGGTGTGGTCCTTTAAATATACGACAGCCTTTTCTTTAATGACTCTATAAAGAGCTTTCCTGAGTACTCCCACTGAGCAGGAGATGAATGGATCCCAAATCATGTCAGAGAGATACTAAAGAAGCCCATTTAAGTGCTTAATGAGTCACACTGAATATAAAGGACAGACTGAATTAACAATGAATATCTTTTGTAAACTTCAAAAAAGCCTGCTCAGTCATCAGTCTGACCTTTACGTTTTAAGAAGTCGACTCACAGCAGCAATTCTAAAAGTTCTGAAGGACGCCCACAAGATTTGTCTTAGAATGAACTCGACATAAAGCAAGAAGGGAGAGAAGGGCAAATAAGAGTGAAATAAGCGTGCTTGGCATTACTTTCTCACAACAACCTTTCCACATTAAGCATTCAAAGCATCTAAAACATCTCCACTATAAAACAGAGATTCACGCTGTCCTCTTTAACAAAACAGTTTGCATTTCCACAGGAAGGAATGTACAGAATGTGATCAGAGGTTAAACTGGGGGAAAAAGAAACACATATAACACAGACATCCTGACAAATGTAGATAGACACCCAGACCAGTGAGGGGGCAGGAAAAGATCTGAATCCTTAGCATTTCAAAATGTCCTTACCAGTTTCTCCTTGAAGACCATGTGTTTGAGCCACTTAAAGTCCAGTGGTTTGAAAGCCGAAAAAACAAAAAGTGAGTCTTTTTCATAGTGTTCGGGCTTCTGGATTGCTCCCTCTGGATAAGTAATCCTTAAGGTGGTTTTGGTCCCTACATCTTTGCTATAACCGCTTACTGGAGCTTCGTTCAACCTGCCAACGAAAAAAAAAAAAAAAAAGGCTTGGTGGGTTGAATTTGGTTTTGGTATCTTCTGCTGTTAATGCACTTTCGATAAAGATCAGTAAAATAGGGTTGTCACAGTACCAAACATGACACTAAAAGAAATCTAACAGTATCAAAACCTGATTCAATACAACAGCCACAAAAATGGAAATCCAAGGAACCTGACCAAAAACTAGAGTTTGTTTTAAAGCTTTACTGCACTTTTGATACAACCAGTCAATAAAACAATAGTTTTAAAGCATGTGGTACTCACAAGTATTAAAACATTGAAAACCTTACATTAAAGGCAGGGTTGATAATTTTCAAAAACTTGCATGATTTTTAAAGTAGCTTCCTCTCCGTATTCACCCACCGCCTCCCCACTGTGCTCCTTCAAAAGCCACGCCCCTCACTTAAGCCCAGTTTCCACACAGCAGCCTGGATCAGTACAGTTTGGTTCAGTAAAGCCTGACCCTGTTTGCGTTGCCACAGCCGACCGTGCCATATTCGGTAGGCGGCGTGGAAGCTGGATACCGATAGCCGCGTCAGCTATGTAACAGCGTGACATTATAGCAGCGTGACACAAAATACACATCTAATGAATTTCACAAAGAAGAAAAACATGTCACAGTAAACAAAGACCAACATCCAGCAATTCATCTACTTTGTCACTGCAGTCTTTCCCCTGTATGCAGTTAGCAGCAGCAGTAAGCCGCTCCTGAAATATGACCGCAGCTGCTGATTTTTTTATTTTTATGGGAGGAGAAAGGAGAGGGAGAAGAGGAAAAGAAAGGATGGAGCTCCAGCTTATCTCTTTAGAAACTAAAATTATATTATTTGGGCTAAGGGCTCAAACGTGAACGCTGCTGCAGAATATTTTTTAACTATTTAAGAGAGAGGAGAAATAACTTCATTGTAGTTTGTGCTACGGACGCTTCATATCAGGACAATAAACACACCTCTGAATGAGAAACTGTGCGTTGGAATAAACAATCAACTAGGTATTAAAACACTGCAGGGTTGATTTTGTCTTTTAATGCTGCTGTCGTACAGGACCAATCAACAGACAACAGCTCCAACTTTTAGGGTTGGATTGATATTTTTGGCACGGGTCAGTAATTTGGGGATCTTTCCCAGCTTTAGTCTATGGAAACGCCACAAAATGTGTGCTGTGCCGAGACGAACCAAACTGAACTGACTTCTTTTTCAGAGCACATGAATTATTAGTTACTGTCAGGACCTAAAAAAACGAGAGAAAAAAATTCAACCGAAATCTTAAAAAGTGTTTCTGAAGAAAACTACCTACCCTGCCTTTAAATATCACACTTTTTCCCCCCAACCATCTTCTTAATTTCCCCACCATGTGCATGATTTACTTACAATACTGTGTTAAGAGACAATCATATTCACAGCTGTTAACCTAACACTGACATCATCTTACCTCACAACAACATCGTATTCATCTATCCGGGGGCCCAGAGACTTGTTGAACAGGATTCCTCCGTTTCCCACGATGACGCATCTTTTACAGCTGAGACTGCACGGAGGAAAAGGTCAGAAGTGAGTACGATTGACAACAGATAAATGCCTGAAACAAAAATCTCATTATGAGGGTCAAAAGTGATAAGTACCTGTCCAGCTGCTCTCCCAATCCGTAATTATTTGTGAAGGCTAAAATGCTGTCTATGATTCTCTCTGGGGAGGAAAAAAGAAAAAGAAGATAGGTTAAGAACCCTAAAAAAAAAAAAAAAAAAATACATATGCCTTTCTTTACACCGGTGTAAAACTGTTAATACTCTAAGTGGTTTGTTTATAAACTCACTGAGCGTTAATTGCATATTTGGCAATGAATGAGTGTAATGACTGTCACTTCTCTACACCATAAAGAATTATCCTGAATAATGATTTGAAAAAATGTGGATTTCGCTATTTATGGAGAAGTCCATCAGTTAAGCAGCACGGACAAAGTGATGTCATGTTATCACGAAATTGAGATATTTCAAGAGGCAAAAAAAGAAAAGGACAGATCTTCTACTTTCAAAGACAAACCAACTGCCTTAGACTTCAACTAGCAGCTAGAACTATTGCAATCTAGGTGGTCTTGAGACAGTCGGAGGGGAGAACACCTTTCTCCGTTTATTCAGCCACCGATAAGAAGTAACCAATCAGGCCGTAGATACAGCATTGATGGGATCATAGAGGGGGAAAAAGCTGCTGTGATCCTGAGGGGAGTGACTCTTGGACAGACAGACGTACAGGCTGTAGGATGGTATGCGTGTGTATGGAGAAAAATCTCCCATAAAAGCACTCAGAGAGGAATGCTGTTTTCAAACAAGCACATTCTCCTCAGAGTCGAATGAAGTGGCCAACGTTTGGCTGGTCTCCCTGCGTGGGTAGCACCCGTGTGATGGTGGGCTGAAATACGGAGATGTTTAGCCATAGCACACATTCTTGCAATGTTATAAAGGCTATTCTGCTGCAGTCATGCTTCCAGCTTTAGATGTCTGATATATTTCTGTCTGCTCCTGATCACGTTTACGTCTCTTATAAAGGTCGAATTACAAATATAACATCCTAAGCTTGCAGATTTTATTACAGCTGTTTCATTGTTCCACTTTACATTTATAATGAAGTGGAAGCAAAACAGAAGAAGCTGCTGGCTGGTAGTTAATCATCTCTCTTTTATTTGCATCGTGCATGGAGAAAATAGAGCCTCTGGGTGTTATGTTGTTAAATATGAGAGGTTTCTTTCATTGCCCTCTTTATCTCACTTAATAGTTTGGCCATATGTTCCAAAGCAGGGCCAAGTGAAACTGCAAAAGTGGAAGGAAAAAAGTTTAGACTGAGAGCTCAGAGAAGACGTATCACCAATCCACTCACCCTGGCTAACGATCCTAATGATTAACCTGCTGAGGAGAGCCGAGCAAAGCAACAGCCCGTTGTTTGGATGTGGTGTCGATGTCTGGCATCAAGCATCACCCTGAGCGGCATAAACACAAGGCCAAAGACCACACTTCGACCCAAGTGGGTGCAAAGTGAAGATTCCCAATGGGCACGACTCTCTTCCAGAAGACGACATGGAAGCTGATTGTTTTAAGTAACCGAGTAAACATGTCAGCTAAGTATGTCTGGTGGATGAGCCGCAGACAAATGGCGGTAGGTTCAGGTATGAGGCTTACATGGAACTCAAATAACGACAAATATCTTTTCTGGTAAAATGAGGAACGTCGGATACATCCCATAACACAAACACAGACACATTGTTGGGAAGAGAGTAGCCTAAACAATAGAAAATATCAGAATTGGAAGGTATCTGTTCCGCTTGAACTTTAGCAGGTCTTTGAATCAACCGAATCTGGGAAAAGATAAACGATCATTTGATTGTAGTGTGAAGAGTAATTAATCAGTTATATTCCTAACTAAACATCCTAACAGAAATGTACAGATGGATGACAACAAATCAGAGGTGTGTTTGAACTCTTTCTAATTGAAGAAAGGAGTTTCCTGCATATTGGCAATGAATGAGTGTAATGACAATTCTGTACTGACAAGAAACAAGCAATACAGCACTTCACATGGTAAAGGAGTTACAATTCAATATCCTGCCATATATTATATTCCATATATCGGGGTACTTCTTTCAATGCAATATCTTACTTTATCTATTCACTGAATCTTATTTTTGGAAATTGTCTTCCAATGCATAAAATAGTTAAAGGCTGTAACTCCCGAACTAACCGGCTTATCTTTTGGTTGAACTTTAGCGCTTTAGGTTTTGTCTGACTATACAGCATGCGCTGAACCTGTTTCTGATGGGGGGGCGCCTGTGTAAACATCATCCTGCCATTGCAGTAAGCTTTATAATCTAAATAAATTAAACATTAGTGGAAATTGCACACAGAGCTGATTTCTGTGAGTGTCTGTCATGACTGCTTGTAGGAATTACTGTCTGAAGGCCTCTTTCACTTAACTAAATCCCTTACAAAGACTTTTAACTGCAGAACAACATAATTGGCAATAAACAAGATTTATTTTGAATATATTTTTTAAAATCATTGAGCCAAACTGATGACTAAGAGCTCCACATTCAGGCCCCTCTCTCAGGGCGGATCAACTCGTGTCAAAGATACCCCTCTGCTGAATGAAAAGTAAAAATAAAACTCCCGCCCTCACACATTACCACTCCATGTTCCCAATTTGGAATCCTTTGTGGCGTTCTATTCAAGAGCCACACGTATCATCTCTCCACATGAATACCGCTAAAAGGGAACCCCCTCCCGCATGGGGAAAACAGAAACCAGGTGTGACACTCACACAGGGAGCGCTCTTTTGTGTGTGTGTGTGTGTGTGTGTGTGTGTGTGTGTGTGTGTGTGTGTGTGTGTGTGTTTTCTACTCTTAAGTACTGGAAAATATGTGACAGAGCATGTCACAGAAGCCAGGTTCATGTTATCGCACAGTGTATTGGTCTGGTATCTGAAGAGTGTGTTCAGATCAGGGAACAAGTAAGTACTGTGTGTGGAGGCATTACAGGCAGATGAAGCCTGAACCCTCACAAGATAGAATACATCTGACAAACAAAACAACACAACTTATAAAGGATTCTATATTATGACAAATAAAGGTATCTGCAGCGTCCAGAATAAAAATGAACATTTAGAACATTCTTGAATACAGAGATACAAAAACAGTTTGCACTTAAAAATTATACACCTGTTCAGAAGGTTACAGTTTCATGTGTAATATAGCAGGTGGGTTCATGACATGTTGCCGCGGTAACAAGTGGACATTTTTAGTCAGTTTTTGGAGAATGTGCCATGTTAAAAAATACAAATACAATTTGACAAATCCTCTCTCTATTCCTCCTCTCTGACATATCCTCCAGCTCAAAGGCATGCTTTGGAATCTTGTTTTAAAGAGTTTTGATGTTTAAGGAATCACCTGTCAAAAATTACTGAATACAATCCGTTAATAAATGGAAATCAAACCCTTAAGAGGTGATGGGGATTTATTGAATTTAAATCTGGCTAACAAACCCAAATCCATTCTGAATTGTTAACAAGATGTGTTCAGGTAAAATTCTTAAAACTCTTCTTCCCTTTAGTGATCTGAGGTCACTATTCATGGGTAAGAACGCCACCTACAACTTAAGAAAAGAGATGAGCAGCATAATAAACAAAAGTTTCATTGAATGCATCATTATTCAATGACCGTTTCTCTACTGTGTTTTCTGAAAGATCATATTTTAAATCAGGGGATGAAATCAAAAAGGTTGTTATGAAGTCAAATCCAAGCTTCAATCAAAGTTTATCAATGGAGAATGTACTCAGTGATGAGTCCTTTCACTCAATATCTTAATAAACAGACACCTCTTATCTGGAGCTAACCCAGACTTTTCATTTTAAATATTTTGGAGTTTGTGTTTGATAGCTACAACTACTGCAACATCAAGTACAAGAAAAATAAGGAGAAGCCTGCTGCTTTTTGCATTCCATCTAATTCGGATGAATAACTGACGACAGCAAAACTTTGGCGGACACTTCAAATGACTAAATGTACAGCGTGCTGAATTACTTATCTCACATTGTCTCAACTCAGAACAAAGAAGGGTTACAATCCTGAGATAGACTAGAACAGTGCCAAAAACAGCAGCCATATCACAATGACAAATGATGACGAGTGCAACGAGGCAGAACACTGGCTTTTTCCACAGCTGAACAAGAGTGATTCATAGAAAAACCTTGATGATGAAGAGAGCTAAAATAAAGCAGCTATTTGGACATATATGGCGTTGCTGCAGAGAGATGTTCAGACTGTTTCGATAAGTCCAGCAAGGTACATCATTGACCAAAAGTCCACACAGTATCACAGCTTACTCACTTTGTATCTTAGAGCTCTGTTGTGATATGGGCAACTTTGATCAAACTTTAAGTAATCTGGACAACATGCAAAACAAATATTGGTTTCATACTGTCTGAAAGGGTTTATTACTCTGTAAGTGATACTTTACCAGAGGGACTAAGAACACACAAGATCAAAACTATCATACATGTTCTGTTTTTTTTAAACTTACATAAAATATACCATAGATGTCATTAAAAAGTAACTGTTGAAGAGACCTGTCTTACCTTGTGTTTTGAATCCAAACGGAGGTAAGTAATTGCTAACTTTTGCTAAACGTTTGAAGTTCCGATCAAGAAACCAGGGTGCTGATTTCATGAACCTGAAACAAGAAGTGAAAAAAGAACATAAGACAGAAGAATTTCTGTACCTAAAAAAAAACATACAAACAATAAAAAAAACAGCCACTCCTCAATAATTTTTACTGTTCTGCTTTCTCCCCCGACACAGCCTCTTACCTCCCATGTGTGCTAACACTGACTCTGGTGTTAATGTCCTTGGTGAAGTTTAGTCAGAAAGTAATTAACAAATTCACTTATTTCAATCTCATTCATTTAACAGCATCCCCAAATCCTCCACTATAACAAGCATGCACACACATTAGGAAGGTAGCTGGAGACCAAGTGGGTAATAAAACATGAGAGGCAGGCAGAGACACTGAAGGGTTGCAGTACATAAACTATCTAGATAACCTCTTCAACAGGGACTAAATCTTAGTTAACACACGGGCGTACTAAATCTGCAAAGACACGCCAAACTGAATACTTTCCTTTAAATGATCTGTGGCAACACTATTCCTACAAACCATAGACGTTATGAGAAGATTGACGACATCAATGTTCCCCAAAAGTGAAGCTTAATCATTTGGAGCTACCCTTACTCGCTGGGACAAAGGGTGAAATGATTAATTCAATTACATGTCCATTTTTTTCCTCAAACACAGTTTCCATCTTTATGTTCAGTTCTTATGCTGATGATGTTGTGCCCAAAAATTACAAGTTTATTTTAGTTAGGTAACTGAACACTACAAAGAGGTATAATGTCATGATTGACAGCTCTGTTTGAAACGTGGTTCATTCAGCGCTGTGTGCACCAGATAAGCAGGGAAGAGGACGAGCAGTGAGAGGAAACCTAAAGAGCAATGGCACAGGACTTGGTTAACATTCCACAGCTATCGATGTCTTCTTCAAACAGACACAAGAATCTCTTCTGCTGTGGACTTGTCAGTTTTAAATGTAAAATGTTTTTTTTTTTTTCTGTAAGTGGAAGGGGTGGGATGTTAAAACTATGTCAGACTGTATATGCAAGGGCTCCAAATTATGATACCAGCACTATATGTTGGCTTCAGTTGCGGGATATAGTTTGGCTTCTCTTTTGCACAACAGGAGGAGATGGCGTATATCTTTATATACGCTCAATGCTAGAAAATGAATAAGACAGGAGAAAGTTTGTGAGTGAACTAAGAGATTAACACCTTAAACGTCTCTTACAAGAAGCAAACAGTCCTTCAACACAAAGTACAAATTCAGTTTGATATTCAACGCCATGCCTGTGACCGATGTTTTAAATGCCCTGTGAACTGCTGCTTCCAGCATCGCCTCTTCCTTATCCTGTATGTCTGTATTAGTGTGTATGTGTGTTAGCTGTTTGAATGTGACGCACTTTGATTAATTGCAGCTCTAAAATCAAAAGAAGCCATTTCCTTAGTCATGCCTGCAAACCCAAGTGTGGCTTAAAGATGGATGTGTGTTTTTATGACCCGCTGTCAAGCTGGGGGGTGGGATGGGTGGGGGAGATACACGAGAGAGCGAGAGCGCTTTCTCAAGTAAACATGCAGGGAACTCAATGCACGTCCATTTCAGACCTAAATGATCAATCAAACACACACGCAGGCACAAAAAGACAATACTAGGCGCCTCGGAATGATCGACTGAGCTGGTGTGCATTATTTTGTTTATGATAGAGAACAGCTACAAAAACTGCTGTAGTCTCATTAGCAGAAACCAGACCACCAGCGACAATCTATTGCATTTTACTGAGGCTGTTCATTGCTCTCGCACACAAAAACACATTTAAATATTTTTTCCTTTCTTCTTAACATAAATCATGCCCACAACAGCAGACAGACCGCACTTACAAGGAAAAGTGTTTTAAACTGGAATCAAGCGGACACACAAGAACACCACACTCTTGTTTCTGAATCTTGAATCTTGGATGGCTTCATACCAGCGCTGCCATGAACAGGAAGTATGTCGAGTACTGAGGCAATATGACCAAACATGGGGGACATTATTAGGATGCCTTCCAGTTAGTTTCAACTTATTCTAAGCACCATAATCCGTCTTTGATACTCTCATTATCCCAGAGTCTCACAACATGAAAACAAAGAGAGACTCAAGAGGAGAGGCAGTCCTGTCTGATTCTCTCCCCCCTCTGAATCACCTGACAGTGGGGGGGGGGACACATTCAGAGACTTCTGTCCTGCCAAAACAAATGGAGATTCATTAAACCTAAGACTTCTGAGGCCAAGAGGGGCTATAAATAACACAGGACCATTGCGAGTCACTGAGCCCTGACCAACAGTCAGTCACTGACATCCTGACAAAGCAGAGAGACAGAGAGCTGCTTGTTGTTAAATAAAAAGTGAGGGCTCCCAAAACAGACAACGCGCAGGGGACACATTGTGCTCGTTTCCTTTGCTAGGTCCGTGTCTCATGGGAAATATTTTCATAACCGTGCCGCTTCAAGTTCACAGCCACCACTTGATTTAGGGCTCCAATACAAACAGTTTTGGGTAAAGCTGAGGGAAGGGGAGGTGTGGAAAATAAATTGGATTCTGCAGGGCAGGGGCTTCAGAGAAGACAAACATGGAGGAAGCAGGAGATGATTAGAGGGACAGCCAGAGGACCTCAATGCTCAGGGTTAAGTAGTTTTCTCTAACAGCTGAACTACAGGCCACACCTATTTAAACAAAATGCTAACAAGGCCTTAAATAAACAAGGACTAAATGGATCTGTTTAGCCTGGTAAATAAACAAAGCACACTGAGATTAAGAAAGAAAACACAAGTGAACATACAAAGTGTTAATTGGTTGAACCCTTCTACAGACTTCATAATAAATCACATACAAGACTGTGTCGGTTCTAGCATACGGACACAACCATGCGTGGAAACAAAGTGCAGCGTTGATTATCCTCATTGACCTGCTTGTGACTGAGGTGAGGGTGCTAGCAATCAGCATACTCCCGCTGGGGTTTTTTTTTTGTTGTTGTTTTACAGAACTTTGATCCGACACGCGCGGCTGATTAGAGGAAGTCATTAAGAAGGAGAACTTTGGTGACACATTGCCTCTCAGATAGTTACAGGGCACGTCCACAAAACTGCTTCATCCATCTTAAATGGGTAGGAGCGCGAAGTTACAGACGTTGATGCTTTTTGTTCAAAGTCGGTTGGTTCGTCATCTTGTCTCAAATGCACAGAAAGTAACATTTTTGAAAGGCCCAACTAAAACGTTTTCAAACACCTTATCCACATGGTGTCTTTTTAATCTGATTTGACCTTATAGGGAGTTTGGTCGCAGGACTGTGGTAAAATATGTCAACATAATTTGAAACTTTGGAACTGGAAGCCATACACGAGTTCAGGAAATAGAACAATCTTCTTTGATGCTTGAAAGTGGGCCGACAAGCTTGCCTCAAGTGCCTGTGGCTATTGTTCAGCAGCACAGTAAATTTCCCTTCTACTAGCTCAGCTCTAAGAATGCTGTTTGGACAATGCCCTATAGATCAAGCTGAGATTGGCGTCAAAAAGAGGCAAAGACAAAAATCAAAAGAGCCAATGACATCAGAGAGGGCCGTGGAGGATTGTGCGGACTGTGTGGGCTGGGTATCAGGAAGCTCGTGATGAGTCAGGACAGGAAGTTGGTTGGTGTTGTCCATGGAGAAAGCCTCGAAGCCTCTAGGATGCGATAGGAGGAAAGATGAGAGATCTTGTGCTCAACTAACAAGGGTCCTTTTGTGTAACTGGGGGATCACAAGGACACAGTCGAGGTTTTGTGGTTGGGGAGAAGCCGATTGAAACTGGGGAACGTTGGGCAGGAATGTGGGGGCTTCTCTGTTTCTGACTCAAACCCCTCAAGGCCAAGCTGGCTTGAGGGGTGACATCATGCACGTTGGTATGCTCAAAAACAGTTTCAGCTTTTCTCCTGCTGACATGCAATTAAAAGTGATTTCTTTTTAGGACGCTCTTAATTTGGCGTGTGAAGTTGCTGAAGCATGCACGCGTCTCAAAACAGTAAGGAAGCGCAATCCTTCTCACTTGGGATAGATGTTGGTCATCTTGGCTGCTGCATACCCCGGCTTGCACACTCCTTCGCTGAGGTTTCCATACTTGTATGCCAACTCTGGTGGCCTGCACATGAAAAGAGGAGGTGATTCATCAGACACATCATGACAGCTGATTATCAATTATAATGACACTATTCCAAGCCCAGGCTGAGCTTGTCAAACAATGTGCCTGACAGATAAGAAAAATCGGGTTGCCTTGTAAGTGGGAGAACTCAGCAAGAGCGCCGCGTATCATCCGTGTGTGGCAAGACAAAGCAGAGGGGCCTTGTTCAAATAATCACCAAGCAGGGCTCGAACGCAAACCTTCCAATTACTAGCATGATCATTAATAACCTGATGAATGCCCGCCGCTACAGTTCAAATAAACAGAGAGGAGAGAGGCTCACGTTTTAGCATGATGTGAGGCCTGATATCAAAGACTTAAGAACAGTGTCAACGTATTTTATGATAATATATTTCTATTAGTAGGCCAGAATGTTGTTCACTTGCAGTTTAACTTTAACAGCCCATCGGATGATAAGGGAGTGTTTCATAGGGGGGCACTTTCCCATCTCATGACCACCTGCTCGGCATAAATAACCCCAATCACAAAAGTAATCACTCCCTTGACGATAAATTGCACCACTGTATGCAAATGCTTTAAGGGAATAATAAATGACACTGTAGATATAATGTAAGGAGCAGTATTAGATAAACTGAACCCTTTAGAAAACCACCTTTAAGTGACTGCTGACACACTGCTTACAGTGTGCGTGCAGAGTGCGGACAGACGTGCGCTGCGAGCTGGGTGGGAGGCCGGTGAAAGCGGCACGAGATTATTTCTCACGCGGTGAAACGGAGGGCCGGAGAAAGGGTCCTATCATGGCGGTTTGAAACAAGTGTTGAAACCAATTCAGCGAACTGTCTACAGATCAACAAACACACAGCTCATGTAAAGAGTCCATGTAGTGTGTTCTCACCGTGACAGCGGTTCTGGAACAAACAGGAAAACACGTATGCCTCGATAAACGCCAATCTCAAAGTCTAATACTCAGACCTTCAGTGAAACCTGTTGATTGATGATCTGCTATCTAAAGGAATCAAATCTGATTCATTGACCTACTGATTAAAGGGTTAACATTTGCAATCGTCACGGTAACCCCATTAATCAGCCAGAATCCGTGTGAAAAAGTATTCCGATGGTAAAGCTGTAAAATATGTCTGAACTAATGGAGTCAAAGTGTAACCGCTAATTCAGCTGTGCTTCATATAACAAGTCAGAAGTACCTCACACAGAACATGATGGAGAATTGTGAAAGACTTTGCATTCAATGAGAGAAAGGTTGAACAGTCAGAAGTACTCACAGCTTTGTGTCCAGCTGCAGCAGAAAGCCCTGCTTATCATACACTGGAAAAGGAGACAAAAGAGAGAGAGATGGAAAGCCATTAGCACAAAGGCCACATCTTGGGGATAAACACTTTCTACAGGTGGATCATAAACTGTGGTTAGTTTAATGTAAAGCTGTTCATCCGGGAGCTCATTAGCTGTAGATGCAAACAACCTGTGAATATTTTAACAAGTAAAAATAAAAATACAGCCAAAGTGCAAAAAAAAAAAACAGCATTAGAATTAAAGATTATGATAAAACAAGCGTTTTTAGGGAGATGCGAGCCAAAACAATCTGTTGAGTTTAAAATAAAGTTAGAAAACATGTTAGAGATCACCTATCGACAACCAATAGGTGCCTGGTGGTGAAGCGTTGAGGCAGAAGACAGAAGGATATGAAAAAAATGAGAAATTTATTCAGAAAGATGTTGAGAATGTTATGTTAAAGCCTTGTTTTTTATGTATTATTAAGTATACAAAGTCTATGAAACACATACTATCTTACAACTATCCATCTGTGTTATTCTGTTATAACTAGCATTAGCTAAAGCAGGAAGAGCGGGAGATTGCTCCTGTGGTTGCAGATCTCGTCTTCACAGAGCAGCTGAAGGAGAAAGTGAAAGAAAAGAGGACAATGAGAATGCGTGATAGCTGGTTAGGGTGGGAAGGATCCAAACACTGCCCTGGAGGATGGAGGTCTTTGCCAAAGCAGCCAATATGGGTGAGTTTGTGCGCATGTATTATGCTTCTGTAGAGAGAAGCATAAAGCAGCCAGAGGGCCAAGTCGAGCCAGCAGCTTGGGAGAAATTAAAGAGCCTGGGCCAAACCAGCAACACAAATGTTGGTCTGTGAAAACCCCTTTATGCACCAAAACTCCTGCAGACTGCCTCACATGCCGACCTTTTGTTAACTGAGCCAAAACAACAGAGGGCAGTGTTGCATCACTCTGCAGCTTCATGTGGAGTGTGGCAGTGTAACCCTCAGTTTGGTACTAAATGTCTGATTTTACTAATTTAATCACTTAAAAATAATTTTTAAAATTGTAAAGAAGAAACAACGAATGCTTCCAAATCGTAATGTGGTGGCGGAGGCTTTGCAGGAATTTTTAAAATGTGCCAATCTATTGGCTTTAAGAGTGTGTGTGTGTGTGTGTGTGTGTGTGTGTGTGTGTGGGGTGGAGTGAACAGTAGGTGGGACTACAGATGTACCTGAGCCTACTATTGGTCCCACGGGGATTTCCGTTTCCATCTCTGAAACACAAAATGTCAGTTTAGTCAACTTTGAGGTCAGTCTGTTATGGAATTGGACTTGAAAACAAAGCCAACTGCAAATGTCAAAAACCAAAGAGCAAAAGAGAGGAGGAGAAGAAGGAACGGTTAATAGCTTTAATCCCAGAAGGCTGAATTATAGTTCACAATCCCAATCTTTATTCAAAGGCAGAAAGTCCAATGAAGTGGAAAATGAAGTGCAGAAAGCCCCACTGTGTGAATATTACAGCTGTGGTAGATTCAAAGTAACCCATGAAGACTGAGTGAGTGAATGAGCACACACACGCTGGTAACATAAAAAGATGAAAGGTAAATGAAAGTGGTAAAATTGTCGATCTTTTATTATTGCATTAGCAGAGGTTTATATTGCAGGGGAGGGAGAAAAAAAACTCTGCGTCACAGTAATTTGACAGTCACCCAGTGTGAATGGGCAGAATCTCAGTACCTCTACCTGGAATTCTTTTCACTTCTGCACCTTTTGTCAGGGCTACAGCTGTCCCTTCTGCATCATTCTCTGAAAACAAAAGGTGGTTAAGAGACTAATCACTGAGAGCTGTGGAAGCAGCTTAACCACAACACTTAACACCAAACTCACCAGTTTAAAAAAAAAAAAAAAAAAGATCATTTCAACATCAGCGAAATAAAGATCGTGGCTACGCACAAAAACAGATGCACACAAAAGGCAGACAGACAGAGTAAAACATTAAAAGGTTTAATGCTGAGCTTGCCTCCTGTTTCTAGAGCCATACAAACAGTTCATCAGTTCTATGGTGCAGGACTTGAGCCTCAGTAACTGACTGATTCACTCTGAATCTCTTCAAAGCTGTTAGGACTAGATTTTGACAGCTGGAGCAGATTTTCTATTCAAATTCCTCTTTCAAATGTTTCATTTAAAAAAGTTTTAACGATGATCTAAAAAGCGTCGACTTTTATTTAAGGTTAGCTTAACAAAAACAAAAAAAAAAACAGGTTTTTAGAAGAAAAGGTGAAAAAAGTCAATCTTCCACCTGTCATAATAATCCAAAGGACAACTGCCAATGAAAAGGATTTTCAAAAAGCCCCGTCCAAGAGAAAGCGGGCCAACACCACGTCTGCGGAGGAAAACCAACAAAATCACCCTCATTTTGAAAAGAGTTTTATCCGCTCGGCGTTTCGCCTCACGATGATCATATTTTCTCTTATTTGCCGTTATGTTCCCATCCATCATATTCATCACTTTGAATCAAGTCCTATCACTGAGTTATATCCACTCCTAAACTCACCTGTGCGCCGTCATTGGCTGAGGGAAACACACCAGCTCCCTAACAAGAAACAAACTGTGTCAACCAAAACCAAACACACGCATCTCAATCCAGGCAGAGGAGAGGGTCTCTGCAGACACGGGCACACACAAGTGATGATCGAGTGCCATTACTTTTGTATAAGTCAGAGTCTTGCCTTCTGGGTTTAAGAAAAGCTACAGATATCTTTGAGGTAAAACTTTGCTCTGGCTGAAATTCTATAGGTGTATCAGAGATGAGCAGCTCAGCTCTGAGACGAGAGAAGCCAAGTCAGGAAACTTCCAGAGCACATTCTGACCTAACTGTTAATGAAACCATGAAGCAAGAGGGGAGCATACAGTATGTCACTAACAACTATCACGTGAAGTTACTTTATACGTTTGTTACCATGTTGCTAAAACATTTCTGAAATACACGCGTCGATAAACAACCTCGATTGTCTCACATCTACAACATTTACCTCATTAAATGCAGCATTTGATTTTTAGAAAAGCAGTTTAGCCATATAATAAAGCAGGTTGATTTCAGTGGCTGTTAGCAGCTTGGCTGGTGGAACAAATTCATTTCACACCCTGCAGGTGTTAATTTTAAGTGTGATCTGACACCCTGAGGTGCTGTTCCTGTTACTAGCAGCAGAGCAGACCCTTGTAAGGGACGATGCTTTCGGGGGCTCTGAATTCAAAAAGGTAGTTGACTTCAATGGCTATCTTTTCCACAACATGGTGCCGTTCCGGAGCCTTGAACAAGGCTTTCCTTCTCATCAATTTTTAAAAAGGTTGTCAGTGCGATGGCGTCAGTGTGATGAAAAAGTCATGCTGTGGGTTCCATGATGGAAAGTGTTCCGCAGAGCATGTAACGCCATACATGCACTGCCTTGGTAAAGTTCAAAAACATTCACATATGAAGACACAGCTTGTAAATAATCAGCAAAAAAACGATGTGCATTCTTCCAGAACAACAATGCAAGAAAAAAAAGAAAGAAAAAAAAAGATTTTTCCTTTTGCTATGGGTTTCAAACAATAAACAAAATATGAGGCCCATGGTTCGTTAGTAGCGCTCTGTGTCCAGGTGGCGCTGCTCATCCGTTACGTGACGCCTGTTCATGGCTGCTTGAATGATGAACTGGGAATGACTCACTGACAATACCAGCTTTTTATACCCCCAGAATGTTGAAATTGGTGCCACATTGAAAAGGCTTGTATTTTTGTATTTTTTGCTATTGGCCCTAATATGTAAGACACACTACACACAGTGAGACCATTACGTGGAAAACACTAAATGAGGTGTGTCTATCACCTTAATACATTACAATTGCCCCCCTATCCCAAAAATCACTGAAATGAAAAAAAAAAAAAAAACACCTTATGTATGAAACCCACTGAGGACCTCACAATATCCCTCACTTATTGTGAGCTGTGTAAACAGTGAGCTCATTATACCTGATGAAGAATACAATCAATGGTTTTCTATTAACATTTTTGACATTGGTCCTGCTACACTAAGTCAGTCAATCAGATGACTGTTGAATACTCCAAAGCTGGCTCACAACATGAACACGGATCAATGACAACAGTTGCCTTGTAATTGCCTATATTGACACTCAAAACAAGCTGGAGGCAATAACAACTTTTCTCTTTACCACCATGAGTACTCAGTTTGTATCAACAGGAACTTTATTGTACAAGTACAACAAAATGCTTTTAGAGCAATCCAGCGCAACAGATGCCATGTCAAAGTATCAAAGATAATATAAACATAAATGTACAAATATACTTGTAACACTATAACCACATTTACAATAAATATGAATCATTGGTGCAGTCTAAATAGACAGTAGCAGCTAAATATACAGGTTGAAGGCCACATGCCGAGTAATAAATATATTGCGGTTAGAATATACACTACGTTGAAAGTGACGTGCTGAATAAATATATATATTGCAGTTTAAATATGAGCTGAGCTTGTTTTGAACACCTTCTCAACAGGATGTTGAATGACATGTTGAACTGTGGTTTGTAGATGAAAGGAACACAGTTGTTATTGTTGACAAAAGGAAGAAGGTTTTCAATATACTCACCGAGTCGTGATAAAGAAAAGAAAGTCTCTATTGGTAAAGGGCACATGTAAGGTATACTCCTTATTAATGAAGGAATGACAACACAGTGACATACACCTACTGTGAAGTTGATACAAGCTGGCAGACAAGATCATACTAAACAGTAGAACAAACACCAGAGACATTGGGATTGGATTAACAGAGTCAACTTTGAAAACAGGTTCAGAATTCAGCCCCAATTTAATGAACAACTCAAAACATTAGGACATGACTAATCCTGAGAAATCAAAAAAATAAGCACTGAAGAAGAAAAGCATGACTAGTCACAATCGTTGTGAGTGAAGTGACCGTCTGGGCGATCATCACACAGCAGCAGGTTTACTGTGAGTGAATCTAGCTCCTGTCACAGCACAATGTCCAATCACATACATACTGTAATGTGTAGGGAAATGCAACTGACACATGATCAGATGTCTTGACTAATGTTTTCATTTTTCCACCAAACTTTAAAAGTTAGTTTGCAGATAATTCCGGTGAGTTTCAGGATGCTTACATCCTGGTGGGGATTACGATACATTTGCTGAGCAGGACATAAGCCTCGGGTTGCATGTTCCACTTCTGTCTCTGAAGCAATGATTGAGCGTCTAACACTAGAAATCAAGAATGGAGAGGAGAGATTATCCAGTTTTGATCCTCTCAGTCAAACAGCATAGCTTAGTTGACCAGGATAGAGGGCAAGAGGGAACCATCCACATGCTCATCGTTTCCCTCTGACCTGTGCAGAGCCAAACATCTGGCACAGCAGTAATGTAAAATAGCAGTATTTCTTTCTGCAATCAAAGCTCCCTTCCAGTCCACTTTGCCCCTCTTTCACAAAGCTACAGAAATGACTGTTGTATAAAAACGTTTGTCTGTTGAGCAGTCTGTTAAACAGTCACTGAAGAAAAAAAGCAAACATTCTCAATTTAACTATACATACACTATCATATAAATCATTCTAGTCTATATCAGGGGTCTCCAACCTTTGTTCACCTGAGAGCTACTTTGAAAATAGTGAAGTAGTTAAGAGCTACTTGCACCCACATCAGCTGAAGGAAGCTGCTGTGTGAAATTGCAATGAGCCAATCAATCGCCTTAAATTCACGTCAACATCCAAGAAAATAAACATGAATATGTTCAACTTCTTATTGTGCCACAAGGTCAGCTATGTTAACTGAAAATTAACGTCAATATCCAAGAAAACAATACTATTTTACACTGAATAGTGGGAAGAGGTGTGTTTACTGTTGTTGAAATGATTTTTTTTTTTAATTTTCAGAAAGTCAGTAAACCTATAGGCGAGCTACTGGAAACCTGTCCACGAGCTACCAGAGGCTCCCGAGCTAACTGTTGGACAACCCTGGCCTATATTTTATATCGAGATAAAAAGGAAGTCAAAATGTTTCACAACACTGAGAAGGTAAGTAGTTGAGAAATTCAGCTCTGTGGGGAAAATGATGAGAGTGAACTGTCTTTAGTACTCAGCCAGTCATACTGCTACCACAGTATTTTCAAACTGTGATATTGCATCACAAACTGTAAGGTGGAGAGACAGAGAAACACACAGTTCATCTTTACAGTCTTCTGAAATGTCAAAGTTTAGATGAGCAAACTGGCGACGTTCCACTGATTAAGATACCTCGACATGGGCAGTTGCTGAAACCTTTCTACTGGCTGTAGAGACTGTCACAGCTTTAACAATATTTACTCTGTCCACTAGCTGGAGATGGGCAATACACCTAAAAGCTGCAGATTTTAGGTTACTTTAAAAAGTAAGCAAATCTGATCAATATCAGAACAAGTCAAGGGATCGTTTAAGTTCAACTCTGAACTGTTTCTATTTCAATATTGAATAAGCAAACAATAACAGCAATGATAAACCAGACAAATTCAAAGCTTATTTTCTGTTGGCATGACAAACCTTTCAGATAGTTACACAGCCAACCTGGTATGATGTCCTTTATCTTTCCCACAGCTCTGATCCAATGTAACAGAATACTTCACACAAAGAAGGTCAACACAGTGAGGCACCTTAGACCAAGGACATTTAATAATCCTAGTTCTCCCAACAGCGGTTGAAAATGCTGGATGATCAGCGGTGAGAGAAAAAGAAGGTAAACACATCATTATCAGCTCTCTGTCATGCTCAGTAAAAATGACAGTATTATTGCAGCACAAAGTGATGCAGCATTAGCTCCAGTACTTTAGAAGCCCCTCAGCTGTTGAAGAAATAGCTTCTTTATCAGTATCCTGATTTACAATATTCAGATGTTTCTCCATTTCAACACAACATTTGGACCAAGTAGAAATGTATCTTTGTCTGATTCATTTCCCAAGAATTGCCAGAAAATATATATATATATATATTTTTTTTTTAAATGTGGAAGCTGCCAACATCTGACCTGAGGAAAGATTAGTGTGGAATGGCTGGGTGCCTGTGCTAACCTGAATGATCAAATAGTTGACCAAGAACATAATCCAACTCATTTATCAATGTTGCAGACTCCGTTCTTTTCTTGTTTTATGCATCCCAAAGGCAGAGTTGTGGACCTGACAGCAATGGGCAAATGTCTCTGTAAATTTGAGGCGAATCCAAACAGACTTTTAACTATATGATCAAAATCTCCAGTTTCATCCCCAGGGTTTACAATCCACATAAGGTATTAAGGACAAAAGGCAGGGCAACCTCTTCAAACTTGTCACTATGAGTTGGTTTTCATCCCATCTCAACCCTGAATATGGTTCAAAACACAGATACATATGTATGTTTCCTCAGCCAAAAGCTGCTCCATGTTAATGTTTTCCTGCTCTCTGGGGGGCAGAAGCAAGAACGTTTTAAAATCTTTGTAGCGAAAACTTCTAGCCCCCTCTGCTGGATTTGACCAACTGTTTCAGAGGGTGAGATAATTTCCTGCCCTCCTCCATCATCAGTCTGATCTTACAGTATATTCTGACTGAAGATTTTCCAATGAGTAACAGTAGGCAAACATCCAGGTCTGCCATCATTATTTTCTAAATATGGATCAAAAACTCAGGATATACAACATGAGGAAGTCTCATTGAATAAGGACCAACACCCAAACACACAAGGAGTGTTTAAAGAGGAAAGTCGACATTATGTTTTCTCAGTGTGTGTAAATGGCGTTGCGAAACTGCATTTCCAGTTTAGAGGGAAATGTTTCATCATCAAAGTGTGGAACTCTTTTAAAAGAAAGCCATTTCTCCAGTCATCAACATCAAATGAGCAAATGGGTATACATGCTCTCTCAAAGCAGACATCAGGCATTCACCTAATAGATGAACACACACACATGTAGCTCTTCTTACAGTAAGAGAGGTAAAAAGGATGTCAACACATTTCCATTTGTGGCACAACAATCCATATCTGGGTTTGATAAGCAGAGAGAAACTTAAAGGGATACTTCAGTTATTGAAACATGCATCTATAGTGACATTGGGTCATATATGTAGTCGAAATGTGATTTTTTTTTTCTTTCGATCGGTGCCTTCTTGACTGAGAAAAGGGAGAAAATGTTATTTTTAGCTCTTGTGATTGAAATACAACAACTCCCAGAATGCACAGCGCAACATTCAAGCGTACAGCATTGGCCCCGCCCCTAAACCATCTTTTCAAAGCAGCTTCTGAGATCTCCTCCCACTGTACCTACCCCCATTCCTCTGGGCTCCTCCAGCTGTGCCTTTTCAGAGTCTGCCAATACTGTTTATATTTCTGTTTTGCTTGTTTAGTTTCTTTGATACTTTTGTATATTTTGTAAATCATTTCTACACGTAGCTTGCAACATTTTTAGATGTACAGACCTGTTTATGGTCTGTCTACTCATCATTATCATATTGTCAATAGTTTCAGCAGATAACTTGTCGAACTTGTCTACACTCCTTCACCTTAATATAGACATCACTTAAGTTTCTTTTGTCTGTTTACTCCTCATTATAGTCAATAGTTTCAGCAGATAACTTGTCTATTGCACTGATGTTTGCTCTCTATATCAATACTGCTCACTTACAACTGTCATCACTGTTTTTTGCACATATTATATTGTTCTGTTTGTTACTAACATTGTGTGTTTGATGTCCTGTTGCTGTAACACCACAATTTCCCAGCTTGGGATCAAGAAAGTAAATCCATCCATCCATCCATCCATCCATCCATCGTTGTCTACTGTTTAGGATGGCACAATATTTTCTTTTGTTAATAAAAAAATAAACATCCCTGACACCCCAAGGAGATGACAAAGAACTAGCCGCCTGTGGCCTTGCCTCACGTCACCTTTTATCTTGGCCATAAAGTTGCAGTAGAACACAACACAAAGACTGCAGCCGACAGCCAGACACCACGTAGGTGAAACCAAAAAGGTGAAACCTTAAGGGAGCGAGGAAGACTGCGGAGAAATAAACCATTTACTTAATGATATGAGACGCCCATTTTCTCACTGCTGTCGCTAAACGCAAGTAGTACAGGTACTTCTTATCGAGTACAACGCCTGATAAAAAGCTGAAAATGGCACCAGCGTTGTCAGCCGTTTTCTAGTTTTTCTTCTTGTGCACTGGCTTCCTGTTTCGCTTAGCTCAACAGCCAATCAGAAATTCCGATCCCCTTTACACCAAATATGTCGGGGCCTTTACACCAAAGGTTGAGGCAAATTGAATTGAATTCCCCTTATCCCATCCAGTACTTTAATGAAGTATATGAAAAACTAATTAAATACCAAAGAAAGACATTATGATATTTAACGCAACACACAGCTTGACATATGTAGCAGAAAGACTGCAGTTAACTGCACAGAGAAGGCAAACAGCAAAACAGAGGCAGCTGTCGAACAGATACAAATATGTGTGGGATTCAAAAGGAATGGCAGACGGATGGTGAGCTGATAAATAAATGGTACAGAAGAATTGTACAGATCACTTACGAGACTTCTGGCCCCACACAGGTAGATGGAGCTTCCCAGAGGAGTAGTAAATAAAGCCCAGGACCAGCATGGGGCACAGGACGAACAGCAGCTTGTGTGTGGGCTTCATGTTCTGCAGTCATTCACATGGCACCATCCACGTCATCACCTGATAGGACACCAGGACACAGAGACAACATTTACTCATCCAAGAAACAACATATCTACAGTAGGTCAACAGAGACAGGGAAACTGACTTTCATAGATCAACAAAGTAAAAGCTTGTGCAAGAACATACAGGGAGGGAGGGAGGGAGGTGAGGTAAGGTGAGGTCAACATTTTGCATCAACACACCTGGACAAATTCCCTTGTACTCCGATTCTGAACACAGGTTGGAGGTGAAAGGGAGATTAAGAAAGGTAGGTTATTCCCTACAGGAGAAATATAACAAAACCCCTGAGAAAAACAACAGGCTCTCATTAAAGATCATTTTTGGTCTAATTCCACCAAAGCTGAAGGCATACATGTCGCTATATTTGTCGGGAGGGTCGTCTATGATGGCAAATGAAACAATAAATAATCAATTGTTGGCAGCAAAGCCACTTTTGTTTGTGGCAAGCCTGAGTAATCTTGCCTGGGTGGGAGATGCAAAAAGAAGAAGCACAAAGCAGAAGCTGAAAGTAGCTCTTTCTGTCTTTGTGTCACTAAAACGGTTGACTTCGGAGAGTTGATCATTTCTGCACACGGTCGCTTATCACAAGCTGTTGAAGCATCCGTTTGACAACCCTCTTTGCTGCTGCTTTTTTTTTTACATGTTTACAGGAAACCACACCCTAACTGCTCGAGATAAAATTACATCTATGATGAAAAAGAAGGCTCTGTGGTTTAGCTCTGAATAGTTGTAAGTTTATTCAGTCAAAAATGATGAAAAAATACCACTCTGTTTAATTCATCTGTCTTGTCAGTTAGCTTTACTTTACCTGTCTTAGGCATACGAGAACTGACTGTCTGCTTAGTACATAATGTTAATAAGCCAAACATGGCGCAGTATTGGCAATGAATCATGTCCAGTCAACGTGACGCCCGACAGCATACAAGACAATCCATTAGTCATCTGTGTGTCTGAGTGGACACGTCAAATCCTTCTTACCACCCTTAGTCCACTGTCATATGCGAAAATGCAACAAAGGACCATGACTGTTCAATTATTTTCAAATGTTAACTATTTTGATCTTAGCTTCACGTACAGCTTCAATTAAAAACAGGGTGTCCCTGAACACCACACACTGTGCTGCATTTCTTTGAAGTGACAAGTTTAACCCTTTAACTGCCTGCTCGACCAAATGGTTGAGCATAGTTTGAGTCACCATATTGCAATAAGAGGAGTGTCTAACTTAACACAAACTGATTTAGCCGTTTCTACCATTTGGTAGACGTATGCAAAGCTAAAGTAATCCACTGTGGAAGGCACTGTGGCTGTAAATGGTTGGCCACTCCCCTCCCCCCACCAATTAGGAACTCAAAACATGAAAATCATCAAAGACATTTTGACTTTTTTGATGAAAATTTGAAAGGAAAGAATCCTTTTTTTTTAACATGCTATTAGTGATGAAGGGCTTACTGAACATAAATGTTACTTGATAGCAGGAAAAAGTTCAATTCTAAATCTAATAATTTTTCATAAACATGTTCAACCAAATTGATTTGTCTCTTCATGGTGTGTTATACATTCATCTAATGTAATTAAAATTGACCATTTGCCATGAAATCTAATCCAATTGAGCCTTCGAGATCATCAATTATTGCAGAAATGAGAAATCATAATAAACATGAATAATCTGAAAAAAAAAATCCTCACTGAATGACTTTTGTAATTTTTTCATTCATATTATTTAGTGTTGTAAAAACAAAGCGTAAAGCTCGGGAAATCATAATTATCATAACTAATTCCCTTTAAACTAAATGTCACAAGCTGCAATGCTAATATTACTACCATTAATAAAATTTGTCACTTATAGGGAGTAATGATGACAATTTTTTTTTTCTTTTATTCAACAGACCCTTAAACTTTTGAAATATTGACCTCTACATCTCAAATGGTTGCGATGTCACTTGATAGTTATGTATGACATTACATACAAATACCATCCAACCTCTGTCCAAAGGGTGCATCAAGGTGGAGATGTCAGAAATGCAGTGTTTTCCTGTGTTTGAACTCAAACCTGGAATGCTTTGTAGCATACCATCAAAAGTAAATTGGTTTAAAAGCTCAAAAAGCATTAGCGCCGTTGCACAGATGAGGTGTGTTGAGGTGAAAGGTTGGAATTAGAATATTTTTTATGTTTTTGCCCGTGTTGTACTGTGCTCAAAGGTTTTTTCTAAGTTCAAATAGAAACCAGCAAGAATAGTTCAGTCAACCCAACACAAAGATCTTGTGCCACAAAAACCTCAAGTTTTGTTGCACTACTAAAGTTGAGCAGTGTTGTAAAGAAATGTTGAAGACATGCAAATGTTCCTTTGTTTCTTTTTTAGTTTTTGAACTAAACTTGAACTTTTTTTTCACATAGCATTCAATTACAAGTGCAATGATTCTGAGGATTTTGTGCTTTTGTACTTCAACATGGATTTAGCGAAGATGATTTTTTTTTTTTTTTTTAACAAATGCAGTATTTCCTTGTTTGATGTTCTACTTTCCTTTCTTGAAATTAAATCACCCTATTTTTTGTCACATACTTAAAGATATAAAGAGATGTCCAATGCCCTGTTGGTTGGTATTTGCATGTAATGTCATACGTAACCATCAACTGACATCTCAACCATTTGGTAGAAGTTAATATTTCAAAAACTAAAGGGTCTGTTGAATAACAAAAAAAAGATTGCCTTCATTACTCACCTAAGGCAATAAGAAGTGCAAACAAACACGTTTTCTATAGCTTTTTTTTTGGTGGGGTTGTTAAGGGGTTAAAAGAATATTCTACCCAGGGCATCAACATGTGATCTTGAGCACAGCTAGGGGCATGTGCAAATGAGGGACTGAAAGAGCTTCAGAGCAGGGAGTTGAGCTCAGATAAGACTGTAATACCTTTGCAAAACCATGCATTTCAAAAGAGCAGGTCCTAATCCACGAGGCAACAGATGCTATCCGCCAGTATACAGCTTGTTAATTCTTTATGCAATCCCTAATACAGGCTACAATATAATGCAAACTGTCAATAATATGTACTGCATTTTACAAACAAAACTATGTTAAATAGTGTGCCAATGCTTGAAAGGTAAACTGATGAACTGTCATGTGTTCAGGTTGCAGTTTAATGTTCAAACAAAGTCTCTCTAATGCCAAATAGTCACCTGTGGAATATATTTGAAAGCATTTACTGTTGCTTTTATATTATTGTTGAAATGTGTACAAACAAGCAGCTACAGCAGTCCAAACACTGGTTTTATTTCTCACTATGGATAATTCACGTGTTGCATGTGCACTTCTTATTGAACATTGTCAAACCCCTAACATATTTATGGGAGAAAAGCAACAAACAAGGTCACAAGTAGGAGAAACTAAAGTGTACCCACAAGCGCACCTCGTCCCATAATACAATGTTTTAACTCACTACGTCCTATAGTAACATGTTCCGACAGTAGCAGAGTCTTTCCGCTTAAAACACACTCATTTCATACAGTTAAAGCACTGTGTTTTACAGGTTTGTCGAATGATTACTTGTTAACATTTCGGTATACCTTGCTGTCACGTGACGCAACGAGTTGCTGCTAACTGTGTTCAGTGGCTAACGAAATAAAATAACAATAACGGAAGGTTTTTTTGTTTTGTTTTTTTTAACTCACGTAATTCAAAGATGTAACTTAGAAGTACAAATCTTTCCAGGTACAATGTGTCCCACCTTTTACTGGAGGGGTTGTAGTACCTGGGAAATGCTCCGTTCACACTTTAATTATTAAACGAAGAGACGCACATAACTAACGGTTAACGGTCTTTTGCAAACAAACAGAAAATCAACTTCCAAACATCGCGCAGCTACAGTTAGCTCAGGCTAGCTCGTCGCTATGCTAACAACGCTACGTTGGCACAGTGGGAAAATTGCCTTGATCCCATCGGCAGGCCTGCAGCGTAAAAACACAGCAGCGCTGGTTAAGAATGTTTGTGGTCAGACATGGGCTTGAGCAGACGCAGTCAGTGGCAGAAACAGCCCACACATGGAGGATTTATATTAGCATTTTAAAAACAACGAGTCTACAAAAGACACCTTTGAGGTTAGGAGAACACACTACCAACGGTTTGCCAAAAATTAACCAACCACCACCATCATCCCTGTCGTTCAAAAAAATACGGCGTAGAAACGGTTTCTCGTCATTTCCAGGCAATGAAAAGGATGGTAGACGTTACCTTTTCTTCTCTCTTTCGAGTCCACGGGTTAGAGACGACACCAGTCTCAGTGTAAATAACGGATAGGTCGATAAAACAACGGCCGCGTTCTCCCTCGTCTCCAAGCCATATTGATGAAAACCGTGAAAGTACCCTGCGACCACTGACTGCGTGTTTTTCCTTTTACTGTCTGTCTGTCTAAGCAGCTCGACTTCACACGAAGAGTAAGTGTGAACGAAGCACCCCCCTCAATCTACATTATCAACATCAGCAGCAGCAGCAGCTCAAGGGGTCTACAGTCACAGTCACATGAGGTATCACTGACTTATGATGCCCCCTTCTGTTTTAACAACAGAGTTTAGATGAAAGCACCTTCTCATCCGCTTCTTCCCTTGGTGTTGTCGCATTGTTGAAGGTTTTGGTTTTGCGCTTAGACAATATACATTCACGCCCTGTGTAATAACAGTCTGTGGTCGGCAGCAAAGCGATAATGTACGTCTCTGGAGCTTGTTGAGCTGGCTGCCCCACAGTGTGATGCAATGTGCATGGTCAGCAATATTTTTTTCATCGGCTGTGCAGGTTGAGAGGCATGTTTTTTTAATTTATCACGTAGCCTGGTTGAATTTGCTGGCACTTTACATTATATGCAAGTCTATTTATCCAGTACCCAGCACACACTTGGCATCATTGGTAAGGTATACACTTCTTTTTTAAACCTTTGAGCAGAACATGGCTCTTCGGTGAACAGAGATCTGCAGAGAAAGTGAGAAAGAAAGAAATGTCTAGAGAAAGACACATAGAGCTACACACAGCAGCACAAAGAAGAACAGAGACAGACATATAGCGAGCCAAACATAATAATGCTTGGCTAAAAGTATGACTTGTGTTATAAGTAGCAACTTGAATAATATGTCTTATATTAATAACTTGGTATAAAAGTAGTTCATATCTGATTAATTTAGACAACATCCTGGAACAGTCAAAGCCGGGTTTGAACGCTTCTGTCTTTTCAGATAGTCCTCTGTAAAACGGATTGTTCCGAATTGATCTAAATCCATATCCAATACTCTTTCAACAGACTCTAATCCAACCTTCCCTTTGAACTACTTTGGGGATTTTTCTTTAAAATGTTAAGCTTTTTAAATTACACTTAAAATGCTACAAATAATCATTAATGACATCATTGTAAAGCCTCTTTGCTCCTTTATTCAGTCTTATAGTGTTCCCACTAACAGTACTCATTGAGCAGTTTGCCACACTGTTTTAGTGGAAGTTTCTATTACTGTGATGTCTGAGTTTGCTTTGGTTTTAAATTAAGTTGAAGAAAAGTTGAATTTGTCTTTGTTAAATCGAAGAACCAGTTATGGTAAGGTAACTTTATGTGTACCCATAGGTAGATGGGTCTTCCTCTTACCTAAAACCTTATTTTTTCACTGATAAGGTTCCCGGTCCTTACTTTGAACCTCTCCCTTGGATCTTCCTACAGAAGTCAGATTTAAATCTTTTTATATGTGTTGTAAGACACCTTTATGACTTATGTGAATACGGTTTGTTTTATAACTCCTGACAGTGAAGTCATTTTTAAAAATATCTGCTGAATAGTCAAGTGCCTTGTGTTTACTCGTCATTCTTTGATTAAACCAAGCTTTAGACAGAAGGATATTAAGTTTATTGAAGCAAAATAGCTTAAGCTAATGATCATGACATTTGTAAAAAAAAAAATTAAAAAAAGGTACAAATACCCCCCCCAGCCATAACTCCACACTGCAAGCCTGACATCAAAGATATGTGCCATGCAGACCTCAGTGTTGAAGTTTGTACATTCGTTTAAACAAGCTGAATGATCATTTCTTGTAACCGCCTATTTCTCTTAAACCATAGTGATCTTGAAAATGTAGCTATTTCTGATTTCAAATGCACTTTTGAAGTAGAAGTAAAATACAGTGGGTTTTTCTAGACATATAGCTGGTGGAACTGGGACAGGAGGAGATCGTGTGCATGCAGACACAGGATCTCTCAGACGATTATGAGCTCGATCCATCATGTGATAAAGTAGAGCCTCAGGGAGACCTTTAGGCTTAGATTGCTGTCGTCTGCTGCTTAATGAGGTGGCAACAACAGGAAGTCCCATTACAAGAAAACAGAAAAAAGTGCTTTACATGAACTTAATAGCAACACAGTAGATGGTGGGTTGTTGCTCAAATGTGGAATGAGGAAACACACTGGATATACAGTATGTTGTATATCTGCCTATTGGGCTTAGAGCCTGTAATAAAGTTTATATACTTCTGATCTTTTCTTCTTTAACTTGATTTAAGCATCATTAGCAATGTGATGCTACAAAACAGTTCTGCAAAGCCAGAAGAATGACATTGTAAAAAGTGCAATCACAATGTAGGAGTGGACTGATGTAGAATTTCTTAGCTTATATCAATAAAACAAGTACTTTAAATAACAAAGTGAAACAAATCACCAGAGTCAAAGTGGGGGATAGTTGTGCTTTATCTTTTATTCTATTCTTATCAGAGAAGTCTCCTCCTTTTCTCTTGGCTGTGAAAAGGCCACTTATCAACTTTCACACCCTCAGACATCTAGACTCTCTGTCTCTGTCCCGGAAACAAAAACACATACATCCTGTTCTTACATCATCGCGAGTTGTATGTGTTCATGCTCAGACTCGATGCTTAAATATTGTGCCTGTTGCTGTTTAGGGCTGCAGGAACATCTGCAAAAATGTAGCAAAGGAAGTGGAAACACAGCAGGCAGGTTGTGACAAGTACTGTGCATACACTGCCGGAGGAAAAGACAGGTGATTAGCCTTGGGTTAAGGTCTCTGCTACACAACACTTATCATTGCACATGATCTGATTTAAGACTTTACTGCACCAATCTGCCAGATTTCTAGTTGCTGTTTCTCTTGTATTCAGACGTATTTATTTAATTCACTTCACTCAAAGCCAGTAGCCATTTCTCCCGAGCGTCATGCTCAGAGAGGAAAGCTTGCATGCTTTTTAAGTGTATTATTGCTGTGTCCGATGAAAATGTAATAAAAAACAGGGAATTTAGACAAAACAAGTGAGGACCTTAGTTAAAATGTCTTCCCTCTGACTTTTTAAGTACACAGGAGCACACAGAGTACCTAAAGCGTTAACTCACTTTGGTAATTCCTGTTGTCACCAACCTGCTGTCAACCTTTATTCCGACTGTGGGCTTTGTAGTCCTCTCTGTTGTTTCGTAGCCCTGAATCCAGCTCAGATGTGACCACCTTTCAATGGAGACGTGTGAAAACCCCATATGGACCTCCTGTTCATGGACAAATAGCTCATGTCCCCTCGTGAGGTGCTTTGGGTAGAGGTCCACTGTCTCTGATAATGATTAATTGGAGAGCAAACAGCTTTTGAGTACATTGCCAGATTCAGACAAATAAAACTTAATTCACAGTAAAGTCACAGTCAGAAGAAGGGAAATGAGAAATACACAGGGGAAGCAGTGAGAGAAAATGGTAACAAAGGGAAGTAAGTGATACTTAGAACTCCTTTCTATTGGACTTTGACATGCAAACTCTAGTAAAACGTTTGCGCTTTAAAAAGTTGTAGCTGTCCTTAAAAAAAAAAAAAAACACCCACTGTTCCACAGTAATCAGTTGTTACATTAAAAAATGTTCAAAATCATTGATATAATCATTTTTATTTATTTAAAGTTTATTTGATGGGGACATAGCAATTACACTGGACAAACCAGATGCATTGATTTAAGTGTTTTAGCACATGTGCATGTGTTTGCAACGCGGCTTTAAAAGCAGATCCTTTACTGTTATTAGCACGGTTGAACTCTTCATACGTTTTACTAAGAAAGAAAGGTTTCCTGTTTTTGAAAGCGACCCACACACACACACACGCACACACACACACACACTGTGTCTTATCAGATCGAGCATCACGTTACCAAATGTTGGTACAGATATTTTGACTGAGCAGTTCATCTACTGTACATTACAAACTCGTATGTTTTTAAAAGAGTTGGCATCTCAGTCATGTAGACAAACATTATTTTGATATCAAAAACCTTGAGGGAAGAAACTAAACTTTAAGGTGAGAGTACTTGTGTAATGCCTGGATTACTTTATCTTACCAACATAGCTTTCTGTACATTGATTACAGAAAACCCAGAAACCCCATGTGACTACTTTCTTGTCATGTCCTTCAGAAAAATGTTATACGTTGTGAAATTAAATGTATAGAATACTATTTGTAAAGAAAGAGTTGTAAAGGTTGTCATGGTTTGGTTTGTTTTATTTCAGTGTTTTGAGTTCTGTTGTATTAATTCTCTAGTGTTGCCTCTTGTGAGTTTTTTAGTTCAGTCTTCAGTGTTTCCTGTTTTAAATTGTAGTTCTGGTCTTCAGTGTTGTCTGGTTTCCTGCCTCTGTGTTTCCCTCCTGTCTTGATTACCCTGATTGTCCTCACCTGTCTCATTAGTCTCACCTCTGTCTGATTACCCCTGTCTATTTAGTCTCTGTGTTCCTTCCCTCGTGTTGTCAGTTTGTTGTAGTTTGTCGGTTGAGTGTCATGTGTTGTCTGTGTCTAGTTTGTCTCCCTCTTCTCCCTGGATTATTTTGGTTTGGGTTTTCTGGATTTATTATTGAAGTAAGTTTGTTTTGCTTTTGTTCTGCCACTTGGTTTTATTTTGTTTTTCTTCTCGTTTGGACATTTTGGATTATTATTTGAGTGAGTTTTGTTTTGCCTTTTGTTTAAATAAACCTTTTTGTATTTTTACCAGCAATTGGATCCTCCTCCCTGTTTTTCTACTGGTGTCCGTGACAAAGGTTAGAATATAAGCCAAAGATGAAACCATGTAATTTTTAAATACAACATAAGGCCACTGAGAGTAATTGAAAATGTTGAGGTCAAAGTATTTAAACGGATGCCATGTTTTCTCAAAAAAAAGTTTCATGTTTATCATCAATTTGTATTATGCTATTTAAGTTGGTTATGATCTAAGTAGTGGATTTAGTCTATAGGTGGACATTAAGAATGCAAAACGCAGCCTTTTAAGCTAGTTACTTTGCTAGTTTCACTAGCAGGACTGTTGCCAGAAATATTTAACTTCAGGCTTAAAAATTGAGTACCATCAATCGATGGCCAAATGTCCACTTTATGTACAGTATATGGATTTCAGCGAGCCACACAGTCCTCTCTTGCTGAGGGTGAAAGACAAGGTAAATGGCTCTCCACATTTATTTTCTGTCTAATTGAGTAATTTAACAAAGTGTTATTTTTGGGACTGAAAGACCTGGAATGTGGACCGGTTTTTAATGAGGTGTTTAAGAAAAATGAAGACTAGTAATACAGAGATTACACCTGTAGCAGTGCAGAGTTTAGACATTTCTCGAGGTGTTTCTACTGATAACGCTGCTAAAAACCAACAAATAACAGCTGCTCACTCCCTCATTCTTTTTAACTTATCCTTTGTAGCATTTTTTCACTGTAAGACACATGTAATTCTTATTTCAAATGAAGCCACGGTGTCACATTTGTCTTACTGATTTTTTTTTTTTTTTTTCAAAGAAACACTTTAATTATTAAACACTGGAGTCTCTTCTACTTATACTGTAACACTGTGCTCTGTGAATAAATTGACTGTCATGTCTAGTGAAGCAGAAACCCCCTTAAATACCTCCTGTGACAGAAGAACCCATTTCTTTTGTTGTGCGACCACTAAATCTAGTTCGTTGGTTTTTGGGTTAGAAGCTCAGTGAACTCTTGATTAACACCAGCGTCTGGAGATCAGACATCAATAGCACAAAGTAACCTGAGCTCTGTCACTTGACTACCACGTGACTGGTGTGAGGCTGCAGACAATATAACCTGACAAACTGAGAGACCCGATACTGAGTGAGAGCAGCTCTGGCATAAAAAACAACTTTCAAGTTCCTGCTGCTTTTATACTTCTGCTTTAAAATATGTTTTCATTAATATTCATGCCTGTGTTAATGATTTGACCTGCCATTTGGGGAATAAAAAAATGGACATCACTTTTTAAGTTCATTTGATGAACAATTTTCTACAAACTGATTATGCATAGTAAAAACTAGATCTTTGAGTAAGTGATAACATGTTTTGATGTTGAAAGTGCTCTGGTTGGGGTTCATATGACGAGTGCTTACCTTGCCTGCTACTTGACTGGTTTTGGCTATATACAGAAGAAGGCAGTGTGAAGATTAGATAGATAGATGGATACTTTATTGATCCTGAGGGAAATTCAAGGTTGTTGGGTTTTTTTTTTAAGCTAAAAAGATTAAAAGAGGCAGGAACTATCTGACTTTAATGCAGTTCAGTTCCCACTGTTATTCCATCAGATGACGATCATTAATCATTGACAATTATTAATTTCAATGAGAAGACAACTGTGGCAAACAAGGCACTCCTAAACTTTATATCTCCAATCTGACTTCATTATTGTTTTTCAGGTTGCTGACTGGACTGTAAACAATTTGCACACCAAAAAAATCATAGGCACATTTGACAACACTGATCCATGTCAAAGATGGTTGGGCACTTCAAAACAACTCTAAGCTCGCACAATCTTTCTTTGTAGACATTCAGACTGGACTGTAAGAAGTGTCCACAAATCATCAGCTTCAACACTTCCAGACAAGGTGAGACCCTTCGATATGATCTCAAGTCTAATTCATACACTTCAGTTAAATTTGAAAACCTTACAGCTGTTGCTGCTTCTTGTTTGTATGTGAACCCAGAACAATGCAATGTCAGGTTAACTACAACTTTGTGTAGCCTTATGCATTTTACCAACGGCAACAATAACACCATTAGTTAATAAAAATATCGGAATCAGTGTCGGCACGTATGTTGAATGGAATTGGATCGGAACTGAAAAAAATGTTGATGCCTCTCTAAAAGCAAGATAAGCATTAATTTAGAATTTAATTGTTTGCCTCCTGAATTCCTATTCCAAATATTTATGCTACTTGTATCTCTGTTTTGGTCTCAACCAACAATTGAGAAAAACATGTAGCAGTGACTTTAAAACAGCTAAGAACTTTACTCATTGACTTTGTAGAAGATATCCCTATAATGCCATGGGTATCATATTTGATACATTTCTAAGACCAATTGCATCACAATATGGTAAAAAGTTTGCTCAAAACCCTTTTGTAAACAATCTGATACTTGTCTTCTGCCCCCTAGGGGAAAACCATTGTATTACAATAACTTTGACAAATTACCAAAATGGCTGAATCCTATCATTCCCCAGTTGGTTGTGTCAAGGAGAAACTTATTGCTATTTTGAAGACTTTATGATGAGATTTTCTTTTACATATTTACTGATATCCTAAAAGGGGCATTTACTCTGTTGACGCAACATATAATTACTTCTTTTATTGCATTTTTGTTTATAGAAAAAACATGCAGATGTTTGTATCAAATTTGACACAGCAGGTGAAAAGGGAAATTGAGTGATAAGTCATTTTCCTTTTTTTCTTGGTGCAATATGCATTATGTCTACCACAGTGCAATGTTTTGATGAATCGATTACACAAATTACATGTTGAAATGTTTAGAACAAATGATTGGACTCAAAATTGATAAAACTATGTTGTAGATGGCTAAAAAGAATTACTGTACAAAAGATGTCCTGGCCTTCCTCGATAGAAATTTGAGCGGCATAGAGGACATTCTTGCTCACCACAAAGAAAAGAAAAGGATTGAAATAGGAAGCGGTTTGAAAAAACAAACATCAGATGAGATGCCAAGGAGAAAAGTTCTTGTGAATTGCGTGTAATGCCTGATGTATCAAATGTGATACAAACAAAATAAATATCTGCAAATGATGTTTGTTTTTTATTTATTTTTACATTTTGTTAAAGGGCAAAATAAAGACTTCACATTCCAAAAAAAATAAGAATTTCCTTTTCTAAGAATTTGGTCTGTTTTAGTTGAGATTTCTGTTCTGTTGTTTAAGTTCTCCCTTTTCTGAGTGTTTCTTGTTTCCCTGTGTGTTAATGTTTCATAGTTTGGTCATAATGTTACCTGTCTTGTTTTTTTAATTGCTGAGCATGGTCCATCGTCCAGCCTCTGTGTCTTGTTGGTCTCACCTGTGTCTATTTAGTCCCAGTGTTCTCTTCCTTGTGTTGTTTGATCATTGAGTTGAATGTCCATTCATGTTTGCGGCTTGTAAATTCCTGTGTTTTACCCTTTGGATTTTTTACTCATTGAATAGTATATTTTTGTTTTGATTTCTGGTTAGATAAATATATATTTTTGTTACATCAACAATTGGTTCCAGTTTCCTGGTTTTTCACCAGCCGTGACAGTTGTAGGTTTAAGGATCAGTAAAGAAATAACATGTTTTGCTTTGTCTACAGGAGAAACTAAAACCTACACAGTGTGAACATACCAAATGTAATTGTTTTAAGAAAAACAGAAAAAACAACCACTGCAGATGAGGCGATAACAGAAATCAAAGGAGAGGTCATTAAAATGATTTGGTTCACAGATGACTCACAATGTTCATACATTTACAGTTAATAACGGGTACAAAAGGTTCGAAAAGTTAAATAAATCTTTCTGAACACTTACATTGAAGCTTCTTTTTGTTTCCTCACATGTTTATGCAATAAATGAGAGCGCTGCCATCTGATCTGAGGGATGAAACTGAAGTGACTGGAAGAGGAAACTGGCACGTCCCTCAGATGAGTCACATGCCCTGTCACGATATACCCGTCTTATCTCTATTACAAACATTCCTTGTGATGCTTCATCAGATTGGTGTTTAAAAAATTTCCAGTTTAAAACGCTCTTTTTGTCGTCTTGGCTTTCTCGACCAGGTGTGGTTACTATGAACAAAGGCAACATTTATCAACAGTAAAAACCGTGGCATGCAACAAAACCAGAATATGCCAGCAGGCAAAGACCTGAAAGTAAAATAGGTGAATAACTTTTTTTAAAGCGTCCAAGGTGTTTGTTCTCATCATTACAGATTAGGAGGAAGTGAGAATGGGAAATCCTAACTAAAGATACACTTCAACTGTTTTTCAACCACATAACTACTATTAATACTTGCAATATCTCCTGCTTTATGTACAGCCAGGATAAACAGAAAGTGAGTTCACCCAAAGCGTGTTTCCTTTTCAGGCCTTTGAGAACACCTCCTGAACCCAGGGAGCTAGTGGGTTTCATCCTCCTCATTCCACAGGGATGGGTTTATTCTTTAGAAAATACAGATGCAGATCATTTAAAACAAGTCAGCATAGATTGTATTTGTTCTCATGTGCTGCATTTATATTACTGCATATTGTTCCAGGTTAGTAAATGTCAAAGGGAAGAAATAAACTCCCTCAGCTGTCCACAGGTCCTTCTGAGTGGATGGACTGACAAGAGGAAAACCATAAAGTTATAGTAACAGTTATTTGAATTAACTGTCTTGATTAATATCCACAAGGGCAAGTTATGTCTCAACATTGATGTACATTAAACTGCTTTAAATTAATCAACCTATTTTTTTATATTATAGACCAGGGGTAGCCAACCCTGGTCCTCGAGGGCTACTATCCTGCATGTTTTAGATGTCTCCCTCTTCCAACACACCTGATTCAAATGATTAGGATTGTTATCAGGCTTCTGCAGAGCTTGATGATGAGATAATCATTTGAATCAGGTGTGTTGGAAGAGGGAGACATCTAAAACATGCAGGATAGTAGCCCTCGAGGACCAGGGTTGGCTACCCCTGTTATAGACTGTATATCCATATATCATGAATATAAAAAAAAAATCCTGAAAAAATTCAGGAAAATTTTATTCTTCATCACAACCTTGCTGACTGACATCCTGTGTGTTTGTCTTTTGTGGATGGTTATTGTTCATCTTTTGGTGTTATTTAGTTCTTTGGATTTTTTACATTTATTTTTTTTTTTCTCCAATTCCTTTGAGCCTCTTCTCTGACAAGTTACACAAGAAAACCACAACTGATGAACCAGAAATTAAATCTCATCATTTCCATACAAAACCAGCATAAAGGGGTTTTTAAACTAAAGTTAAATGGATAAAGTCAAAATGTAGCAAAAGTTAAAAACTAATAAAACATTCACAACCATATAACCTGATCTGAAAAGCAGCTCTACCTCAGAATCCAGGGCCCATATTCACACACTGCAAAAACCCTCAGAAAGCTCATCACTTTGCTCCTAAATCATTCCTAGGCTAATAATCCTTGCTTGGACTCTGGCCAAGGCAGAGACAAAAAGAGTTATTTTAGTGTGGAGGCGTGGTTGACCCCGTTGTTACATTATTTTCAGAAACTGTAATAGATTAATCAAAAGAAGAAAGAAAGAAAAAACTGGGCGAGAAAAAGGTCAGACATTGTGAAATTATGAACACTATGAAATGATGTCATCTGTGAAACGTACTTACACATAGCATACACAATGTTTAAAAGCAGATGCTCACTTATGCAACAGCTTCCTCACATGCTGATAGTTATATCACCATGAAGAACCTTCAATAGTGATTGGAAGCATCCTCTGGAGGTAACCACATGTAGGGAAAAACAAATGTTTGTTCTGTCTGTTCAGCCCACCTACGAGTCAAACATATTCTTCACAGTGTTTGAAGAATATTTCATTTTCTCCTCAGCTTGAGAAAGTCCTCACTACTCCGAACTGTTTTAAACTGTAGGAGCTCTCGCAGCAGCTCTCAACATGCTTTGTGAATAACTTTCATCTTTACAAGGATCTAGTCTAAATGCTGAGAAAATGTCCTGATTCTTAGAGTTTTCATAGAATGTAGTCACGAGGAGCAACTCTTAGTACTTTGTGAATAATGCCTCAGATCCCCTTGAACTTTTCTACCCCAAAGATATTGACATGACACATAAACAAGGACTCTACATGAAAAGGATCCTCTTACCACGTTTTTTATTTGAGATCAAACTATAACCTGGTTACAATGTTCATCTCTTAAGCTAACTTTCATCAAGAACACACAAAAATATCTAAATGTCCCGTGGCAGGAGGGAACAATAAGTGCTTTTTGCTTTGAGAGCGACTCCACCCACACAGGCATTCACACCGTCCAATCCCGAAACAGGAAAAGTGGGCCTGGAAGTTTAAACAGGATGTCTGAAAACCTTTCAATATAATAAATATAAATACATCTGAGGTTTTCTACAGACTGTGAAAAGGACATGACAAAAATAGCTTTGTTTCAAACTCAATGCACTGGCATAAATAAAGTGTAATAATAACATTAATTACAGGAGTTATGACAAAGCTTCAAGAAAAGCAAAGCGTGCCCGGCGCTCTAAAATGTAATGCTCAGGCCCTTTACCAGCTTTCTTCTTTCTTCACAGTAGACGCACAGAGTGTAAAGTACAATCTGCAGATGTGTCAGAATGAGACATTAATTTCTTTGGGGACATCAACTCAAAGAGTTCTGGATGAATCAAAAGTTTTGATTCAAATTGTTGTGATCTCCAGCTAACAGGATGAAACTTTTCAGTTCTGCCTTTGTTGAAATACACAAAAAAAAAAAACCTAATGCTTTCTTTAAAACCCGAATTTATCCTGAACACTTATTTCTTCACTGCAAAATATTTGATCAATTATAAAAAAAATATATATATATGAATAACAGAGATAAATTACTTCAAAGAAGAAGAGAAGTAGAATTCCTGTGCTGGGTGTGATGTGTTGACAGCTGCTATATCATGGTGGTATAACATCTGCTGCAGTAAGACAGCCCAGCCTTTTCATATTAAATAATTAATTGATGGCTTCTTGCTGAAAAACAATGAAGAAAATGCAACGGTGGAAGGAAATATAAACCAAAGTGATATAAATGAGAAATGGATGTCTAAAAATATAATAATTCAATGCACACAAAAGTCTCTTAAAGTCCCAGCCGTAGTTTATAAAGATGAAGCCTGACAGGTAGTGGAAGGAAGAAGAGGAGTTGAGGGTGTGTTGGTCATTCCTATCAGTCGTAGCAAGAAGAACAGAGAAGCCGGACCAAGAAGAGAGGAGGTGGTGCTGCACCTCTCTGTGGCGAGGAAGAGAGGAGGAAAGCAGGAGGGAGAAGAGAGAGAAACAGAGAGGAATGGACGTCACTCCATGATGGCTCTGTAAATGACGGGTTCGATGTAGTCCTCTCTGTATCGGGAGTTGATCACTCGTTGCCTCTTCGAGGTCTCTTTGACTTCGTTCTTTGTGAAGATCTCAAACCGCATGTCGGACGCCACAGACTGAGGAGCAAACACAGGATTGGAATGAGAAATGAGCACTTTCTGATCTAGACAACAACAACAAAAAAAAAGTGGCTAGCGGTAGGTTTTGTTAGCACAAGATGGTTCAAAGACACTCTGATGAGATCAAAGAGTGCAGGGTACCATGCGGGACTTGACACGTTTGGGCAGATCCTCATCCGGAGTGTAGAGGTCTTCTCTCTTCACAGAGATTTGTGAACCGTCTTCAAACTCCACCTTAGTGTCACAAACACACAGAAGATGAAAAGTTAAACCATTACTTTACAGTCAGCCTGCTTGAGTTGTGTCTTATATATTATCACAATGCAGCACTTACTACTACGAACAATTTGCCAGCAGTTGTCACATCATTATTTCTATCTAACCAAGCACAGAACTCAAATGGAGGAGACACAGTATTCAGTAAGCACCAGGGGACAGAGACAGATGCGGGGAGCTTTACCAGGTACATCGGGATGGAGTGTGATGCCACAAACTTGGCTCCATATATCAGCCCGTCCGTCCATCGCACTTGAACAGCGTCGCCTTCAGCAGGTGGGCCGAGCCGGACGCAGTCACGGTTCTGTTGGAAGGCAGTGTGAAAGGTGAACTCAAGGCACGTAGAAAAAGAAACCTAAGAAATGTAAGAAAGGGAACAAAAGAAATAAGTGCTTGACTGGAAGCTAATTCATCACCTCGATGTCCTCGGGGAAGAGGTTATCGCTGTAGGAGCCGTCGTCGAACACGACCTCGTAGAAGGTGGCTGTGGTCAGCTCCATCAACTCGCTGTGGTAGTAACGGCCGTTTTTGTGCTTGCAGATCACCCTCTGCCCCGCCATCAGCTCTCGCATGGAGGCCTTGTTACGCTAGGAGGCAGATATGGAGACTTACTGTGAAAAAAGGAGTTTATGGCCCCTCAGCATATAAGCAAATAAGTGGAGCAATAAGCAGCACAGGTGTAAAGAGACAATGCAGCCAGGGTCTGTCTTCTGTTAGGAACAAACCAATATTGTGTTTGATACTGTTCTTCTTTGTGTAAACTTCCAGCTGCTGCTATAGTGCATTTTATTCCACAGTCAAGCCCGGACTTGTCGTCACATAGTCTTACACCATGACAGCAAGAATCCCCAGAGCGTGTTCTTGCATAACATTGTCTGCATATTTCTCGACATGACCATACAGATGGCTGTCTCCCCCGATTATAGAATCACAGCAGCATGAAAAAGTAAGTTACAGAAGTAAGAATCCCTCTGGTTGTTTAAGACCAATTTGCATCATGGCTGACTGAGCAGAAGCGAAAAGAGCTGGTAGTTGACGTACAGGAAGTGTGCGCCTTCCTGCACATAACGGATAAAACACAGCTAGTTTACCTCAGGTATGACGGGCGTCCGGTGTCTGTGGCAGGTGATATAGACTATGAACGGCCAGTCGTCTGGGTGCATGAGGACACCAGCTGCCTGGGCACAGGTGGGGTGAAACGCGGTGGAGCAGCGTCCATTGGAGCACTGGACGCAGCATCCTTTCAAGTCTCGCTTCATCCGTTTCCTGCAGTACGCACACTTCTACCAGAGCAACGCATGTTTGAAAGGGGCAGTGTGGGGTCAAGAGGACAAGTCAGGAGTAGGTGAAGTGAAGGAAGTAGAGAGGAAGGAAAGGAGAAGAAAGGAAACGAGCCGAGTGAGGAGGATGAGAGGGAGAAAGAGAGAAAAATGTCAGAAGAAGCACAAATACAGGCAGACCCAGACGGGAACTGGGTCAAAAAGACCTTAGAGGGACGTGACGCAACTTCCATTTGATTTCTCTCAAAGTGAGACCAAGGTCAGCACGGTAAAAAAAACACAGAGACAACTGTAGTGATTTTTGTCCTGATTCATTTCCAAAAGCCTGTTGAAAGGTGACTCAAACAGAAGTCAGGAGAGACGACTAAACTGTCCTTCACATTCACTTCAAGTTAAAGTTCTTTGTTCTGCAGTTCAGTGACCTTTTTTTTTTTCTTCATAAAATGCCATCACAGCTGAAACGGTAAAAAGCATTTTTTTCCACACACGTTCAGGGGCGAGAACGAGAAGTGAAACTGAGCAGGGACAGCCGAAAGGCGCCAACACCAGTTTCATCACGGTGAACATTTAACCGTCAGTGGAAACAACAAGCAGAGGTCATCTGAGAACAGCTCTGTTTGTCATGAAGTCTGTCTGACTGAGGGTCAACACGTGCTTCATCATGTTCTCATCCTCTCTTTAGTTCATACTGTCAATCATGTTGAACGTATTTACTAGGATGTGTGAAAACAGCTAATGATTAGTCGAACAACAGCAAACAGAGGGGCCCCGCTTAAATCACGTCGCATCAACAGTGACGTCCATTTGAACGGCTGCACTTCAGGTCTCAGTCAGACCAAACGCAGGGCGCCGTGTCTGCGCCCGGTCTTACCAGTCTGAAGCGGGGCAGTGGGATGGCGGAGAGGTCGACAGGACACCGCTCAGTGATGTTGACAAAGCGAGCTTCCAGCACAGTGATGGCACACAGCACATGAACCCACCTGTGACAAAAGCAAACATGGTGTAGATAAAGACCAGTTCAACGTTCAGGGAAAAAAATTGTACAGCCAAATGTTAGTGAATTCTGAACACAGAGGCTCGTTCTTTAAAAACACATATAATGGTTTAATGAGAAACTCTTTGTGTGACTCTGGTGAATTATTCGAAAAAGAGAAAAAAAAGGAGTCAACTGACATTCATTTACACTGTCGCACATGAAGCAAGACTGGACACAAGTCTGACTCAGCACAAACAGAAAAAAAACAAACACAGCTGTGGGTTTGTCTACGGAGACCAAATAGAGGTACAACATCTGTTGTGTACCAAGCAGTCAGACATACGCCTGTTTAGTAAATATCATAAAGCCATCAATAATACTTTCTCCATATCTCCACCTTCACATGAAATAATAGAAATAGAACTGAATCCTCTGGAAAATGAAAATGTAATGAAGCTAAAAAAAATTAAAAAATAATTCTCCCCCACAATGTTTTCCATGATATGATGATCTTTAAGAAGTGTTAAAGACACTTTTAAAGGAAATTATAACATTAACAAATACAATTACAGCTGGGCTGATTTGTCAGACTAACAGGATAATAGATCTAAAGTCATAAAAACCCACCCACTATTATTTTTCAAAACACGTAAAGAATCTGATTGAACGTGTCGTTTCCAACTCAGGGACAAGCCTCGTCCATTTCCACTCAACAAACACGATAAAACTTCAACGCTTCTGATCAAGGTACAATTTACTGAAGGTTAAGGACATGAAGTTGTTGTGACTGTCAATATTATGCTCTTTACTTACTTGTCATCGTTGGCTCGCTGCAGAGCTCCACCTCTCAGGGAGCACAGACAGCAGTCCTGGAGGAACAGACACAATGTGGTCATCTTTAAAATGGTGACTCTGGAAATGGACTCTTTTGTTCTTAGCCACCAGAGAGGCACTGACTGCAATTTCTTTGGTCGATTTCAATTTTTGACTTGGTCTGACCTGACTGTTTCCGTTCTCTTTTTTCCTTTTTTTTTTTTTGGCGTTTTTATGCCTTTATTATAGAGGGAGGAAAGTGGATAGAGTCGGAAGGGGGGAGAGAGTGGGGAGAGACATGCGGGAAATGGGCCACAGGCCGGACGCGAACCCGGGCCGCCCGCGCGCGAGGACTGAGCCTCGATAAGTGGGATCGCGCGCACTGCCGCTGCGCCACCGGCGACCCCCTGTTTCCGTTCTCAAAAGCACTTTTAATTCACAGCAAAAACAAAAGACTTTTGGACCTTTTTTTATTTTAGGTTCTTAACAAAACACTGACTGTTTACTGCAGTAAAAAGTTGTAATATACAAGAGGTATATACAACTGGAATATAAAGGAGAAGACATCAGGTGCCAAGCCACAGCTTATATTTTTTCATCGTATGTTCCTGCAGCTGAGAGGGGGGGTTGGCTGTGCATGTGCTACCCTGTTGGTCATTTTGGTATTAAATTGTCCTGACAATAATAGTTCATCAATTGCATTCTTTGCCTTTACAGTCCACATTACAGAACTATTTAAACAGCCACTAGTAATGTAACTCCATCAAATGAAATGATCAGACTCTCACCTTTCTGCCTCGCTTTCTCACTGAACAGTCAAGAGGTGTGATCATGTTCAATATTCATCAGTAATATTTCCTGCCAACTAAGTGATCCTTCTGACATCAGGTTAAACATTTGAATAAGCTGAGAAACATTTCAAGTCGGTTTCAAGTTTAAAGTCAAGCGTGCTCACTGCTGGTCAGAAGGTGTTTGTGGTCGCACTGGGCGACATTCCCAGAATGTTTCCCAACGACTGTCTATTGTTCTGAGCGGACAGGAATGTTGAAATCAATGGACAGTTGAAGATACGTTTTTAAAAACAATGTTAAGAAAAACAACGTCTTCAAAAAGGAAGGACGAGGACGCTCTCACTCTGCCTGAACACAGGAAGCAGCAGCACACAGAGTTTATTTGTGTGAAGGGAGGGCCGGCGTGCTGGCTACGTTAAGACACTCCACATCAGCTGCTCCACCACCTTCCCCAAATCAGAAGCCACTTTGACATGACATGTTTTTGCAAGAGCCACAATCCAAAAATCTCTTCTCTGACTGTAATGACTATTAACAGAATTTAGTAAATGGATAATAGATAGTTGATTAAGAAATGAAAGCATGACGTGCAATATCTAGAATTTATCATTATTGTTGTTATCCTGATTCATCCACAAATATTACTTCAGTTCTATTAAGTTTCAAAAGAGAAATTAACAGACAGAATTATCTTATAATGTAAACCTTAGTGGGCCTTATTTACTATGTGTATTCATTATGTTAGGATCTACTGTATATAAAAGGTTAAATACTGTATATCATTTTAATTGTGATTTATTCTCCAATTTATAATCACTTGTGTCACAAACAACTTTCATCTCATTTTGCTTCCGTTATGTTCTCCTTATTCCCTTAATACTTATTCATCGACACTTGAATAAGTTCAGCCACATTTTGAAAAGTGGTGATCTGCGTTTTACGACGGCACTCACACAGATGGAAAAAAGGTCAGCAGTTATGCCGTTGTCTGTGGGGAACACTGATGTGACATGCAATTAACCTTTTCTGCTGACAAAGTTCTCCTTTTGAATATTTCTGAGGGATCTTTTTTTTGTGCCCCCAAATAGGATTAAAAAGGAGCCGTGAGTTGAGTATTGCAGGTTCTAGCTTGTGTTGTTTGATCACAAGTTTAAGTCAAGGAATAAACCTCATACAGTGTGTACTGGCACGTGTATTTTTGGTCTTATAAAAAAGGGCAAAATTGTGCTACAGCCAAACAAAAAGCTCAAAATACTGATCTTTAAAGTTTTTGTCATATTAGTAAAAATGATGCATGACTTCAAACTGAACAGAAACTTAAAGTTCTTTACTACCAAGTGACCTTGAAAAACAACTCGAGAAGTGATCAAAATGATTCTGATGAGATGAGCTCCACTCCACTAACCTCAGTGACAGCATCTGCCTCGCAGCGGGCGCACAGCCAGTCATCCAGCTCGGCTCCGTGACCAGACACACCATAACAACCTGAAGAGGAAGAAAAGAGTCACACATTTACTGTCCACAGAAACCATTCATCGGTTTGGTTGTCAGCAATATGACGCTTTTAATCCGAGAGAATCTAATCTTTTTTATACATTTCTTTTATTAAAGATAAATAAACTGCCGGCATCCTGTGTTTTATTTTTTTTCACACCATAAAAGTTTTCTTTAAACATTTACCGGAAATTCCGGACTATAAGCCGCTACTTTTTTGTCACGTTTTGAACACTGCGGCTTTTACAAGGATGTGGCTTATTTATGGATTTTTCTTGTGGGACAATGAGCTTCTGCTGCAAAAACATTTGACCTCGTCACGTCGGATCTTAATATCAGTCATTTTGCGCTTCATGCACGCACCCTCATCATGGAAAACACACGGAGAAATACATATGATGCAGCTTTCAAGTTAAAGGCGATCGACCTGGCTGTCAAAGAAGCTAACAGAGCTGCTGCACGTTAAGATGACACTGACAGCGACAACAGAGACTGAGGAAGTGAGTAATGAAGTCATTCTGAGGCAGTGAATGGATGGACTTTTTCTTGTGAAATGTATTACGGTCATCTTTTTCATCAGCCGAGTTACAGACACTGTTCAATAAAGGATTTCCAGTAGGCTTCGTATTTCTGAATGTTACCAGTAGCCTACGTATTTAATTAAAAGTGTCACGTCTTTCGATGTAAATAGCTCTGTTACAACGTGGACAACTGCGGCTTATAATCAAGTTTGGCCTATATATGTACAAATACATTTATTTACTTATTTTTAGCCGGTGCGGCTTATATCCAGGTGCGCTCAATAGTCCGGAATTTACGGTAAATTACGGTAAATAAAGTGGTATTAGTGTGTGCACCTCATCTTAATAACTTGATATATAAAAATTGATCTGAATATTTAAGAAAGAACGCCTGAAGCGTTACTATCTATGCATGCTCACATCCACGCCCGATCATCACAGACTTACTGGTATGTACGCGCACGCAGCACTGGGCACAGCTGACCAGCCGGCTCGTCCCGTCCTCCATGACGTGAGGGTTTGACAGCTGTCCCTCCCCGCTGTCGCTCGTCTTGCTGGTTTGGGTGTTGAAACACATTTCAGGGATGAGCGGCTTGGACCACTGCAGGCCGCCTGGACGGTTCACCAGCGTCACGCATGAGCTCGCACCGCCCGACTCGGACTTTAGGGGGAGGAAAGAATCGCAAAGGCTTGTCAGTACATTTTCTTTCCCACGTATCGTCAGTTGGACACATTTCAGTGAGTTTTGCCTGGGTAACATAATACAGTATGATAAGAAATATCTAACTTTCTAGAAATGTTTACATTTCACTCATGACATCACGTTTGCAAAAGTGCACTTTGTTTTTCTCCACAGACATTCTTACAACAATAACGTGTAAAAGACAAAGCATGAATAAGACATCTGTATTTGACTGACTGAATCAGGTAGAAGCTTGTTTTTATTTGGTCTAGATGTCTGTAACTTACTCATTTTTTATATGGTGTGCTTTAAAAAAAAAAAAAATGCATCCATATCCTGAAGGCAGACAACACACACTCTTTATATGTGAACACACATGAAGAAATCCAGACTTCCCTTCTTGATAGGGTCACAAACCAGGTTTGAACTAGCCTGATCTCCTATGTTAGGGTTATTGAATGTATTATTATTGTATGTTGGACTCTCTTTACAGTACAGGTCTCTGTCATTACAAGTTCTGTTTTTGTTTGTTTGTTTGTCGGTCCTCACTGTTTCTGCCCTGCAATTTCATTCTTTGTGATAATGAAATATTTTAGGTTTTTTTTTCTTCCTTGAATGCCATATTTGGAAAAGATCAATAAACATAAGCTAACCCATTCGTAAGATCATTCAGTGTTTTCACCTGATGGTAGGAGTGGAACAGCAGGCAGATGGCACAGTACGGGGCCTGTTGACCCATTCTCTTGTTGTACTCGCGCTCTGCCTGTGGGTTGTAGGGTCGACACTGCCACAGCTGGGTGAGAGGCTTCGCCCACTCCTCTTTCTCCTCCTGATCCTCCTCCACATCTACATACCAATCTATAGACAGGGTGACGACAGATGGGCATGAAAGAAGGAGGAAGACAAGACATCAGAAAGACATTTGGACCATAGTCGGTTTATGGATAAAGAGACAATGAAAACACAACAACAGGTCATTGAATTTGTATTCACTGATTTATGAAGCAGATGAAGTTAGACGCTGCGTACCATCGTCACTGTGCGGCTCCCTGATCAGAGGGTGATGACGGGGCAGCTTCGGCAGCTGTGCTTGCTGCTGGTGCTTCTTCACTATGGACTTGCAGTAGGATTGTTCTTCTGACATCTGCTGGACAAACAAGAGTATAACAAGGCAACGCTTCTGACAGGGAATTAAAAAAACCTGCATCGGTGATGATCCAGGTGACATGATTGGTCATGAGGACTTCTCGGGCGTATTGGGAGCTCTGTACTGGTATGCAAATGTTTCCAGATACACAATGGGTCCACAAATCCCTTTGACAATTTGGCCACAAGCTAGTATCCACTTACGTGACAATGACTGTGAGCGGTCACCTTCGTCTCATCATGATTTGGTTTCCTTAAAGGAACGGTGTCTTTCACGATGACAATGCCACTATCCTCAAGGGGGCACTGGTAACTCTGTAGTTTGGACAGCATCGTTAACATCGATGAGATTTACGGCAGACTTTGGAATGATGCGTAATAATAAAAAAAAAAAGTGCGTGTTCTGCCACCAGAAGACCGAAGGGTTGCTCCGTCAGTAGGATCAGTTATAACGTTGAGCTCAAAGGGATTAGTACGCAGACGTCATGCGAGGAAAACACACCAGTACAGAGATACCAAAAAGTCTTGTTGCTTACTTTTCAGTGACTTCATGCAATAAAGCGAAATAGAAGAAAGCAATGGATTTAGGATTAATGACTTCACTGAGTTTAGTGGTTCTAGGAAAGACAACTCATGCACTATAAAACTTGCCATTTTCACAAGCTCATTCGTACAATAAATAAATATTTAAAGACCTTTCTCTTGTTGTTCTTGGGGGGCTCGTGCTGCGCCTTGTCTGCCTCTCTGTGCTGTGTTGGAGACGGAGAGGAAGCACTCGTGCTGGTGGGCTCAACTTCAGGTTCCTTCTCCCCAAGCTTCACCGAAACCGCTGTTGTTTTTGGAGACGCTTCCTCCTTTTGCTCCACAAGACCCCGTGCTTGTGATCCATCCAGTGCTTCTTTGGGAAGGGACTTTTCCGCTTCCGACGGAAGCTCTGCCCCCTCACAGCGGGGGGCCTCGGGTGAAGACTGAACCCGGGTGTGTGACGGCGTGCAGGATTTGTGCTGTAGATGACGTGGTTGATGCTCTCTGGCGTAGCTGTGCACCTGAAGCTGCGTGTGCTGCTGCTGCTGCTTCTTCTCTAATGTGTAGCTGTGCACTTGAAGAGTGTCTTTTGGACTCAGAGTCCTGTGGAAGAGCAGGCTAGCTACTCCCATTTTGCGGGCCGGAGCAGTGTTGACCTCTGTCCACGAAGGCGACACCGATATTGATAGATGTCCGTTTCTGTGCTGGGACAGAGAGGAGATTGCAGGCGCGCGGGTTTTGGTGTAATGAGGGGGTCGGCCTGCATCTCCGTTTAAACTCCTGTGGAACGGATCTAATAAAGTGAGCTTGGTCGGTGTGACGACCAACTTCGGCGGGCCTGGAAATTCAAGCAAAGGTCAGTTGATTGAACTGATTTAATTCGGCTTCCGACCAAACAATTCAAGGCTCACTGAACAGACAGGGTAAATGAGTACAGTGAATGCAGAGCTGAAAATACCTTTATTTCTCTTCCCATCTTGAGACACAGTGCGTGGAGGTATAAGGCTAAGCCTGGGGCGCTTCCCGTACTGCTCCACATCCTCATTATCTTCATCTTTGGGAATGACCTCGTCTGGCAGATCGAGACACACTCGGTGTCTTTTGGTCTCTATCCTTTGTGTAGGGCTGATGGTTTAGTAAAACAAACAAAAAAAAAAGACAGAGTAAATGAGCTGTGAATCTTTGACCCATTGTCTTTTGGTTGTAGATATTAGAACCACCTCTCGCATGTGGGAGAGGAAATAACTCCATGCCAGCAGGCAGGTGGTAGTCGGTTGTTATAATACGAGAAAAGCGTTTTCTCACCGCTGTCGCTCACCACTTGCATTATAGGTCACTACTGACCAAGAGTGATGTCTGATAAAAAGTTAAAAGTGGCACTGGCGTTGTCAGCCCTTTCTCTTTTAGTGGGAAAAGAAAAGAAGAGGGGACTGCGCACTAATAGGTGAAAGCAGGGATACGACAGCAGCATGCTCAGGGGGCTTTCCCGAACCTGTGTCGTGAGCTGGAGATAAATGAAACATCCGAACAACCAATCAGAGTGATTCCTCTCACTGGCAAAAAAAGGCAGCTGAGGAGCGTCAGAGTCGGACACGACGCAAAAACTAGGGCGACGACCACTCGCCGATGGTCCAACTAAGACCAACGGTCGATGATCTCCTTGGTGCGTGAGAGCCCGTGGATTCACTTGATGTGAAAAAATCCACTGATGGAAAAAAAAAATACTTAACAGTCATTTCATTAACTGCAGCGAGATGTAGACTTTCTATTCCAATTGAAAAACATTCAAATTTAAAACATCAGGAACATTGTCATGAGCAAACAGCAACAACGTCCAATAAAGTATAGTGTTTACATGCACAGGCAGATTTCATCAACACTGCAGTGTGACATAAACTAAAGAATACATTGTACATCTAACTACAAATCCAGCCCATTAGCAACAACGCTTCAGGAAGTGTTTGGTCAGTTTGTTAAGTCCCGTTTCTACCTAGCGGTTCAGTTCGGTTTGGCATTTTGTGGCGTTTCCATAGACTGAAGCCGGGAAAGATCCCCAAATGACCGATCCGTACCGTCCTACTTTTTGAGACCCTTCTGTTAGGGTGCCAAGAATATCAATCCGACCCTAAAAGCTAAACACTGAAGTACGCTGATTGGTCGAAAAAAAAAGAAAAAAGAAAAAAAAAAAGACACCCACCTCTTCCTCTCTCTGTCCTCCCCACAGCTCTCCTTTGAGTTATTGTTGCTGGTGACGTCATTGAAGGACTCTCCAAGGAACTCTTTGGCCTCCGGGGTGGGCCTTGAGTGATCAATGGGTGCCACATCTCGCCTTGCCATCCACTGTTCATAGCGATCTGGCTGAAATTTCTTCACAAATACATCCATGGAGATCTTTACCATGTCTTTACGGCACGAGCACTAAAGGAAGCGGACGCAGAAAAGATCTCGACGTGAATGCACGTGTTAAATTCTTAATGGGAAGCTAAAACCAGATTTTGTCCTGGTTGTGTCTGTTATCATTGTTTCTTACCAAAACTGCTTGCTTGCCATACTCAATCCATCTCTCTGTGGCAAAATTTGTGGATTCTGCACAGTTAAAACCGTGGTTGAAACCAGCATGATATGCATAGGGGAAGGTTACCATGAACTCTCCGGCCTGCTGGGTAATCTTTGGGAGTGGTGATAAAATGATTAGTTACTTAAGCTTTGACATTAGTTTCAGGTAAGAAAAGAAGGTAGTGTTTGATATGCAGAGAAATAAAATGACATACCTTATCGAATGGAATGCTGTACTTCTTCAATATAGAAGGAGAGAGGAGCGTCATCTTGTGCCTCAAGAAGGCCTCACAATTTTGGGAACTGCCAGGAAAGAAGCCTATGAGATGAGACGGGAGACAGATGTTAGAGGTCGTGGTATTTAACAGCTTGATATGATAAAAAAACAAAACAAAAAAAACACTGGGGTCTCACCTTGAGCCAAACGTTCCAATCTCTTCCCATGCTCTGGAGGAACGCAGTACCTGGAAATACAATAAAAACAATTTAAAAAATGACATGTTTTATGCATTTATGTATACAAAATGCAGTGGGACGTCAGTCGATTTACAATATGGACAAAGTCAGTCATCAAATTTTAGAAACACAACAATCATAAAGAAAAGAGCAGTTTGCATGTTACCATGATTTGGGCTCTCCAAAGTGCAAATAGTTGATACTGTAGAGGTCCATATCCTCAGTGTGCCATGCAAAGGTGGTCTTCCACATACCAAAGTACAAGTAGGGTGTATTTACACCCTCAATAGTGATGCCACTTTCACATTCAACAGTATCCAAAATGGTGTTCAGACGGCAGATGTTCCATTCTTTGACTTCCTGTGTGAGCAAAGCAGAGCATCAACAGATGAGACCTGAAGTGATGATACACGCCACAATAGTCCGTATCTGTAAAGGCATCCCTTGTGTGTCAGGTCAATGGATATAAAGACAGTATTAGGAGAACCCATCACTAGTGATGAATATTTACTCCAGCAAGAACATATAATTAGGGTCCACTCACGGGGTCATATAGACTTCCATTTACATCAGCTCCATAGATGGGTGGATTAAAAGTCACATTCTTCCAGTACTTTCTCTCCAGCTCCTCAAAGTCGTCATAATGTGGACTACAGAACCTATGATCGTAAAAGAGTTGATTACCTCCCCACCATACAAGAACGTCAGCAATTAAAGTTAGGAATGCACTTCACTGTTATCAATAGGGCATATATAAAACATAAAAGAAGTTAGGCCTCTTACTTGTCACTGTTTGCAAGCTTTCGAAATTCTCTAACAGTCATGGACTTCCTCTGGATGTTGTACTGCTGAAAAAGGCCTGACTGTCCTGTGACCACCTGCTGAATGGGTGCCGGTATTATCAAATCGTCTATATCATCGTAGGAGCTTCTTGGCTTCCATTCCTTTGGTGGTACAATCTTGCAGAAAAAAAAGTGGACAGTCAGTGCGTTGTCAACACCAGTTAATATTGGGGGAGATTCTTTTTTTTTTTGACAAGATAGATAGATAGATAGATAGATAGATAGATAGATAGATACTTTATTGATCCCGAGGGAAATTCAGGACAAGCCAGTGTAAACACGCTTACCTTAACTCCCTAATATTGTTTATTCTGTTTATTATGTTTATATTGCTCTTCATGAACTACTCCACTTTATTCTGTTGGAGATATATATATATAATTCCTATTTACTGCATATTTCTGTTTACATCTTTAGTCCAATCACATTCCTCTTATGCCTTCATTTGTATTTCACTTTGTTGTTTTGCACTTTGACTTCGTACTTACATTTTGACACTTTATTCTTGTATTGACACTTTATCTTTGGTTAAATTTTAGTATAGCTGCGCTGTAATTCATTTACTGCTCTGTGTGCCTTTGAATTGCACCCCGGGGTGCAGAGTTTTTTTAATTGAATTGATTTGAATTAATAAAAAAAATAAAATAAAAAAACATCAGATATGACGCCACGCTATCATGTCTCTCAATGATCTTTGTAGTATTGTTTTTTTTTTACCTCATACAACAAGTGTGAGAAACGGCCTGTGAATTAAGGCAGTCAGTACTTACCTTAGCCAGGCCCGCTTTGTGTGCACCCTGTGACTCTATATATGCAATGTAGCGAGTGAAGTTCTTGAATTCCTCAGCAGTGGGATAAAAAGTCATGATCCCTTTAGAGCCATGGTTTTGGGAAACCACATCCGACGCCATCCCAAAACTCAGTGGCAGCTCCTGTTTGATGAGAAGAAATGTTGATATTTACAATGTGACATTTTTATTTTTATTAGTGGAGTGTAGTAAATGTACTAAATGTGTGTACCGTTTGTACAGACATAGAGCTTTAACTATGTTTAATGCATCTTTCTTTTATATTGTTATCTAATTTAATTTTTGCACTGTGATTTTCTTCTGCTTTCCTGTTTTGCTGCTGTAACATTGCAAAGTTCTTCATCTGCGAGATGAATAAATTATTCATTATTTAAATATTATCTTATATTATTTTATCTTATCTTTCAGAAACAGAATATGAAGAGAAAAAGCACTACGCTGTATAACATTTTATTTACCACACTGTTACAGTATGTTAATCACTGAGGCGGGTGAGCCTGGGAAACCGCTGCTCCTTCCCTGATTGGTTCATCTAGCGTCTCTTTAACTTGGTCCCTCCATAGAAGCTCAGCTAGCCAACAATAGCTCATTTGCTAACTTGTTACATTAAGACTTAGCATAGCATGAGCTAACTGATAGCATCGATGTTCAGTCTCGTATTTATGTCCCGTTTAGTTCTGGACCATTAACGTGACAGTGTATATCACGGTATTCCTGTCAGATTTAATTTGTTGTCTTGCTTTTTACTATTGACGAAAACGACAAGTGTTTTTAAGAGACACCAAATCACGTTATCACTCGGAAGGGACATGATTATTTCCTGAATAACAGGAAATCATCGTTTCTGTCACAACACATAAAAGTAATTGTTATAAGTTCTCAGACAACCAATTTAAGAGTAAACGTTTTAAACGATCTTACGAAGTGTAATTAATTATAAAATCACAGATATCCTACTCAAAAATGAGTTAATCAACAACTCTATGAGTAAGTTAAGCAGCCAGCACAGGTACCATCACTGTCAAGCAGCGCGGAAGATGAACCAGGTCCAGGAAATAGACGACACCCGAAGCCAGTTCCGGCTATTAGGTTAGCATTGTAAGTTAAGAAGCTAACGTATATGAGAGTACTTACCAGCGACTCTCTGTCGACTCAGGCGTTGTTCCGTTGCAAAATATATACCTGTGATTCACTTGAAACGGCAGCTGTGAGCAAAAAAGAAAGACAGCTTGCTAACTAAAGCCCCTTGTGTGTAGATCACCATCCTCCATTACCACTTCTACGCACGCACACGCACGCACCTCGGATTTTGTTTACCACAACACGCATGGGATACGCTCAGCCAATCAGAGGGCAGCTCAGACCACCCGTCATATGATGGATGAAAACACGAATCTGTGGTGCTATCCTCGCCGTTTCTTTCATGGCACATTTTAACAAATCTACAATGAGCCTCAAACTTATGAACTCTAAAAAAAAAAAAAAGTCAATTAAATATTGAGCTTTTGTAAATAAATGCTTAAATTAATTACATATAAAAACATTGAAATTAAATGTTTCTTTCACTTTAACATAGCTATATTCTTTTTTATATATATATATATAAATTAAGTTGATTGATTCTAATATCTGATTTATACTCATAAGGAATTGATATTCATTAGTTATATTTGTCATCATAATTTATAATTGTTATATAAGGAAATCTATCTATCTATCTAGATAGATAGATAGATAGATAGATAGATAGATAGATATACTCAACAAAAATATAAACGCAACACTTTTGTTTTTGCTCCCATTTGTCATGAGATGGACTCAAAGATCTAAAATTCATTCCAGATACACAATATTACCATTTCTCTCAAACATTGTTCATAAATCTGTCTAAATGTGTGATAGTGAGCACTTTTGCTTTGCTGAGACAATCCATCCCACCTCACAGGTGTGCCACATCAAGATGCTCATCAGACACCATGATTAGTGCACAGGTGTACCTTATACTGCCCACAATAAAAGGCCACTCTGAAATGTGCAGTTTTGTCTCACAGCAAAATGCCACAGATGGCGCAAGCATTGAGGGAGCGTGCAATTGGCATGCTGACAGCAGGAATGTCAACCAGATCTGTTGCTCGGGCATTGAATGTTCATTTCTCCACCATAAGCCGTCTCCAAAGGCGTTTCAGAGAATATGGCAGTACATCCAACCGGCCTCACAACCGCAGACCACGTGTAACCACACCAGCCCAGGACCTCCACATCCAGCAGGTTCACCTCCAAGATCGTCTGAGACCAGCTACTCAGACAGCTGCTGAAACAATTGGTTTGCATAACCAAAGAATTTCTGCACAAACTGTCAGAAACCGTCTCAGGGAAGCTCAACTGCATGCTCGTCGTCCTCATCGGGGTCTTAACCTGACTCCAGATCGTCGCCGTAACAGACTTGAGTGGGCAAATGCTCACATTCGATGGCGTCTGGCACGTTGGAGAGGTGTTCTCTTCACGGATGAATCTCGGTTTACATTGTTCAGGGCAGATGGCAGACAGCGTGTGTGGCGTCGTGTGGGTGAGCGCTTTGCTGATGTCAATGTTGTGGATCGAGTGGCCCATGGTGGTGGTGGGGTTATGGTATGGGCAGGCATCTGTTATGGACGAAGATCACAGGTGCATTTTATTGATGGCATTTTGAATGCACAGAGATACCGTGATGAGATCCTGAGGCCCATTGTTGTGCCATACATCCATGAACATCACCTCATGTTTCAGCAAGATAATGCACGGCCCCATGTTGCAAGGATCTGTACACAATTCTTGGAAGCTGAAAATGTCCCAGTTCTTGCATGGCCAGCATACTCACCGGACATGTCACCCATTGAGCATGTTTGGGATGTGCTTGACCGGCGTATACGACAGCGCGTACCAGTTCCCACTAATATCCAGCAACTTCGCACAGCCATTGAAGAGGAGTGGACCAACATTCCACAGGCCACAATTGACAATCTGATAAACTCTATGCGAAGAAGATGTGTTGCACTGCATGAGGCAAATGGTGGTCACACCAGATACTGACTGGTTCTGAGTCCCCAGACCCTCAATAAAGCAAAAACTGCACATTTCAGGGTGGCCTTTTATTGTGGACAGTCTAAGGTACACCTATGCACTAATCATGGTGTCTGATGAGCATCTTGATGTGGCACACCTGTGAGGTGGGATGGATTGTCTCAGCAAAGCAAAAGTGCTCACTATCACACATTTAGACAGATTTATGAACAATGTTTGAGAGAAATGGTAATATTGTGTATCTGGAATGAATTTTAGATCTTTGAGTCCATCTCATGACAAATGGGAGCAAAAACAAAAGTGTTGCGTTTATATTTTTGTTGAGTGTAGATAGATAGATAGATAATTGTGTACATAACGAATAAATACCTTTAAATAATTTGATTTGAGATAATATGATTTGCCCAATGATGCTTTATGTCATGTGTTGAGCCAATTGTATAATAATCACGAGGTATATAATCTTGACTACATTCTATCTTCAAAAAAATATCACCAATTATTTTGTGTACTTTGAAGTATGAACTATGAAGTATTTCAATGTATCATATTAATAATATTATTATATTCCTGGTGCATAGAGCACTTACTATGATAATTCTGCAAATAAACAAATGAGCAAAGTCACATAGTTTGTGAACATAGTTTTATTTCATGCCAGTAAAGGCACGTTCATACACTGAATTCACCAGCTTTGATAGGATATATATTATATGCATCATCATTTAGGCAGTGCATATATTATGATTCCCTTGAATAAATGCAACAATAACATTAACACATTTTGTTAACCACCAAAGGATATAGCACATAGGAGCACTGACAGTTTGTATATGCACAATTTTAGCATAATAAGAAGTACAAGTGCACCCTGTAGTCCATACAGTGTAACTGACACCAAAGGAGACACACAGTACATTGCATCAGCAGCACTTGTTGGTTTTTGGAGAAGTCCATTGGGAACACATCATATTTTCTGAGTTGTCAGCTTATTTCCACTCTGTTTCTCTCTGTTGTTTCAGTTGCATAAGACCAGTCTTGTTGCATCCGCATTCTGTCAAAATGCATATATAACATCCCTTTTTGCAGAGGATTTTCTGCTTTGGCAGCCTCAGATACACACACACACACATATATATATATATATATATATATATATGGGCTTTGGGAACCCAGTCTCACCTGTCCACCATCTTCTACTCATAGCAGTATGAACTATCCAAACAACAGATTAGAACTGTCAGAGAGCACAAAAGACTGTGCATTAACTCACCTTACAGTCCCATTATGAGACAAAGCAGCACCCATGAATGAATGTCTTTCTGTGAGCATTAAGTGTTGCTCATTCTTTCTGTCTGACACTGTGAGATAAATATAGGATGCACTGGAAAGTAGTAGGGGAACATACACTCCTGCATTTATCAGCTTGAAGATACAACATCTTGAAGCAAAACCATGTATTTTTATGACAGCTGCTGTTATTTCAGAATATAGGCAAAATAATACTTCACTTTCATTAGAGGAGAGTGCTTTGGGAATTTTACAATATGAGAATATATTGTAACTGTCTGATGAAATACTTTTCATGATCTAGACTCATGCAGAGCCTCAATATTTTGTATCCTTAGGATATCATTTACAAATGGATAGAACAAAGGTGGAACGTCATCCATGTGAGTGATCATCTGTCTTTGATTTTTTAGAACCAGTTTGAATAAATGTCTCATTAAGTCGTTCATTTTCATGCAAATATGTTACATTGTGCTTCGTATAGACACACATCACTGTTTTGATTAAGCTTCAATATTGGAGTTCATTATATGAAAAATAAATTGCTTGTTAATCAAATAAAACGTGAGCCAATCTATGAACAGCTGCTTTGATTGTGAGTTTTAAAGTCTGAATAAGTGTATACAACACATAGAATGAATGTGGTTAATAGGTGACTGGATTGCACGTTATCATTGTATTTTTGTGATTACTTTTCTGGAATAATTTAACATAAACATTTATATTGAAGTATGATGATATTTTGCATGTATACTGTTAGACAATAAATGTCTTTAACCATTTCCCACTGTTATTCAGCCCCTATTTAATGAGAAACTATTATTATCAACAGTTATGTTTCAGTCCTTTACCATAACATGAAAAAACCTGATTGGTAATCCCTCATTTTAGTGCATATTATTCTACCAGTTTCCCATGAACAGACTAGTTTGTAAAGGTTAAACAGAAGCTCTGCAATACGTTACAGAGTATTGAAGATAAAGGTGAGACAATTCACACACCATCTCATTGATTTGAAGCATTTTGTTTCTTGCAGTTGTCAGTTCTTACCAGAAAACTTTTCATACACAAATCACAAATGGACACAGTCCTTTTGATCTTCACATGTTGTGTCATTTTTTCAAACATGACAAGATGGAGCACAGACTGGTATCAAAGAACAGCAAAACTGACTATATTTGCATCCACTCTTCTTATCTTTATGTCCATTCCATCGTTCTCTGGTCGGCACCATGACTAAGTCCCACTTTATCTTTGAGCACCAGTGGCCGTCTGCATCCTGAAGACGTGGCCCTGTTTGTAACAGCTCTCAGCCGGGGAGCAGCCTTAAGAACACATGCCAAAAAAGGCCTTCTGCTGGGTTCTGTTATCGAACTTGACTCCTCGTTGGTTATTTGTTCAGAGATTTATTGCTTTTCAGTGTTGGGAAAGTGTCACTGAGGACAACATTCTTCTCTGTGTCCGACTTGCGGCTGTCTTTTATGGACATATCAGGCTCCCAAAGAAAGAATTCATGGAGGAGGGTATTGACGGTTTCGGGACACTCCATCATGACCATATGACTTCCTTCCTCGATGACTTTAAGGAATGCAAAAAGAAGGATCTGGAAAGGAAGCATGATGCAGAAAATTAAGACACAATGTCATTTCATGAATAAGCTTGCATCACTTTTTAAGAGGTATCATACCTCTGCCATGCGCTGGTCCTCATCCATGGGCACGAACTTGTCACACATGCCGTGAACCAGCAGGATTGGTGCAGTGAGCTCAGCGTGATAGACCTCGTCCCCCTCCGGCCAGTACTGTCCGCTCATCATGGCTCGTAGGACGAACGGAGAGACATTGAAGGCATTGCCCTGTTTCAACAGCTGCTTTTCTTTGGCACCCTGACGGGCAAATCCAGCTCTAAAGTTGTCAAAAATACAGAAATGGTTACTTTGAAGTTAAGTTCAGTGGTTTCAATTCAATGTCTAAAAACTGTATTTGTGTCATTCAGGTGTTCATATTACAAAAAGGAACAATAGTAGAACTGAGAAAGTAATATGATATCAGAGCTGTAGGATTTTTTATATATGTGATATATGATATATGATATTTTAGTTTAAACTATTACAATTAGAGGCTGCCCTGAAGTACAGGTAGAAGTAACTCTGATGTGCTGTGTTAGTGTTGGCACTATATAAAATACAGTTGTTTGATAATGATACTGATACCAGTATCGATGTCTATATTGAGATCAGCCAGCAATACTGCCTAAAACGTAGTTTCGGGTACAAGGTATCACCAAGTCAATGCATTATTGTTGATATGATTTTATTTTATTCATGCTGTAATCAGGTGACACTGTGTATTGATACTTAATTCTAGGTATGAGAATAGTTATCTGGAAAGTAAAGTATGGAACTATGGAATGTATGGAAGTAATGGGATTGGAACATCAATAATGGAATTGCAGCTCTTACTTGAGGAAGCTCCAGGCCAGACAGGGTGACAGACAGTGCAGGACACACGATGGTAGCTGGAAAATTGAACATAAACTGGGCTCCAGAGCTGTGGGTCCCCCTCCATTGATCATCACCACCTTATGGACCAGATCGGGATATTCATGGGCCAGGAAGGTGCAGAAAGACACTCTGGAAGAGATATAATGAAAGAGGGGTCAAGCATGTTAATGAATAAAAAACAAAAGCAGGTTCTTTGATTAGCTGTGGATTTTTTTCAAAGACATTCTTAAGTGTGCAATAATCGATTGATTAACATGTACTTCATTTCCCAATATCAAAACCAATCCAGTGACTTTTAGAGCCCATCTGCATTGCTGAAGCTTGTGACCACCATATTTATATATATATATATATATATATATATATATATATATATATACAGTATATATATAGTGTGTGTGTGTGTGTATATGTGTGTGTGTGTGTATATATAGATAGATAGATAGATAGATAGATAGATAGATAGATAGATAGATAGATAGATAGATAGATAGATAGATAGATAGATAGATAGATAGATAGATAGATAGATAGATAGATAGATAGATAGATCATAACCGCCCTTTCTGTCAAAGAATAGTTTTTCGTTATTTGCCGGTGGTAGATAGTTTTTTTGTGCTGTTCAATATTTGTGATGTTTTAAATTCCACAATATCTGTTGAGTTTCAGTTTTTTGACTGTAAGAATAAGACAGTGATTGATTGTACAAAAAAACCCAACTCACCCATATGAATGGCCGATGAGAATGTTTCGTTTACGAGCATATCTCTTAAAGATGGCACGAAGGTCCTCTGCGAGGGCATAAAAAGTATAAGCCGCTGCGATCTGCGGGGCAGTACTGGCTCCATGCCCTGCCAGGTCAGGTGCAATGACCTCATAGCCCAGCCGAGAAAAGAAGTCCAGCTGGCTGCTCCAAATGTCCAAAGAGCCTCCCACGCCGTGCACAAAAAACAGCGCTACATCTGAGTGTGTCCCTTTGCAGCTCGAGATCACCCTCTTGGAGTCAATCAGCACTGTGCGTTTAGGCTTGCGACGGCGACGGCGTGGAGGTGGAGCGGGTTTCTGTTCCCCTAGGGATGGTGGAACTGGAGAGGGAAGAGGGTTAGGGTCAGGGGAAGAGGGCATTTCTTTGTAGTCAGCCAGCTCCACCTCGACAGTGCTGCAAGGTTCCAGATCCCCGTCCTGACACTGCAGAATCTCAGAGTGCAAAACATCACCTAGATTCTCAATCACTAGCTGGCCATTACGGTAGACAGTGATCTTCCTCTTGCAGTGGACATTGCTACCATAGTCGCTCTCATTATAGGAATCCTCAGGTGGGTCGTCATCTTCATAGTCGCATTCTGTCTTTTCTTTGCCAGTGATTTTCTCTTCTGTTACTACCGGCTGTCGTTCAGGGACAATATGCCGCACTCGAAGGACTCTCCCAGGTTTCACCTCCACAAACTCAAAACCATCAGAAGGTTGGGAAGACTCCAGGGGCAAGACCAGGCTGGCAGCTTTCCCAGTCAGGCAGCACAGTATTCCTTCAGTGATACTGGTCAACATGGTGCGTCCCTAAATACACAACATCAAACAGATATAACAAAGCAGGTTACCAGTAGAATTCAAAATCTGACATAATAGACAGTTTTCAGTTTCAAACATAAAGAATGTGAAATGATTCCACCTCAATTTCCTGTTGGCAATTTTTCAAATGTCAACAGCTCAACAGGAAGAAATTTGTTCCTAGCATGGTCTCTATTAATATTGGACTCAAGCTGTTTCCTAGCAACACAGCGACAAAGAAACGGTTCTCTTTATCCTTTCATCAGATTACAGTGCCATGAGTGAAATGAGAAACACCAACAGCAGGGATGCTTTTAGTTTGACAGACTCCACACCTCAGCACAAAAGCCAACGCCAGTTTAAGTGAAGCACCCATTTTGACTCACTCACCTGGGTCACAAAGAAGCTTAACATTGAGAGACTCCACGTTCATAACAGCATATGAAGACAGATGCACAAGTATACAATACTTATTGCCCAACAGTTCTATGGTTTCAATGTCAGTGAAGACTGACAACTCACATGCCAACCTAGACGTCTGCTATTAATAACCTTTCCTTTTCACATGGTCAGAAGAACCAGGATATATATAAATAGAAATCCCCACTTATTTTGGCATGACTGTGTTCATGCCTGCCAACTCTATGTATGTATCATAATAGTGTGATAGCCATTTTCCAAGCTATTCTTGTTCCGTTAAAATGAGCTCATAACGTAGATAATCTTTCATTTCCTCCGTAGGCTAAAACACATCATGGCATCGGTGCAAATAAAGTATCATTGGTTCTTAGTTTCTCATGTAAACACAAGCTGGTGAAAGGAAATAGAATGTGAAATGTCATGTTTACTCTACATGGTAAGGTTTTACAGTTTCCTTGTCCTACACAATTTGAAGAAGAGGGTTCTGTGGATATTTCTGCCTTTGTAAATCTTACAATTCTGCTCATTGCACTGAAGCGCAACAAGTGTTTTAGGTCATAGTCTTTTTTTTTCTTCTTTTTTTTCATTTGTTATTTGCACCAAAAAGACAATTACACAAATAAGAAAACATTAAACAAAAAAATAGTAAGTGCGGGAGAGGTTAAAAAACCCTATATGGGTTTAAGAAAGGACCTCCCCAAGAAATATAGAAAAATAAATCAACAACCAAAGAGAAAGCAAAAAAAAAAAAAAAATATATATATAATATATAAATAAATAAAATAAAAACAAATAATAAAGGAAAGCAATACAAGTGCCATTTTAGTATCACACACTTAAGTCAGAAATAAAAAACAAGAATATAAATGTAATATAATAATATTTAAATGAGTGTATGAGCTTGTAAGGGGATAATGATCCAAAGACAACCATTCTGAAAAGAAACTGTTAGGAGTCCTGATTTAGCAGGTAAGCTTTTAGTTTAATTTAAAATATTGAGGGATGAGGATAATTTAACTACATGAAGTTGAGCATTCCAGAGTATTGAGCCTCTGTAAACAAAAGAAAACTGAGTCTGTGTAGTGCGACAAAGAGGAGGATGAAGTGTCTCTGTGTCTGAAGTTTCTCTGTGTGTCTTGTATTGAAAGAATGGATCTGCGAATTAGCTAAAAAAAGTTTTGAAATGATTTAGGCAGCAAGTGGGAAAGATGAGTATATTTATATATAAATATGCATGATTGAAGTATATTAATATCATAGACTGACAGTATATGAAGATACTTAAACAGAGTCATTTCAATCATGCTCCCAAAGCTCATATGACTATGTTTCTGTTCCTATGGATGTGGTAACCCCTGTAGGCAAAACTATTGATTAAAAAGGGTTCTTTAGACAGCTGGCTGTTTATTACTTGCCTGCATTGCAGCAACAATTACAGGTATTAATATTAAAAATCAACCTTGTCACTGGCGGTCTTGTTCACTATACATTTAAGTCACTATATTAACAATAAATGTTTCTAAACAACCCCATGTAGATAAAATAATGACTCAGACATTGAACACATCACGCCTCGTCTATAAAGCTTGTTTATCTGAGTATGCAGCTGCACATGTGTATGTTATGTTCATGCCAGTTGTGTTTTTGTTGGTGCTGCAGGATGGTCTGAAGGTCAGGGCATCGTGTGCTATCTAATTACACCAGGGAGCCAAGTGTATGCATGTATGTACAGTATGTATGTATGTATGTATGTATGTATACATGATCTATCTATCTATCTATCTATCTATCTATCTATCTATCTATCTATCTATCTATCTATATGTATTTTTTTTAGGTCTATCTGTAATTGTATTATGAACCAATCCATTGTGCCAGTTTAGATGCAAGCGCTTCATGACGACGTTAAGTGTTGGTGGAGAACAACAGCTGCCATTATACCTCATTAACAAAACACAAACAACACACACCGGTCTGCAGCCTTGTCATGTCAGGGATTTTCCTCCTGACCTACAATCCATCACTACGGTCAACCAGGCTTTGAAGAAGGCTGCGGGGAACAAATGGGCCCACATATGAAACCGAAAAACCCTAAAGTCAAACAGTTACTCAGCCATGTTTGTCTTGGTCTGCATTGCAGAAAATGTAGGTTGATGTGTCTGCCAAGCCTTACAGTAACACACATTTGGCACACTCTGTGCTGCACTAGTTCAAAGCACACAAAATACGGCCCAGTCTGGCATGATGCATCATATTTGGACTTACAATAAACTATACATTTATATATTTGTAAAATCGTGACTATTATCTTAAACATAAATCTTGTTATAAAATGCCTTGAGCACAAAGTCCTACAGCTTTGTGCTTTGACGTTATGAAAACAAAGATGAAGCCGCAATCCGCAGTTTTAATGATTTGACGTAAACTAGTACCATCAGATGTGTACATAAAAATAAAATGCACATACAAGGACATTGGCCCAAACAATAATGTCTTAGCAAAGTTGCAAACGATAAAAAAAATGTTAAGGCAGTCTTGCACGATGCTATGCATGTTTTATTGATTGATGGTGATGTATTATGTTTGCATTTTCCCAGGACATTTGCATGCTGTAGTTGTGGATCTGTTTACGATGCAGATAAAGAGATGGCCTGTCTGATGACCAATAAATATGAATTATGACAAAACATAATGCAATAACAAATGTGTCCTTACCTGCAGAATTAGAGATGATTCAGGGTGATAAGCAATCGGCGCCAAATGCTGACAGTTAAGGGCTAAAGAAACTGAACTGAAAAAAATATTGCATTTGATGCAACAATTTGTCTACGCTAGAGCTGCTGCAGAATAGTCCACACCGCTTATTACCCTCATTACACTATACTCTCACTGCACACGGGCATGTTTGGATTGATGATAAAGCATGCATTCATACAAGTGTGCCAGGTGTCTTTCAATAAGATACCCATCACGATTCAAGACGGCAGATTGTTCCTCCTCAGCATCCACTGCGTACTCAGGCCGAACCCTGCCCAGCCCTGCTGCTCCTGCATCCGCAGCAGACACTGCGATCTTCAGGCATTTTCGCTCCTGAGTGGCAGTGAGCAGGGCGAATAGAAGACATCAGCACACCGCGAGGAGGCCAATGAGAAACGCTTGTTTCCTTGTTGCCAAGGCTGAAGAAAAGCTAAATGCGCGCGACTGTGCGCGCGCGCGTGAGGGAAGGGAGAGTGACAGAAATGATAAAAACAATTGACCAGTTAAATAGATGGATCTTGACCCTGATCAAGCCTTCATGTGTGTCACAACCCGTACTGTATTTATCACGAAAAAACACCTGAATACGTGTTATTGCTGCTTAAACTCTAATGATGACTATTGGATTAAGATAAACTGTGACACCCTGAAACTTTGATCAACAAACTGGGACAGATCGGTGCCTGTCACGGATTGAGCAGCTGTGACGATTGTGGGAAGCAGAGCCAACAGCTGTGAACTGTCTGTTGTTGTGGAAACGACTGCTGTGACTGTGAATGCACATTTAGTTTCGTTCAAATGATTCAAGATCCAAATCCAATTATATGACTGTAAGGTTAGTATTAGATCGGTTGTTTTGATGTAGCATTTAAAGAACAGTTATTAATCTCAATCGCATCACTATCAATAAGAGTCCATCAGTGCATATCTGTTTTAATCCACCCAATGAACATACACATCTAATCAAAATGATCTGATTAACATTAACATTATGTATCCAAACTCTTTGTATTATTTAAGGGTTTGTGAAAAGATGTTAGGTATATTAAATACCTTTACCTTTTCAGTAAATCCATTGAATATCCTCCTGCTGGCATAGGCTATCTAGGTGTGCTTATTCAAAGTATAGGCCTACATTTTTCATCCTCAAAGTGAGAATTGATTTCTTATTGAGAAATAAGTCCTGCTTTACTTTCAATGCCAAGAAAAGAACAATTGATTTGTGATTGATTATGGTGACATATGCATCCACCTAGCATGAGGAAATGTACAAAAAGGCCAATGTACCTGTAGGCCTACTGTAGGTCTACCTGGACAAATGGCAATACGTGTCACAACTGCAGACTAGAACTAGGCATGTCTTTGCTTCATAATTATGGGTAAAATCTCAAACGCCCTCCATCATCAACACCTCGCAGACAACTGCATGGTTTCTTCTTCTTTCTTTTTTTTTCTAATTTAGGACTACAAGGCCATATAGGGAGAACTTACAAATTAACTCTGTAACCGTTTTTGTTTCAGATCTACCAGAGGAGATCTTCAAATAGTTTGTCAAGAAGTCCACAAATACAATGACATAAGCTCTTAGGACAGCATTTTGAGGAAAGCACTGACCTTTAACAGTGGAGTAACAGCCCACGTTAAAACAACACATGTATAATCTGTCAGCACATGTTCCTGAGAGATGGCTAATCTTAACACTGAATAGGGATGGTATACAAATCGCTTTCGACACCTGGCAGAACATCAAATCAAACAATAGCTCGAACAATGTGGCTGTTAGCCCCTGAAAACAGTTTTATATATTCAAGTTGTCATCGGTCGGTAAAGTGCTCAAAGGGTTTCACCTGTAAAGCAAACGCAGGGAAATACAGTGACGTAGTGCAGCAACAAGCTTTTCAATTGGTTAAGACCTCTCAGCCAATAGTTTGGCTTCACATTCGCAGGACCTGTGACATTCACTGCTCTCATGCTTGTGTCAACTGTATAAATATCTAAAATGAGCTTTATACAGTCGTCATTTTCTCGACTACGTGTGATATCCCGTCTCAGCAGGTAACAGAGTCTACGTACTTCTATGTTAGATGAAAACAAAAGGCAGTCTTGTTTTATTACAATAGAAACATCGGCAAGCTGCTTTACAGCGTTAGCTCATCGTTAGCATCATCATGCTAGAAGACGTCCAATTTGTTTATTTTATTAAGCTTCATAACATTGTATCAAACTAACTTCATTGTGTAAGTATTTAGAAAAGTGTGCATTGTATTGTTCTTGAAAGGCATTACTTTCATCATGTTTTCATTGAGATTGTATGTAACCCATGTTAATAACTATTTAAACAAAGCCAAATTTATCTTTAATTTCTGCACTCAAGTATGAAGTGAAACCTCCATGCTTAATCATGTGATTGAATAAAAATGTATTTGTCCAAGTATTTTGAGTTGCATTGCCACACGTTGTGTTCAAGTTTAACTCTTTTTTTCAGTCTTTCTGTATCAATAAAATATAACTTCACACGTGCGAAATCTAACTCATGTCCTATGCTTGAACACATTGAGTTAGTTAAAGAATAGAGATGCACTAATGTTCTTATTTCAGCTACGATACATATGCACTGATAGTGTATCTTATATTGCTTTTAAATCATAATTAACAATGTTTTGTTGTTGTTGCTGTTGATGGTGGTGGTGGTGGTATTATGTGTAAAGCTACAGAAAGTTGAAGTAAACCTGGCATTGCATTGCTTTGTGCTGGCTTTACATGAAAACAAGAAGAAGTTACAGGCTTAAGTTTTTCAATTTAACTTAAGTGTAATAATTGTATTTTGATCATATAGAAGGATCTGTCCCATCTCATTGTCTTGATGTTGATGATTTGTGGACACTTCTTACAGTTCAGTCTGAATATCTTTAAATAGCGACTGTACGAGTTGAGTGTTAAAAGTGCCCAACCGTCTTTCTTAGTCTTTGGTGTGGATTAGCGCCGGCCCGTCAGTCCAATATCCGATATTTAAATGACATCAATATCTGACCCAATACTGATGTAAGATTGGCTTGGTCCCATCTCTATTAAAAAAGGTAGCTAATGTGATTAAATACAATTCCACAACCTAGAAAAACAAAGCACAGGATCAATAAATGAGACTAATCAACACATGAGTTGCTATAATCACTATATTGGTATTTCAAAGTAACATTTCAATAACAATTTTAATCTCTGCTCTTTTAACAGCTCACCTGCAGGGAGCCTTGCAGTGACTGGGGTCTCTCACATTAGATTATTCAGCAACTGGATCGTACCCAGAACAGCTGCAGGGACTCAAGTTTCCAGATGTGGGCCTCTGTCTTCACAAGCTGAGGGTTCAGGAGTATTCCAACAGCTTCCATGGCAATACCAGCAGGTACGAACACGGAAAAGAGGCACGGAGTATCAGCCCAAGAACATCAAACGCAAGAGGACCCACGGCTGGATCAAGAGGCTCAGTTCAAAAGGGGGCATCGAGGTGATTCTACGACGCATGTTTAAGGGACGCAAATCCCTCTCACACTGAAGAGCCCTGTTGGAGAACTGCAAGACTTCAAGGAAGCATGCATTGATTTTGAATGCTGGCAGCGTTCTACAAAGAACACTGGTATTGGATTCAGTGATGAAACCTTTTTTGTTTGGCAGTCCCACTGCTTTAGTTCAGGGCAGGAGGACTAAAACTAACCTTCAACATAAAGAAACTGCTGTTGCCATGGGAAACATGAAGCCTGGTGGTTTCAACCAGTGTTTTTGATCCATAACCTTTGGGTCAAAATTAATTAATTGTAGCAGATGTCTAGAAAATTAAAAACAATGATATAAATTGAATATGTATTTGTGATGGTGTGGTGTCTTTCCAGTGTCCAATCATACTTTCTGTTCACCCATGAGTGAGCTATAATCATATTATATCATATTAATCTATCTTCATATTAAGTAAACCAATAGACATCTAAACCAAACAATTTAAATACAATACACAATTATACACACAATAAATTGGTTTCTACAGGTGGAGTAATGAAGAGTTTGATATTTTAAGAAGATGAATGTTTGACTTACAAGAAAAATGGCTGCCATCTTTTTGTATATGAAAAAGTTGCAAAGGTATTTACCGCTGTGACATATTTAGTCTAATGTCACAGTTTCCGTGTAAAGGAAAAGGCTTAATTATACTGAGATTACAATCCCAGGTCCTTGCAGTCCTGATTTAAATCTGACCTGGTATCTGAGACCTTTTCATAAGAATCTATAGGTGTAATTTACAATACAAAAGGTAATTCATTGATAACCTCAACATGCCAGTATTGCATGAAATATGTACACATCTTCAGAGCACAGTCTTGCAGGCATGATTGAATATAGAGTTTGACTTCGCCCTGCTCTCAGCACATCTTGATCTCTTTCAGTTAGCTGTTTGCAGTTTTCTTCAGTTATCTGGTATATTGTAGCAGAACATCCGGGAACTTTTATTTCTTTATCTGTCCAAGTGCTCAATGCTGAAAAATGAAAGAGTTCTCAATAAAGCTTATTACAGAAGCAACAGCATGAAGAATAACGTGTACGTGGCTATAACAACAGATCTAATGAGACTAAATGTTTTATAGTTTAATAGTTTAATAGTTCTGTAGATAAAGATCCACTCACCCTCATAAAGCAGATATTACATTGAAAAGTAATTTACATGGAGGTCATACTGTAGAAAGTCTATTGAGTTGTTTTCATGTCATAAGCCCGCTGCTATTGGAAGACAAATGTGTTACATAATCACTATTTAGCCAATCAGCGTGGTGCTGTGTGTATCTCGTCACAAGGCTAGAAGAATTCAACCAATCAAATCCGTGGAATCTCAATGAGGAACACGCCCCCGCCAAAGGAACAACAAAAATGGGGTTGTGATCAAGTAGCAAGTTAGCTTTCTAGAAACGTTCATTAGTGTTTTCATGTAGTTATCTGATAATAAGGGAACGTTTTCGACTCATTTTAAGTGGCGTGATGTCATAATCCCAAAGCCATAAAAGCACTTTACGTTTTCTAGTCGCCAGAAGAAGCTCTCAAAAGGGTAAACAAACCGGTGTGTTGGCTACGACAAAGACAACAAGGCTTAGTGACGAGCTAGCAACACCAGTAGCATCTGCTGGTTTTTCCACTGTCGGTTCTCTAGTTCAAGGCCTGAAGAGGGGACACGGAGCGAAATGGAGAAGGTACGTTCACAGCTGAACCTTTCTGAGTTTTTAATGTATGTTTGCCTGAACTAGTTGATCCTCACCTGTGTGGGATTGTGAAACAGCCACAGTAAACGTCCCTGCCACGTTATCTAGTCCAACATACCGTCACGGAGTTAATCTCTGTTACTCCTCTGTTGTATATGGATGTGGTGGTTTTCTTCAACGCTACAATCCCGGATACTATTTACTTTTAAACTGTGTGGTGCTTCTTTTCTATTGTGTGTGTTTTGTTCTCAGGAAGACTTCCTAAAGGGACTACCTGTGTACAACAAGACTAACTTCAGCAGGTTTCATGCGGACTCTGTATGCAAAGCTTCAGTAAGTTTCTTTTATGTTTCCAAATGAAGACACAACCATCATAAAGTCTGTTTACCTCTTCTCTGATCGCTGTCCGCTCTATCTAGCTTTGGAATTTTGTATTTTAACTTTCTACTTACATCTTGACACTTTATTCTTTTGTTGACACTTTATTCTTTTATTGACACTTTGGTTAATTTTTTAGTATATCTGCAGTGTTGTTTATTTACTGCTCTGTGTGCCCTTAAATTCCCCCACGGGGACAAATACATTTTTTTTAATTGATTAACATAATGTCGCCTGTAAATGTTCTTTCTTTTGTTCAAGTGGTACCATTTTGAATGATTTGATCCACTGTGTGGACTAACAGAGATCTGGATTTTGTTTTAGAACCGTAGACCATCTGTGTATCTTCCAACTCGGGAGTATCCATCAGAGCAGAGTAAGTGTGTTGATCTTTGAATTTTCACAGATACTGCAAGCATACTTTCTGTCACAATATCTTAGTGAACCAATCCATCAAAAACTTTTCTCTTGATATTCATCTTTGTTACATTAGCTATTTAACATGTTTATCTAGATAGTAATCTCCATAGTAACAGCCGATCTCAGCTGCATCTTTTTTCTTTTTTTTTTACAATGCCATGGTCATTGTTTATGTTGTTTCATCTCAGTCATTGTCACGGAGAAGACAAACATCCTACTGCGGTATCTTCATCAACAGTGGGACAAAAAGGTAATGGTTTGAAGATATTGAATGTAATCAAAAAGACATTAGCAGTCTTCTGTGAGATGCTTCATTTGTTTGTTAATTATGTTACCGTCTTCCTTTCATCAGAATGCAGCAAAGAAGCGAGAGCAAGAACAAACAGAGGGGGAGAACACAGCGCCTCCACGAAAAATTGCCAGAACAGACTGCCGGGAGCTGAATGAGGATTCATAAAATGTCTGTGCTGTTGATGCACACCCAGCAGAGACTGAGCTGTACCAAGAAAGTGTTCGCACAGATGCAGGATGTTTGTTTTCAAACCCAGGACTGACAACTGAAGCCCACAAGGAGCGACATATTTCAAATCATAACCAACATGACATTAATAAACACTGCTCTTGATGTTTGCTTATTGCTTCAGATTTCCTACTTAAAAAAACAGTCCCATCACCTTGTGTGATACTCTCCCTAGTATTTTCTTAACTCCCAGAAAAACCTCTGCCTCATATTTCGTCTTTGTAGTTGAAACAACAGGCGTCTACCTCCTTATCCCTCTCCTCTCTTGTGTTCCCTTACATTGGCTCACACAGGTTTCTTTGAAATATGCAAGAAGTACATTTGTTGCCTCTGCTGCTCTTTCAGGGTGTACAGCGGTCGTTGTTCACATCATCTTAGAGATATGCATGTCTTAGGTCAAGTCTGTGTATATGTTTAAGTGACATGCCATCGTGTGTGGCTTCTACTCAGAAGTTTTATTTTTAAAACGTGAAGTGGATGATCCTTAAAATGTATTTTAGTTCATCTCTAATTTTTTACTGTACTAACAGTAACTGAAAACAAAACCTTTTTTTGGGGGTGGTTGTTGTGGACTGAAAGGAAAGAAATGTTATGATTAATTGCCTTACATGGAAACAAGCGAGGTTTCACCATGTCTCAGATTCACCTATGTGTTTACAGGTGATGAAGGGAGCAACTGTTGAACGGTCTCTAGCATGTTCCCTTAATTTGGATTTATTCAAGCCAACACAGTCCTATACTAGAGGATGCACATTTTGTTTTGTACAGTTGTATTTTGTAGCCATATCTTCAGTTTGATGTCTAGATTAAAATCCTAATTCAATCACTCGTTCTTATAACTTTATAGAAACAGTTGTAGTATTATGGAAGAGATAATGATTACAGGTGTTTCACTGGACTGATGTATAAATGTGCCATTCACGTCATCTTTAAAAAGGCTGTTCGTTTGAATCGTATTCAGAAGTTATTTTTGGCTTTTGACTGCAGGGCTTAATAAATTGTGGGCTGGTCATAAACGTAAAACTCATTGAAATACTCCACAAATATTTTTTGTACGGCATACATATTGTAATTTCTATTTGTCCTTTATCAGGTAACAAGAGAACAACTCACTCTGAATTTGCTTTAAGTCAGTTGTTTTTTTATTCATTTGCCCAGCCGCTGTTTCTTTTATGCTGAAGGAAGTCAAAACAAGTTGATAATAAACACTTCTCATTCACACAAATATCACTTTTTGCATGTCTGAAAAAAAGCCAAATGTGTGAGACTTTCTCAATCATGTTTCCTCTAAATGACAGTTGAGATTATTTTTGCATGTTATTACTCTGGTCACAAATCAAAGGTTACCCAGTACATGTTCAGTTTGGCTTCTTGTCTTAAATAGACAGTTGAAGTTTCTCCAGAAAGACTTTAAACCACAAACATGCAGTGTACTCCATCACCTGTTCAATGCTTTGCTTTGAGTTGATTGTAATCATATTGTTGATTTCAGAAGTTGTTCTTGTATAGATTGCACTGTGACATACGGTAAAGGCTGTAACTCAGTTCATCAGTTTAGTTGAAATGCATGCTCCTTGTTTAGATGATGACAAAATAAGTCCATGCTTTATCTCTTCATGGATGTTTATTCAAGTGTGATATTTATTTGCATCATCGAAGTACATTCACTAATTCATGTAGTAAAATAATTCATAGAAAATAAAATGTCAGAAAAATAGAATATTTTTTAAGGTCACAGTGAGTATAATCAGACCTATTGCGGAGGAATACAATGGCTTTAAAAGTGCTATGCAACTGAAAATAGGTGATAAATGCGTAATGCATGCACATGAGGCAGCATGCGTTAAAAACGGGCATCAGAACGACAAACAGACGAAGCACGGGAAGCTGCAGGTCAAATCACTGATGCTCAGGTCCTTTTTTTAAAAAACAATCCAGCTGTTGAAACCAGGCGGTCATGCAGTATTGTGGCTGTATCATCGAGCCCTGTTCACACAGAGTAACGCATACTGTACAGATTTTTACATGGAAGCTGGATAATCAAGTGTTAATAGATACAGTAGAATACTTTGTGCAGAGTAAGTTGCATTGAGAGTGAAAGTCAAGCACTTGCTGACCTTACATGTGGTCCTTGTGACTTATGTGCTCCCCTACAGTACAGATTCTTACAGTCTGTTTACATTGCTATCAGTTCATTATATTACACTGGTATCATTGAATATTTATTAACTCTTGGGACCCGAGTTTTCAGAATCAGTCAACTGTTTTGATTCTCCTTTTTCTGACTCATTAGAGGGTAACTCCTCCTGGCTTGTGTTTAACTCAGCTCTGTTTGCTTGAGTGTTAGCAGGTTGACTTGTTGTTTGTGTCCCGTTCACACACACCACAGTCCCCTCTGATTTGCTGAAACTGAACAGCTTTCCTGGACTGAATGTCCTGTTAGGAGACTGTGATCTCTCATGGCCACCGGGGACTGCTGAAGAAGCCATGGTCGACCCCGGAGTTGCTCCAGCTGCCACTGCTGGCTCCTTTTTCACCTCAGGTGACTTTAAAAACTTGAGAAATCCGGGCAGCTTTGCCTCTCCTCCTGTAGGGGACTGAGCAGGTGAGCGTGAGGTGCCAGAGGAAAACTTCCCCTGCAGAGGGATGATCTGCTTCAATTTCATCACGTTGTTGTTTCCCAGCAGGGAGCTTGGTCTCTTGGGCTTGTCTCCTGGTTTGCCCCCTGTTGCTTTGTCATGGTGGTGCTGGTGCTGGGAGTCTGCCTTGTGGTAGTCGCTCTCCTGGCGGGCCTCGACCTGTAGCTCAGCCTGACGCTGGAGCTCCTCTTCGTCACGACGGCGCCTGAGCTGCTGCTGGAAGTGCTGCTGGGCCTGCTGCTCATGTTTCTGAAGGGGTAAGAGAGATACAATTAAGACACAGGGAAACATGGATAAGGGAAGAAAACCAAGTAAGAAGCACATAAAGTAATGTAAGGTAGCAATGCTGACAAGCACATGGTGGATCATTTGACACTGAAGTGTTACTGAGGAGTACCTGAGTCTTTGTCATTTTTATTTATGCTGGAAATTATTTGACACGAAGGGCTTTAAACTAGGTGAACACAGCGACCTCTGGTGGCTAATGATTATTATAGAGGCCCTGGAATGAAACATTTTCAGGCTCACGTGATCAACAAACCCATGAAGCTTAGGTGTTTTCAGTTAAAGCAATATGTGTACTTTTAATCACAGGTTCTGTATATAATTCATATGTGATTGTGTTAAACATTACAATAACCTTGCATTGTCAAATCAACCTAAATGTAGTGTAGTTATGTGGGGACGTTCTTTCTGTGTTTCTTTGTACTTCCACTTTACTTGTACTTTCTGAAATTTAGAGTTGATATTAACTTGACATTTTTACTCAAAATTTGATGTATTATATAATTCATTAGTTAGCTTATTATTTAACTACATTAATACATGATATTTGGTAAATCGCTACTTTTCACAGGAGTTATCAAGGATTGGTATCATCTGCCTATCTTCGTTCTTTACTGTTAAATAATTCTGTCCCCCTGTCCCGTGCTTAGTCAACACAATAATGTGTTTATGACACATATGTTACTTCGCTATCTCAAGACAAGACAAACCTAAGACACCATCAAAACAGGAGCCGCTTATGTGATACCAATATGACACAAGCAGTCAAACACATACAGTCATTTCTTAAGGGCATTCAGGAAATGCTGCAATAGTGTTTATGTTTGGACAAGACAACGAACAAACCAGGGTACACAGGCATACATGTTGGAAAATATGATATCATTTGCACACAAGCGTCCAGCCAGCAGCGAGCCTTGTGTTGGCCGAAGGTCTTTCAAGCTATCACACAACTATACCTTGAAAGCTTCCCTTCGTCGGTACTCTAGCTTGGCCATCTCTTCTGCTACCCAGCCAGGGATATCAGGGATGGCAACATGGATGATGTACTTTAGGAGGATTGCAAAGTGCTGAAAACCACCGAGACCACAGAGGGACAGGCTCAACAAACGTTTACATCGTGACACAATCAATTTTCCTTTCTATATTTCTAGCAAGCACATCACAACAAATACTGAAAACTGGGATGAGGTTTGGTTTTCATCGATAACTTAACTCACTTACTTCATTCATATTTAAAAGTTTTACAAATCCCATAAAAGCAGCTGGCTTTATACGTCTGCCTGTGGTAGCATTTCAAGGTAAAATCTGGGAATAAAAACTAAATTCTCTTACACTTACAGAACTCATCTTAGACAAACCTGTTGATCAAAAACAACACAGTTCTTACCTCTAGTAAGACGATTGATATGATGGTCATCTCAGGGCTAAGCCAGGGAAACAGACGCTGCAGTTGACCACACTGACCAATCAGGTAACAGTTTACGATGATGGCGATCAAGCCCATGGCCTCCATTGCAGTCTGATGGTGAGTGGAAGAGATCGAGACATTTAGCCTGTGTTCAATGTAGCCTGAAGGCCCCACTGATATTTTGCTAACACTGACCTGCCATTGTCCGATATTCTCCACCCTCTGTCCGAAGGGTCTCTGCAGGCCAGTGCAGAGCTTCAGCGCGTCACTGCGGATTTCAATTATGTTGTTGATAAGTGCACACATGGCTGCCAGAGGAAATGCAGAGGAGAAAAGCACCACATAACCAAATTGAATGAACATTTCCTGATAGTCCTGCAGCGTGTCCTGTCGAAAAGTGAAAAAAAAAAAAGAAGCTGTTGTTATAAAATGGTTACAGATGTTCTAACAAGATGAAAGATCATTTTGAAAAAGTAAAACTCTTCACCTCGTATGTCTGCATACAGCTCTCAATCTCAGCCTGGGTCAGAGTGACAGTTTGAGGTTCTTTAGGTGGATCAATCCATGACTTCTTCTCCTCTTTCCCCTCACCTGTGGTCTTTCTTCTCTGACAGAGAGAGTCAGATTCCTTTGGAGAGGTCCCACGCTCCTTGTTTTCCTGCCAAGGTAAACATTAGACTACAATACTTTCTCTAGTCAATGCTAAGGTATTGTCAAATCTACAGTTTAAGGATACTTTTGTCTAATAATACAAATTAGATACGTAGCATGTATTTTAAGATTTGGAACTCTCTTAATATATATTTAGATTAATATATGGCTGCAGTTGTCATTTAGTTTAATAAATGCATAATACAGAAATCTTCATCTCCGAGATATGGAAAAAAAAGATGAAGTAAGACAGCAAAAAAGAAAAACATTTAATGAAAATAAAACAAATGTGTTTTTATCTCGCTTTAATGATATTTAAAAACGATAATGTAATACTATATTTTTCTGTATATATTTTTTTGTGCGTCATTATTGAAGGGTTGTTTGTGAAGGTTTGTCACCCTGGGCTAGATAGTTATGCACACTGACCATCAAGGAGACACTCACCCTATTGATGTTGAGGGCGTTCAGGGTTTGCATGGGTCTCAATAAAGTCATCTAATCTAATCTAATCTAATCTTCCAGACATCTCATTAATACCCCTTCATAAAGAGGTGGACTTCAGTTAAAACCAACTTATCGGGCTTTGTTGTGACACTCTTTCAGCAGCTTTTCTTGCTAGTTTCACTGTGTCATTTGGAAGAACACTTTACTGATGAGTCCTTGAGAATCAAGCGTGTAAGCCAAATGTATCTGGTTCATCACTGTCATGTTAATAAGTAAATAAAAGTACCAATACATGTGTATTTAATAACTGTGTGAAAGTTTAGGGTGTGTGGTTAAATTAGGCATGATTAGGAGAGCAAAAATGGTAAATAACTGCTATTCAGACGTGTTCATATAAATAAGATGTGTTTATATAAAAATGTCACGGCCTAATGAAAAAATTCTGGATACAATTCTGATTAGTTGAAAACTTAAATATAAATATACATTTGGCCTTGGGTTGTATAGTTTTTGCATGGAGACAGTTTACAGACTTTCCTTTGTTGTTTAAAGTGTTGCTTTGATTGCCCTGTACCCATTTAATATGCACAGAAGTGCTTTTCTCCAGGTCAGGTCGTATGCCATGTCTGGATCAAAGCAGTGGTTGGGATGGATAAAATCAGAAAGGTGGAAGGGTGATTTGTCATAAAAGTAAGCAGATCACATACTTGACTTAGCGATTCACAATCACTGTCATCGTCACAGCTGTCAAAAATACTGCACGGGTCCATCCCCTCCTCCACCAGTGTTGGACTGTCCTCGAGGAAGCTGTCAAACACCGGCTGTGCTTCTGTGGTCACGTCCTGGTAGTCGACCTTCTCTGTGAAGCTGACTTTACGTTGCTTCAGATTGCTGTCACTCATGTCCCACTCTTCCTCTGACAGCCTGAATCCGGCTTTCAGATCCCCTCGTCTCCTCGGCTCAGGGTTACCGTTAGCGGTGTGACTGACAGCGATCCCTCTGGGACTCAGGAAGGAATAAGCTGTCATTGAGGCTTGAGCCTTTCCCAGAGCCAAGCGGCCATATTTGAGCATGATGGCTTGGAGGAGCTCCCACAGCACCTTTGGGGTGAAGACACCCAGCTTGTTTTGCTCATAGATATAAGGCTGCAGTACCTCTTTGATGTTCTGTAGGAATTGGCGGAAGATCAGTAGAGTGGCGAGCATCTGTGAGGAGAAGGACAACATATGTAAGTGTTCTGAATGAGTGCTGAAGATATGACATGCACATAGTCCCTAATACATCTTGTTACAGATGAACAGGGACATGGTATCACTATATTTTAATACTGATGATCCCAGTGTGCACTGTGTCAGTGCTATCCCTGTGTAACAGGGTCATATATGTTTGTGCATTTTTCACTGTCTGTTCTTATAATTACACAAAATTACCTGCCAATTGTCTGTTAAGTCTTGTTTTGTAGTCTGCAGCCCCTCCTTCCTTTCTTTTCTTCTTCTTTGGTTGTTATTATGTATTCGTTTTGCTGCCTCCCCTCTGCCCTTTCTTACAAATGCTTTTGGGAGAGGTGAGTGTCCTTTGTTTTGTTTAAGTTTTTATCACCTTCCATCCTTTAATTATTACGTTATTTTGTGGATATTTCTGTGAGTGTTTTACAGTCTTTTCTTGGTCATTGGTATATTGATTTCATTGAAATATTCTAAATATATATTATTTTATTTGTTAAGGAGCATAACTAGTAGTGTACGACAATTTAAGCTCGCTACGTGCACGCCCATTAATACACACTGTACTTTTACTTAATCTGTTTAGAATCTGGAGCGGACTGAGAAATTCATTTGGAGTTTTGTCTGTGCTTTTCTGCTGCCAGCCTGCCAGATTAAAGAGTTTAAAGAATCCCGGTGTCACAGCATGAATCTCACACAACGCAGAATTCCACCAATTCTTTTTCTGTCATCAGCAAGTGAGCCATTGAGTGTGAATTAAAACCCCCTTTAACAATCATCTTCTTTAGAAACGTGTCAACACTTGATCGCTTTTCAATCAACTCATGTAGCGCCATAAAAGCTGGATGTAAAAAGGCTGCCTTTGTCGAACCGTCAGAAATCCTATTGTTAAATATTAACACATGCTGAGCAGTATGTTTTCAGCTTTATGACTGTTCGCTGCATTTTTGCCCTTTGAAAAACTTGCCAGGCAGACATACTGTAACAAACTTGACCATGAATTAGTAGTCAGTTTTTTTGCGAAGGCTAATGCCACTTGAAGACCATTATTTTGTGTATAGGTTTGCGTTACTGCCCACAGTTTTTGTCACCTCTTTTAGTCTCTCCATGTCCTTGAGGTAGAATCCAATGTAGAAAAGGCTTAGGTAAGAATTGATGAATTCAAACTGTAAAAACAAAGACAGGAAGGAAACATTACAAGCAGTCATACAAACTCTCTGTAACCCAAATCTTAAGAGGAACAATGACTTACGAAAACCATCTTGATGATGAGATTATTCTCATAGGCACTCTGCAGTCTGTAGTTCTCTGGGGAAAGAAGCGTTTATTAACTGAAGGTAGAATGACAGGTAAAGGTTTTATCGTGTACGTGTCTCATTGATCTTTTTCAGAGAATAAAAAGAAAAGACTGAGAGGCAAACCTTGATAACAATCAGAGACATATGAATTTATTTATCTCATCAAGTGTCACAGAGAAAACTGAAGACAACTTTGCCCAGAGTATATTTCAAGTCTCTTACCCATGTCATTGAGCCAGTAGGCGATCTTTTTATACACTTCGTCACATACAGTCACAGTAAGAGCCAGGAGTATCTTAGGAATGAATCTTGTGATACTAGGTAGCTCCTGGATCTCCATCACCACTTCCTGTTTGGTGCATTAGACACAGCATAAATATTTGATAAGTCCTTTTCATTTTCTTAAATCCCACGTCTATTTTTAAAATAGATATAAATTCAATAGCATAAGTATATTGAAAAGGGCTTTCTTTAACCTGTTAATCAACCTTTTATAATTAACACAAAGTTGACTGTATTACTGGATCCTAACTTTTGTCCTTATAATGTGTTGTAATGCTGCTGTTTCAGTTTCTAAAGCTGTTCCAGCCATTTCAGTTAGTTTATTCAAAAGAAATACGTTCAAACAATATCAACCCTGTTTCTTCAGTAGTAGGCCATGTCTTGCATAACGTTCATGCCGTGTTATGTATTCAGACCTGCAGTTCCAGGCAGAGCAGCATGGCGAGGAAGACAAAGCAGAGACAGAGGAGGCAGATGGGCAGGCTGACCAGCCATCTGAACAGAGCTCTCTTCCAGGGCGGGTAGTAGAACTCTTCACAGCCCGTTATAGGACTGCAGCGCTTCACTCCCTGCAGAGACAGACGAGGAAGAGATAACAGCTGGGAAAAGGCTTTATTTAAAATCACAATTACAATCCCATTATTTGGACAGTGGCTTTTAAATATGCAAAATACCCAAAAGCTTAATTATTTTTCGAATCCATCTTTAATCATCAAATGAATTTATTTCTGGCATTCGTTTTTTGGTTTTGTCAAACTTTCGCAACTTCTCACACAACTTGTATTAACCCATAATCCCTCTATTGACTGTGGCCATACATTTCCACATCATTTGGTCACGTGTTAACTGTGTGCTGCTATCCCAAAAACATTTTGCGCCCAACGTGGGGCTCGAACCCACGACCCTGAGATTAAGAGTCTCATGCTCTACCGACTGAGCTAGCCGGGCATGTTGCATGTGCGTCTCACATGTTTTTTTCAAACTGGTTCCCCCTCGTCCCCTCCCTCTATTCATTGCTCACAACAGGAGGTGGGGGCTGAGCGTGCAGGCTGAGTGTGGGGGGTGAGAATACCAAACCCCTCTTCCTTCCGTCTCTGAGCACATGCTGACTGAAGACACACTACTCTTGTAAACATGACTGTGTTTCCATGTGTTGTGTGCTAACCCAGTCACTGCAGAGTTACGCAATTGCTCACTGACAAAACCCGCAGCCAGACCACATTTGCAGCTCTACGTGAGAAAGGATCTGACATTGATAAATTGTATCTAATGTGATTGTTGATTTATGACATTTTCAGAGTCTAGAGGTCTATTAACCCTTAAAGTGTCCCCTACAGGTCACTGCACACTACCAGTTAGATTTCAACTGTGAATGTTGGGAGGTCTACAGTATCTAAGCGCATGCAGAAGGAAAAGAATAAAGCCTTTGTAAATCCACAACAAAACAACACTGTTTTTTCATATTTGCATACTATAACGTAAGAAGCAATCCTCTCACCCTAAACTGTGGTCTCGGCTCCTCTAAGGACTCAGCTGGGGTGTCAAGGGTCCCCCACCTGTAGGCGAGCTCAGCTTCTCGCCTCTTCCAGCGCTCCAGAAACAGTGTCGCCCAGACAACGTTGAAGAGGGCAAACACAACACAGCAGATATCCTGACTGGTCTGTGAGAGAATCAAAAGATACATACTTTATAACCCTTGTAAGCCTGACTTTGCTATATCGGCACAATTGATTAATGATCTCATTGAAGCATTGTGCAGCTTCAACTTGCTGATTCTTGTTGTCTTATGCTTGGAAAACACACAAAGGAAATCAAATATATGTTGCAAGATAGGTAGCAAATTAGGCACTAAAGACTGTAGCATCCTCACTTTCCTGACATAGCAGAAGCAGTTGTGGATGAAGTAAAAAACAAAGTGGCAGTGCCCAATTATGTGACAGTTAAAGTGTGTTTTTCACTAATGTAGGAGTTTGAAAAGACAGATCTTCTTAAAGAACTGAGCTCAGTACCTGGTCAGCCTCTGCGAGGATCCACAGCAGGAAACCGATGACAGCAGGGTAAAGCATGGAATTTGTGTAGAAACCAAGCCAGGCAAAATACATGCCGATCTTCACCCCGAAGTAGTCACAGATATCATCTAGAAAGCCGATAATTTTGTAAACAACTTCCTTAAAAAAGCACATTCATCATGTCTCAAACATTTACATTGAACGTGCATTCCTTACCCAGTGGCTGCCTCTCACATACAGCCTGGACCCATGATGTCATCAGCTGATTGAGGATCCTCTGCTCATGGAGAGGAAACATCTGATGGATCACTCCTCGAGCTACCAGCTCTGGTACTTCATAGGACACAATACATGATACATGTCAATACACTGATACACTTGGTCCTAATCATTTAGCAGACTAAGCCACATACATCAAGTGGGTACAACATAAGCAAGGATCTGTAGAGGAGGAAAGAATGTCAGTAAGTTCAAATGTACAGCTTTAAGTGTGGTTAAACAAAGCTTACAGGAAGTGACACAAGGCATAATTAATATATCAGCCTAGGGCAGGGCAGGGCAGGACAAGTTTATTTATATAGCACATTTCAACAACAAGGCAATTCAAAGTGCTTTACACATCCTAAAACATATTAACATATCATCATCAAGTTTGTAGGTGTACATGAGAGAGTTAGGTCTTTTGCTTTTTTTTTTCAAATGAGACCAAGCAGATCAAATGGGGTTTGGTAGTTTGTTCCACCACCGGGGGGCGACAGAGGAGAAGAGTCTAGAGATTTAGGGTGTTGTTGTGAATGCCTGATCAGAGACACCTTTCATTGATAGACTATAGTTGGAAGGAGGGAGTGTAGACCTGGATGAGAGAATTAAGGTAAAAGGGCAACCATTTTTGTTGCAGTTTTGTAAGCAAACAAGCAGGGTTTTCAATTTGATGTGAGCAGTAACTGGGAGCCAGTGTAAGGAGATGTGCTGTTTAGGTAGGTTGAAGTTTATATAGTAGAGAAGGGTACCAAGCACCGACCCGAGAGGCACTGCTGTGCATAAATTGTGCACTTCAGACACTTCTCCCTTCCAAGACAGTCTAAAAGATCTGAGAAGTAAAACACAAACCAGCAGAGGGCAGATCCTCAGCTGCTGACAGACAGATCTAGCAGCTTGAGAACTGAGAAATGACCAGCAGCTCAAGTTATATTTAACAAATAAACTTTACAAACAACACCTGAAAATTCACTCTGATTATTATGGAAGAAAGCCTTAGATAAAGGTCCTCAATGAAAAACCTAATTCGATGCACTAAAAATGTAGAATGGACGATAAATAGAACAAAGGGGCTTTTGTAATAAATGTTTACATACTGATTGGCTGTCCCTCCAGGAAGTGAATGTTGTGAAGCACCTCCCCTTGTTTAGCTCGCAGATTGTCCAGCCAATACTTTATAATACTCTGACGCTCCTGAAAACAAAGTCATGGAAGACAGATCCTACTAATTACATACATCCTGTTTTTTGCTTTTAAGTGAACCTGCAAAAGACAGACTTAACACAAGTAAAGTAACAATTTGCATTTTAGAAACAAGCACCTCACACCTGTGAGGTAAAGAAGCAGAGCTCGCTCTCTATGTTCTCATAGATGTTGTCTTCCTCACAGGCGAAGCGCCGCATCCCGCCACCAAACTGCGGTTTGACGGCCTTGTGCATGCCCATCTGCTCAGCCCCCTGCAGTAAGCTGAGGGAGAGGACAGAGGGAAAGTGAGAAGCAGGATTAAATCTGATTGAGGACAAACACTGTGAGTGAGAGCAGGCTGGCCTGCAGATGCACAACAGATTAAGTGCATTTACAGGAAAAACACAAACAGCTTCAGATAAAAGCTGTGACTGATAATGACTCTAAATCTTAGTTTAGAAATTCTGAATTTGTGCTGAGAAGTGCGTCAAGTAATAGTTTCACAATAGGAACAACACAATATGTCATCACTTTATGCTAAACTAACTCACTCCTTGTTTGAATTTTACGTCTATAATAAACAAATGCTCAGTGTAAATTCAGCCCTATCTTTGAAAGAATATTTCCTTTTTTACAACATTGTATTCCTCTGTAAATCTTGAGGGTTTCTTTTTTTTCCTGTTCAGTTTGTTTAAGGTTTCTTGTTATTTTTTGCCATGTTGGATTAATGTTGGGTCTTTGTAAATAATATATGGTCTTCTGCCCTCTCTTTTGTTGCAGGTAAAAGTGTTTCAAGATAACAATTGTTAAGAATTGGTGCTATACAAATAAAGATTGATTGAAATCTAATGGATATATTTACAACTTTAAGTTTGGGTTATTACTTAAACCATCAAAACCTGGTCCTCATCCTTCCGTTACGAAAAATTGTGCTCCATCACATTTATATGCAGCTAAAATTGTTACTACTAACCAAGAGGAATGATTTGGAGTTACTTTGCCTCATCATTAATCTAACAACAGTCCTAAATTCATCAGCTGCTTCGAAAAGTGAAAACAAGCCACACTCCACTCTGAGAACAGTTCAAAGAAAGAAATGAACAGCCCACACATACATCCAAACACACACCCACACTCATACATGAACACATACAAACACAGTTAAAGTCTTACTTCTCGAATGTTGTCGTGATGAAGAAGGCTTGTGTCTGGGTGTGTTTATGCTGTCGAATCTGAATGCTGACCTGTGGGATCCCAACACGAATCTTATTCAGCAGCCACAGCAGAGTGTGGTCATCGATGTTATCTACAAGGGAGTAAAAGTAGTTTGTTTGATGGTGGATTTTTCATCATTTACGGACCATTGAATTTAGCTTTTAACAATTCATTCTTTGTCTACAATAATTTAATTCGTCAGATATTTTCAGGCCTGTTACCCAGAGGCAGGACATGATGAGCTGCTGCTGCATTAAGAGGCACGACATCAGTCACCCCTCTGACAGGATGGCAGAAAGCAGTGTGAGGGTGGTGACTATTAAAGTTCAGTCCCATTAAAACCCTGTCTATGTGCGTCACTTCTTATTGTATATATGCTGAGAGGACGTGCTATAACTCAGGACTGTCCACACTCGGATTCAAGCCAACTGTATGAATAAAACCTTTCTGTGAGCTTTTTATTTTAATAAAACAATGGAGCAATCGATCACTATTGTTCAATTCTAATGAAGGCGCTATCATCTATAGGTCTTATACTGAAAGGGGTCTTATCGTTCTCTCACTTCACTCTACAGATTTACAGTAAAATAGCACTTTGGTTGGAAAATATCCCCAATTTCTAGACACGTTCTGAGGCAACCTTCCAATAATATAATTCAAACTACCAACCAACCATTATTCTGAATTATTCATGTTGTCCACTTGTTCAACCTGTTGACATTTGTTTAGTTGAGAGTCCAGCAGCACCGTCATATATTCTCAACAGGAAGGGCAAATAGAATAGATGCAGACCTCTCTAAAATATTAGTTTGTTGAATTGTATTTCAACTCAATATCATTTGTATACTGCATGTTGTTCAGTCTTATTATTATAATAAGAAAAAAAAAACACACACACACACACACACACACACAGGAAGGAGGATTAAAATGATAACATAGAAGAGAAAACTTCAAGGCACTCTCTTTTTAAATGATTGAAAGGCCTTTATTTACATTGCATTGACAAGGTTGGGAAGGTTTTTATAACCATGCAAGAAAGACAGCACTTTGGAGTTTTTTGTGTTTTCTATAAAAAACATCAGTTCTTAAAACAGTTTTCTGTGTGCATGCCTGTACTTCTTACTTGTTTGAATTCAATTGAATCCTTATGACATTAAACTACGTTCTATTTATGAATGTCTATAACACAAGAAAAAAGTATATTAAAAAAATCATGATAATACTTGGCAGACTTAAAATCCACAACTCACAAGAATAACAGAGACAACCAGTTGGGACAGATTATTCTTTCACATGTCCTTTGAAAAAATCTAGCTTCAGCAGATAAAGCTACTTGATGTGGTGTGTTTTTTTTATTTTGTCAACATTGTCTTTAGTTATGAAGTTTCTCACATTATTATAAGGTTGATAATATGCTTCCTACTCACATTTTTGTGCAACTAAAAATACAGCATCACGTTTATATGCTGCAGGACAGGCTGGTCTATAGACAGAGAAACAGTTAATGATAAAAACTTGGGACTATTTAAAGTCCCAATGACATGCCTGAATGGCTGGCTGACCACCAAACACACTGAATGAGGATCACATGGAGGACAGGCCAGCGCCTACTATACCTGGAAATGTCATCAGGATGTCACAGTTTTCGGTAGGCACCATCTTCAGCCAGGACTTCCGGGACATAATGTAGTGTCTGGCCTGCAGAAGACGCTTCCCAAAGAGTTTTTCTAAAAAGGAAATAAAGGATCAGCAAGCTGCAAAGGTGAGAATGAGCTAAAATAAGGTTAATAATCTAAATGAGGGTCAGACGGGCAGAAAGACTGATAGGCAGCTGGTGATATTTTGGCATCAGGGCAATCAAGGACACAGTCATTAGTCTCACTTTGCAACCCATCCCAATGTTATTTCTCTAACATATTCTCTGTCATCTCCTGTTTGTTTGTGTTTTGCTTTGTTGTGGAGACAAAAGACAGAAATGTCTAAGACAATTGTTCAACCAGCGTGAAGGATTACTGTGCAGCACTGGTCACATGACCTTGAGCAAATTCAATGAGCTCTACACAAACACAGATGATCTCTAAACTGGATGCTGTGTAAATAACCGACAAACTTGCTTTTCAAGTCCATCTCTAAAGCTGTTAAACGGAGCTGAAGCAACAGGCCCTCACAGTTGTATTTTCCCACTTATCACAAAACAACGTAAGAGCTGAGGTCATCACTTTTGCTCTTCTTCTTTCGCACGTTGGTTCTCACTCTAAAGTCACACTCTTCAAGTCACACTCTGTGTCTGACGCTGCATAACCGCCCCAGTGACGACCCGCTCTCTCCACTGTTCTCTGAGTCTCACTGTAACTCTCTGTCATTGCATGTGAGGATTAAGAGTCCACTTTCTGCAGCGTAACTGCATTAGCACATCATCCAGAGCACGTCATATTGCTCTAATTTAAAGTCACCTCTCTGATATACTATTATGTTTCACACTCTGGGACAGCAATACAAACGGTACAATAAGAAATTAAAGGAAGTAAGGCGAAAGGATCATGTTTCTAAAGCTGTAGAGCTGCACTTCTATACAAGAAGTTTATTCGTGGTTTATTAATATGATGGGTGTATGAATCCCTGAGCAACACTGATGGTTCAGCTGTGTTTGACTGTGTGTGTAATGTCGAAGCATTCAAACTGTGTCACTGACATTGAATGCTCTTTCACATGCATTGTTTCTAATGACTTGAGTGACGGTCTCTCTAATTCATACTGACAAAATTGCTTGTTAAAGCCAGTACACATATAGACATTAACTGCTAAACTACACTTTATTTTTTGAGCTTTTAAATTTGTCATATATATTAATTGTGTCACACTGATTCAATTAGTAGCCACATGGTAAGAATTTTTTTTTTCTATAATCACAATTTGGCAATGCCCTAATCTATCTATGATACTTAATTTATCAAACATTTTATCAGACTGGGGAAGCAGATGGATTATAGTTGAGTCAAATGGAATAAGGAAATTGTATCAAATGTAGAAACATTTGAATTTAAACAGGAAACTACTTCTCCCTAAAGAATGACAGGAGCATCACTGACACATTTAAATGTTTCTTTGAAGGTCTGACATGAATGTATGGCACATTTTACGCCTCTTTTTAAATCTGGCCCTTCTAAGAAAGTGACTGGATAAGCCTGTTCTTTATTGTACGCAATTATTAAATGTCAGACAGTTTACCCAGCTGATCAATTACAGTTATGCAATACAATGTCAATATGAATCTCTTGTTAAACCAATATTTCGGGAGAACCAGAGCACATGTTGTAAAGGCTTTTACACTAAATGATCCGATGCACCACAACATCACACAACTACTGTTGTAATAAATCTGCCATAGCCCTAAACTAAGGTGATTGTCAAATGATCATTGATACTCTATCACAGCTAACAGATATCATTAAGCCTATCTCACTGATACATTTGAAACAGATGTAGAAAAGGGACTAGAAACCTATTGTGCCAGATATCCTCGGAATGCGAAAGTGTAACTGACAAGCACTATTGGCTGACAAAATTGTTTAGACTTTTGTGAGTCTGTATGGTCATGAATGTGGTTGAAATATCTCAAACTGCAGTAAAGACATCCAGGCTGTAAATGTTCATATCCACAAAATCTACAGTAGACGACTAAACATAAGTACACCTATAACAAGGTATGCAAGGTATGCCTTAGATCACCATGCATCATCTGAGTATACAATGCTGCTGCTAAAAATCCTCATCGTACATTTCCTAAAACCTCCATAACACTGTTCAATCACTCACGAGGATAGCTCTCATGTAAACACTTAACCCATCTAAGCCTGCAGCGCAAATCCATCTTTTACACTCTTGAAAGTAACAGAGCCCGTCAGGACGTGCACATGACTCCTGCATGCACCTGTGGACCATCACAGTCGGACTCTCTCCGGGCCTGTGTGAAACGGAATGCGCACCATGAAAAAAAACGCACGAAATCATTGACTGATGATTGACTCCTAAGTATCTCGTGAGTCATTCATTGAAGGCTATCTAGCACCAATGACTGCATCATTATACCCATGCACAGTAGCCTATTATTATTATTATTATTTTTATCCCTGTCATGTTTTTTTCGTTGCAATTGAGCACAAACACTCATCCGATCTGTGCAAGCGTAAGACAAAAACTGTATTTCCTGTGTTGACGTTGTGTCTCTCACCGAGCACTCCGGACGGCGTTAAGGACGTGGGCTGCTGCTGCTGCTGGTTGTTGGTTCTGTCCTGCTGCTCGATTGGCACCGTCCTCTCCATCCTCTCCCCTGCCCCGTCGCTGTCGTCGACGTCTGCGGTTCCGCTACTCTGTACAGCAGCGTCGGTATCAGCTGCTCCTGTGCCCGCCGCCTGCATGGTGGTGTGTGTGTGTGTGTGTGTGTGTGTGTGTGTGTGTGTGTGTGTATGTGTGTTGGTGGGACAGGAAAACAACACAGTACGGGGGACTGTGTTTTTATTGCATGCCTGGTGTATGTAAACGGAAAGCCCTCAGTGTATTTGGTAGATGAGCGTGAGGAGGAGGAGTGAGATGATCATGGCTTCTACACGTTACGCACAACAGTCGTGACTGAGGAGTGACGAAAGAATTGAGGGGAACACCGCGCAGGCTGCAGGGCTGTTAACAGTGACATAACATGGACTATACTAGGTGTCCTATAGTCATAACTCCTCATGCAGAGCTACAAGGGGATCAGTTGACTATGCCTTCGGTTATATTGATCATAATGAATATGTGTATGGGGGATGCACATTTTATAATTGTGTGGTTTAATGCATCACGTTCTATATTTTTTAAATGAATAAATTAACATAGTTGGGGTTTATTTGCTCTTTCAAGTTTTATGTCATGACATAGCCCAACATTGTGTTGCAATTTTATTTGCAAATACTTAAAAACATTTTTTTGCTGTGAAATGTTAACATTGTCTTATTGACCGCACAAATCCCCTTTTACAGTGTTTTTGAACATCTATGTGGGTGTCTACTGACCCTCAGAATGTGAATTAAACCTATGAAGTCCTTTCCTTGTGGTCTGCACAAGTCTTACAACACAAAGAAAAATGCTCTGTTCAAATGTTTACAACTTGTGATATCACAAGTGGGATTTTTGGTAAAATAATACCGTCTCCTCCCCCATATGTATATCTCCACCAATGGACTCCACCCTCAGCCTCGAGAAAAAAAATGGCCCAGGTCTGCATTTTTTCCAACAAGTCCTCCAACCTATACGACCGTAGAGGCCATCTGTCACGTAATATGACTCATAGGAGCGTTTCCTAAATTAGCTTATGTAAGTTCATAGCTATGGATCTATGAGACTCAATGATAACCATCACTGTACAGTAAAATGATGGCAGTCACCACGGTCTTTGCCATGAATGAAGCCATCCTTCTATCTTCTACCACACGGGTCTGATGGAATTAATTGGAATTGGAATCGCCATTCTCCCGGAAGGAGGCCAGGCTTGGGAAGGGCCAAAGTAGGAGTCTCCAAGCCGCCTTGAGACGACACGGAGACTTTGTGCCCCCTTGGTGATTTATGTGGTATAGAGTGGCAGGTGAGCTCTCAGGGACAGATACACTGCTCTCAGCTCCAACACATTGATGTGTTCAGTGCCCCATGGAGGCATCCAAAGAACTCTCACCATTCTTCCCTCCCAGACGGCACCCCAGTGCGGGAGGCATCTGTGAACCCTATTGTCCGCCTGGAAGAAAGATGTCCCAAAGGGGACTCCCTGTGTGAGCATCCTGCAGTTCCACCATGGACGCAGAGCCTGCTGATGTGGTTAGTCTCCTCAGCACAGACCTCCACAGCTGCAGAGTCCTCCTGGTGGGGTGAACACTGTATTCCCTAAGCAGGCTCTGAGTGTCCGACTTCCTCCAGAAGGGATCCTTATATACAGGGATATTGAATCGGGATGAACAGCCAGTGGCTCCTTATATGCTGGCAGGTGAGCCTGGGAAGTCCCAGTTAAATGATCTGCCTCGGATTGGGCCACACATTGAGAACGAGCCTCAATGGTTGCCACTCTGTCTGACAGACCACAAATGGCAGCCAAAATCTGTAACTGTGCGTCCTCTGGCCCCACAGCATCCCCTGGAAGAAGGACTGATCTATCCGGTGGTGGAGAGGGACATTTGGGGGTTGTTTTTTACCACGCCCATGGGAATGTGCCAGCTGATGCTTGTGAGAGCGGCAGTCAATGTTACGCCTCTGTTACCTATGAAGGAGAAAGGGCTACTACAGCATAGGGAGGAGATCTCCCAGCCTGGATTTACAGGCCCTCTCTTCCAGAGGTAACACCACAGCTGCTGGGCATGGGCCGTCGACAACAGTCAAAAAATGAGCCTTGCTCAAACATGAAGGACTCTTGATGCTTATCACGCGGGTTAAGGTTGAGAGAAAAAAAAAGAACAAAATTGAATACAACTTTTCTGACCTACCTCTATGTGGACATATGAGGAAAAAAGAAATGAACCCACCAGGCAAGCATTCAACAGAGGAACAATCATCAATTTATAAATAATGTCTGTCTTATTTTTTACAATGTTGAAAGATTTAAAAAATAACATAGGTGTCATGGTTTGGTTTTGTTCAGTATTTAATCCTGTTTTAGTTTTCATTATTTCCCTCGTGTTCTGTGTATGTATGTTCCTAGTGTGTTTTACTTTAGTCCTTAGTGTGTTTTCCTGTATCCCTGTGTCCTCCTATGTTGCCTGTTAGTTTATTTCCTGTCTTGTGTTTTAAGTCTAGTCTTTAGTGTTTCCTGTTTTATTTTGTATATCTGGTTTTGGTGGTGTCAGTGTTAGGTTTTACTTTGTACTTGTCTTCAGTGTTCTGGTCTTGTGTTCTTTGTTCCTTGTGTTTCCCGCCTTCCTGATTACCCTGATGTTCCTCACCTGTCTCGTTAGTCTCACCTGTGTCTGATTACCCCATGTCTATTTAGTCTCTGTGTTTGCCTGAGTTTCTTGTCGTGTCATTGTCTTGTTGGATGTCTTTTGCTGTCGGTTGTTTCCTGTGCTAGTGCCCTGAATTTTGGATTTGGATGTTCGGCGTTTTGGATTTAGTTTTTTTCCTCAGTAAGTTTTTGTTTTTACCTTTTTGTTAAAATAAATTATTATTTTCTGCAATTGGGTCCTCCTCCCTGTTTCCTACCCCGGAGCGTGACAGAATGACACGACCAACAATGGACCCAGCAGAAGATTTTGATTTAATGGACGGTGTTTCTAAAATACTTTATTTTCAAAATATTTTTCGTTTGGCCCGGAGCACTGCTTCTTATGAGCAGTCTCCATGGACTGGTACCCGCCTGGCCATTTTTACTGGGAACCGAGGAGGCCCAAGGAAGAGAGGCCGCCATGGCTCCCGGTTGCCTAGCCCAGCAGTGACTCTACCTTTGTGCTCCACAAGGCCTCAATCCGAGCCTCAGCCCAAAGAAGAGCCTAAGCCTCAGTCCTGGCTTCGGCCTTATGGTGCCTCGGCGCAGTCTCCATTTGATGGCACCCGCCTGGCCATTTTTACTGGCACTCGTGGTGGCCCCAAAAGGAGAGGTGGTCGCCGTGGCTCCCGGTTGCCCAGCCCCCCAGTAACTCTGCCGTTGTGCTCCCCAGAGCCTCAGCCCGATACTAAGCCTCTGCTTCCTGTCCCCGTTCCGGCAGAGCGCCGTCTGCCTCCTGTACCTGTTCAAGCAGAGCGCTGTCCGTTTCCTGTACCTGTTCCAGCAGAGCGCTGTCCGTTTCCTGTACCTGTTCCAGCAGAGTGCTGTCCGTTTCCTGTCCCCGTTCCAGCAGAGCGCCGTCTGCTTCCTGTACCCGTTCCGGCAGAGCGCCGTCTGCTTCCTGTACCCGTTCCGGCAGAGCGCCGTCTGCTTCCTGTACCCGTTCCGGCAGAGCGCCGTCTGCTTCCTGTACCCGTTCCGGCAGAGCGCCGTCTGCTTCCTGTACCCGTTCCGGCAGAGCGCCGTCTGCTTCCTGTACCCGTTCCGGCTGAGCGCTGTCTGCTTCCTGTTCCCGTTCCTGCTGAACGCCGTCTGCCACCAGCTTCGGCAGAGCGTTGTCAGCTTCCTGTCCCTGTTCCAGCAGAGCGCTGTCTGCCTCCTGTCCCTGTTCCGGCAGAGCGCAGTCTGCTTCCTGTCCCTGTTCCGGCAGAGCGCAGTCTGCTTCCTGTCCCTGTTCCGGCAGAGCGCAGTCTGCTTCCTGTCCCTGTTCCGGCAGAGCGCAGTCTGCTTCCTGTCCCTGTTCCGGCAGAGCGCAGTCTGCTTCCTGTCCCTGTTCCGGCAGAGCGCAGTCTGCTTCCTGTCCCTGTTCCGGCAGAGCGCAGTCTGCTTCCTGTTCCCATTCCGGCAGAGCGCCGTCTGCTTGTTCCCGTTCCAGCTGAACGCCGTCTGCTTGTTCCCGTTCCAGCTGAACGCCGTCTGCCACCTGCTTCGGCAGAGCGTTGTCAGCTTCCTGTTCCCCTGCCTGCTGAACGCTGTTGGAGTCAAGTTGAGGTTTCCCCGGCATTCGGGCCGACACCCGACGACGTCTCCCCTGCGGTCCGGCCGACACCCGGCGACGTCTCCTCTGCGGTCCGGCCGACACCCGACGACGTCTCCTCTGCAGTCCGGCCGACACCCGACGACGTCTCCTCTGCAGTCCGGCCGACACCCGACGACGTCTCCTCTGCGGTCCGGCTGACGCCTGAGCTTCCCTCGGCAGTCCGCCTGACGTCCGACTATGTTCTCTCTGTGATCCGGCCGACGCCTGAGCTTCCCTCGGCAGTCCGGCCGACGTCCAATGACGTTTCCTCGGCGGCCCAGTCGATGCCTGAACTCTCTCCCGTGCCTGCTCGGCCTCCCGGCCGTCCCCCAGAGCTCTCTCCCGTGTCTGCTCGGCCTCCCGGCCGTCCCCCAGAGCTCTCTCCCGTGTCTGCTCGGCCTCCCGGCCGTCCCCCAGAGCTCTCTCCCGTGTCTGCTCGGCCTCCCGGCCGTCCCCCAGAACTCTCTCCCGTGTCTGCTCGGCCTCCCGGCCGTCCCCCAGAACTCTCTCCCGTGTCTGCTCGGCCTCCCGGCCGTCCCCCAGAGCTCTCTCCTGTGTCTGCTCGGCCTCCCGGCCGTCCCCCAGAACTCTCTCCCGTGTTTGTTCGGCCTCCAGGCCGTCCACCTGAACTGATTAAGGCCTGTATGCCTGAAGGTCCGGAGTCCCTCCTCCGGACCCCCTCCACCCACCCTGGGGTGGTTTTTTGAGTTTTGGGACATCTGGGAGCTGTCCCTTAAGAGGGGGGTACTGTCATGGTTTGGTTTTGTTCAGTATTTAATCCTGTTTTAGTTTTCATTATTTCCCTCGTGTTCTGTGTATGTATGTTCCTAGTGTGTTTTACTTTAGTCCTTAGTGTGTTTTCCTGTATCCCTGTGTCCTCCTATGTTGCCTGTTAGTTTATTTCCTGTCTTGTGTTTTAAGTCTAGTCTTTAGTGTTTCCTGTTTTATTTTGTATATCTGGTTTTGGTGGTGTCAGTGTTAGGTTTTACTTTGTACTTGTCTTCAGTGTTCTGGTCTTGTGTTCTTTGTTCCTTGTGTTTCCCGCCTTCCTGATTACCCTGATGTTCCTCACCTGTCTCGTTAGTCTCACCTGTGTCTGATTACCCCATGTCTATTTAGTCTCTGTGTTTGCCTGAGTTTCTTGTCGTGTCATTGTCTTGTTGGATGTCTTTTGCTGTCGGTTGTTTCCTGTGCTAGTGCCCGGAATTTTGGATTTGGATGTTCGGCGTTTTGGATTTAGTTTTTTTCCTCAGTAAGTTTTTGTTTTTACCTTTTTGTTAAAATAAATAATTATTTTCTGCAATTGGGTCCTCCTCCCTGTTTCCTACCCCGGAGCGTGACAATAGGCCTTAATCACCACACTTAGATGAGGCGTGAAAGGCAAAGAGGAAACTTCGGTAAAGTTCACGCATTCACAGATTCGGCTTTCCCGGACCGTTTAAGCATTAGAGGAACATTGCTTTAACCAAACCGACACCTTGTTGCAGTCAGGCTACAGCGAGTTGGACTTAGAGCTACAACTTCATAACTTAACGAAAGTTTAAAAAAAAAACTTGTCATGACTGCATCCCAGATGCTTATGCTTCAGAGATGTCTCGCTAAAATCAGTCACATGACTTAGTTGATATTTTGGTCTCAATGATAGAAGGTTTCATTCACGATAAAGTGAGGTCAAAATAGATCACCAAAACAGAGCTCTCTGAGAGAGCTGGTTTACTTGATACAGATTCACAAACCTCCTCTGGTGCCTGATTCAAGTTATATTTGAACCAAAGAATGTGTCACTCAAATGAGACTGTTTTTAAAAGGTGCGAAATGGGTACAATGTGTCCTTTTTCAAGGCAAAACTCTCAACATGGCTGTTTGGTCAGATGGGCTACTTCTTTAAAAACACAAGTTGTTACTGTCTCACTTTTGTGTGCAAGTAAAAAAAAAAGAAGATAGAAAATAACTTATAGTAAAATTATTATTGTAGTAAAAAAAAGTTTCACAGGATGGCTTTTAAGTAAAAACTTTTGATGTGGCCTGTAACAGTGTTCATTTACCAACAAATGTGTAGGCTAATAAATCAGTCAAATAAAATCAACTGTCATCTTGTTGGTTAAAATGAGCATTTTGGTGTTAGGGGGTCTTTTAGGGCAGGTATAAGCTTTCAGCTCATGACAGCCACACATGCACTAATATTCAAACACAAAAGAATACAATCGCCTTTTTGGAATCCATCTCACGACCTACCGAGGGTTCTCAACCCCCATTTTAAGGCACCATTTTTAGGGAATCTTCTTGCTTTGAGTGGTGGGTAATCCAGCCTTAAACAGAACTGAGACAGGGTCCATAGATTAATTGGCTAATCAAGAAGCCCTTATTTGTAACTTCTTCTCAAGATCCCTGAGAGGTAAAGCCATTGCCTCCTTGAACATATCCATTCTGTTTTGGACAAAAGACAAAAAAAATCTTCTGAAAAGTCTATAAAAACTGACCCTACATACTTGGACTAAGAAATGAATAAAATGGACTAAGAAGTGAACATAACCTCTCGATTTTAAGAGAGAGGCCAGTGTTAAAGTGCCTTTAACCTGCATTCTTTCACATGGCCAGCAGAGGCTGACTGCACTGAAGGAAAATAGAAGTCATACCACATGTAAGTATAATATTAAAGCAGCTTGTTGTTTGGTTCTGTTTGGAGTAAAATCGAAAATAAAGCAGTGTATCTGTCATGGACATTTATCACTTCACTATGAAATCAGGCCAATATAAATGCTATCTGCCATCTTGTCTAAATGTGATCATTTCTAACACACAGTGAAAGGGGGATGAGTCCACAAAGCAATTGGTAAAATCAAGGTTATACATCCACTTCGTACACATGCTGTTTCCTGTCAGGCACTTCACTGCACTTTAAAAACACTCTGAAAGAAACAGCTTAGAGAGTTAAATCAGAACCCCATATGGTCCTATATTTAATTCTGTAAGTGTCATTTTCCACAAACAACACAAATAAAACTGTGTATGTTTTCATAACAGAGTCAGGGAGACACTTCTTGGAATTCTCGAATTACTTGTTCACATCTTCTGTTTGGCCGTCCCTCCCTAAGTTCTTCCTGTTTGCTGTTTCTCTTCTTTAAATAGGGAGAAGCAAAGAAAGTGACTCAAGACTATGGGGGAAAAAAGAAGGTTATCCACCAGATTAAGCTTGTGCATACTATTAGAATGTATTTACATATTTAACTCAGTAATCTAGCTCCAATTGCAGTTAACGATACACTACTATGGGCACTAGATGGAGGCATTAGACAGTTAAACCAGCAGGGCTCGCCATCTGCTGCCAAATATTGCGAACACGATCACAATGAAATCCTACTGCTGTTTCTCTTCTCTTTTTTTTTTTGTTCAAAACCGTATACGTTGTGGTTCAAATATCTCCTTCTGCCCTCTGACTTTAACTCTCAAGTCAATTTAATTTCTTAATTCAGCAGAAAAAGTATTCTTTAACAGGACAAAAGAAACCACTCCTGTGGAAGTGTGGTAGAACAAAAAAAGATGTGATCATCAGAATGCAGAGTAAGAAAAGACAATAAGAAAAAGAAGAAGTTTTTAATACTGTAACATGGAAAAATCTAATGCAAGCTTATATTGGCCTGCAATCACTGGACCTTTATTGAAATATTGTAGTATTTTGTCTCTTGGCAACAGTACTTCTGTTTTGTATATATAGTTTTCATCAGATGACTCTTTTCATGGAAGCATTCAAGAAACGACGACTGATTTTTAAATCAAAGTTTTGGGGGTTTTCTTTGAGCTTATTTTTTCTCATGGCTTTAATTTCTGTTTAGTCAAAATAATATAAGAATTGAGAATCCTCAAACAATATATTTTACTACCAGGAGAAAAAAAAAAAGGAAAGTATTACCCCAGAGTATGCTAGCTCACATACATGTTTCTATTACATGACTCTCAGTGGTTGTGATGGATTAAAACAGGAGAACTGCAGTTCTGTTACTGGTAACACTTGAAAGTAGGAGTACAATGCATTACTAATGATCATGGATGACTTTATATTTCTTAACACTGAGATGAAGTAACTATCACAGTAATTAGAAGTCATCTTCTTTATAAACAATCAGCTTGATCCACCTCAGTTTACCTTTCAAGCTGGCAATGGTGTGGATGACGTCAGGTTTTTCATTTAAGCCAGAGTGCTGTATATAAGCACCTTGAAAAATCTAAATCTCATTGTAAGACTTTTATTTGCAGACTCTTCTTCAGCTTTTAACAAAATGCAGCCACATATCTTAACTGAAAGACTACTCTTTCATTTTGAACTACTGCTAATGCTGCTTTCAAACTTTTTAACAGACAGTTTAGCAGGTTTTCGTGAACGGTCACATGTCCAAGACAATAATGTCTTCACAAGAGAACAGTTATCGGGTAAAGTTCGCTGACAACACAGATCTGCTGTCCCTTTTTCAGGGCTAAGAATCAGGCCATGGCAGGGGCACTTCTAGGGTCTGTTGGAGCCCTGGGCAGACAGCAATAATGCATGCGACACTTAACAGGGCAATGAGAGTGAGTGCTGTCAGATCATGCCCAATTCCTACTGTCTTTGCAAAATTTGCCAACAATTTGCGAACACTTGTCTGCCTTGCCTGTTGGATCAAACCAAGAAAAATAGTTGACTCATACAAATGCCTTGGAACAATGCTCAACTTTGAACTCAAGTTTTCGGAAAACACTGAGTCAATCATGAAAAGGGGTCAACATGTATATATGTATGGGACATGCGCACTAACCACTGTATTGTCCTTCTGGAATAAATAAAGTTGTCTGAGTCTGAATCTGAATTGAGGGGCTCAACTTTGAAAGAGATAAACAACCTTAATTCACAGTTACTTTAATTAATTAGCTTGTTTAAATGAGTGAATTCCTTTCATTAAAAATAAAACAAATGATACCAGAAGCTTTTGTACAGGAATGTTGTTAATTATGTAAAACAGATACATAGCGATTATTCTTAGAAATATGTTTTTAAAATGAGCATTTGAAAAGCACTAAAATAAACCAGCATGTCCAGCTACTATGGTATATACCAGTTTATACAGTCATGTGGTGCAACAGGAATTGATAATACATCCTAAATTAACTGCATTACAAAGTTCACCTGCTTGTCTTTTCTACCAGATGAGGGGAATTGGTATTTATCTCAGTATCTCTGTCCTAATTGAACAAGCTGTGAGGTTCTGAGTATGGGATAGTTTACAGCAGCTCAGCTTACGACATTCACAATGTTTTCAGCTTTAAGGAAACGCTCTGTTACAATTCAGTTCTGTATAGTGCCCTCCCACTTGTGTGTTGTCTGTTTTCACCTGTCTGTCTTGCTACTCCTGTTTCTCTGACCATGTGTGTCCTCTGTGTGTAATCAGCGGGGGCGTGGTAGCCAGCTGATCCTCATCATCTCATCAACCACCGGTGCATATATACCTGGACTCTTCAACCACTCCTTGCTGGATTATTGTTACTACTTCAGTGGTAGCGTACCTCGAATCTTGGCTCCAGTAACCTTCTTAATAAAAATGTTATTTCTCATGTTTCACCTTGTTGCTAACTTTCTCATGTTTCTTCCCTGCCTCATCAGTGTTACAACAATACTCACCTGCTGCTCTGCGACTCCACACTCCCTTCATTCACTGGGATCATCACTCACCTCACCGCGCACAGGAGAGCACAGACACTCGTTTTACTTCACCTCCCTCGTTGCTCACTGTTGTTTGATTTGATCCCCCAATAATTCAATTATGCTAACTCACAAATGTCTGTTACAATTCTAAACTATGTCGAAAGATGTTGAATATGGTTACTATTATACTGAATACAAACCACTGTTCCTGATTTCTGCATTTATTCCACTTTTATGTGCTTATACATTCTTTCACCATATCTACAACTAAGCATTGACAACCTCAGTATTTTTTTTTTTTCCAAAATCTAATAAGTAAGCGCTAGCATGCTAAAAGTTAAGATGGTTGGTTTGGACCGATGGAACTCAAAGCAATTTAATCCAGTAGGTCTAAAATAGCTTCTACTTTGCCAACTAATAGGTTTCAAAAACACCCCAGATATGAGGTGCAGAGCTAAGATGTTCGGGGTACAGTAATAAGACGTAGAAAAGTTGTAATTTGTGTTTCATGAAATTTTGACTTCAGGACACAGTTTTATGACTTCAGGATTCCCCACAAACCTGAGGCTTCCTGATTGTGGTGACAAAAACACAGGTTACATCAAGTCAAACTCAATCATTCTGAGCTAATAAACTAGACAATGTTTTCCTCACTAACTCTTTCAGAGAAAGGGGTCAAGGTGAAAGTAAAGAACTTTAAAACAAAAGGACGACATTGCTTGGGTATGTTTTCGCTCCCAGCTGTTTCCAGCATTTACGTCTACTGCCATGAAACACTACAGTATCTTCACTAAAGAAAGGGATTTGCCCCTTGATGTTTTTACCGGCCTGGGCTGCTATGGGACCAAGAGGGGCCAGGCAAAGAGGAAATGCAATTAGAAGTCACAGTAAAGCAGCCACATTAGCAGCGGAAGACAAAAGAGCTCATGGTCCTGCTACCCCACGTGAGGAAGGAGGTCGTAATCATGAGCACAAGGTCCCTTTCCTGCATCAGGAGGAGGATGAGGAGGGAGGTGGCTGGGCAAACGGCGACACAACGGCCCCAAGTTTACATCTTTGGTGACTGTGTTGTCCACAACACTAAAGGTCAATGTCCGCAAAGTTAAACTAAATGTGGAAGTCACATAACCTCAAGCCATTCACAATGGACGATCCTGACCCCAGTATGTGACCTAAATAATGACCTACTTGATAACAAGAACAACTATTGATAGACTTACAAACTGATGTGAGCACCTTAATAAGGGTACATTACATAATACCACGTTTTTGTTTCAATCTCAGAGCTTGTTCATTTCAGAGAGTTGACAAGATTTTTTCGAAAATGACAGATTGTGCACCTAAATCTTTTGATTTTGTTGCAAAGTCACCATCATTAGCGGGACTAAATGTCAGGTCTTTCAACCTTTCTGTTTGAACCTCTATGATGCACAAGCTTATAGATGAGGAAAAACATCAAAGTGTAATGTGTTTAGTTCGTTGTATCAAACTTTAAGGGGAAATTTTGGCACCTTATAACTAAATAGAGGTCATCCCTCAGTTTTATATGTTTCAACTAGTACTGAGTGAGGTGCATGACTCTGAGAAACCATCACACAGTGTGCACAGTATATATGATCCAACAATGAAGAAGAGGGGCACTAGTTACAAAGTAAACAGGAAGGAAGGATGGAGGTCTATTTTTTTCTCTTTCTCTTGTAAAACCCAATGCCTATTGTGGCCAAGAGACTAATAAAGAGATTAATATTTGCTTCTCAATCCTAAAGAACGTGCGGTGTAAGGGAATTTGACAACAGTTTTGCAAAAAACTGCAAAAAGTGAAATATCGTTATCTATATGAAAAATAGTGGAGGAATTAACAAACATCTATGCTTTAACTGTTCAGTCTTTGTGGCCTCTAGGCTCCACCATACTTTATCATACACATTAAACAGGTCACAACATTTTGGACTTTAGTCAACCAAAGGTGCATTTAGCTGTCACATAATTTGTAAGCAACATTAATTAACAGATTAGGCATGAAGAGTTTTAAACAATGCTGTAAGTTCTATTTTGGTCTCATCTGACCACATGACTTTCTCTCTTGCCTCCTCTGGATCATTCAGATGGTCATCGGCAAACTTCATGTGATGACTTGAGCAGGGAAACCTTCCGTACAATGTGAGTGTGATTTTAAACCATGACGACGGTAACTTTTGAAACTGTGGTCTCAGCTCTCTTCATGTCATTGACCAGCTCGTCCTGTGTAGTTCTGGGCTGATTCCTCACCTTTCTTCATCACTGATACCCCACAAGGTGAACTCTAGCATGGAGCCCCAGTCCGAGGGAGACTGACATCCTCAGCCTCTTCCATTTTCTAACAATTGCTCCAACAGTCTTTTGACAGCTCTTTGGTCTTGTCCATTGTAGGAGTTGGAGTCTGACCGACAGGTGTGGGGTGGACAGGTGTCTTTAACGAGCTCAAACAGGTGCTACTAAGAGTTGTGACTTCTTGCTGATTACCAGGTGTTCAAATACTTATGTGCAGCAATAATTTACAATCAAATTATTTAAAAATCATACAATGTGATTTACTTTTTTTTTTTTTTTTTTAATTCTTTCTTTCACAGTGGAAATACACCGATGTTGTAAATGTCAGACCCCTCCATAATTTCTAAATAGTAGAACTTGCCAAATCCCGGGGTGTTCAAAATGTGTTCCTGAGTTTTTTTTGCTGAGTGTTACCTACAATACAGTGCTAGGATATTTTCTGTTTGCAGGGTTTGTATTTAGTGTACATAGGGTAAAGAAGATGTATTTTACAATATAAAATGGTTCTGTGCAGAACATATTGATTGTCAACTCTGTAATTAGGGCAAAGGGAATAAAGAAATGAGGTGAGTCGACAGGAAAATTGTTCGATAACAGGAAATGTTTGCACAGAACAGCATCATGATCATGATTTTTCCAATGAAGTTGTTTTAATGTGTCCTGTGTTTGAGTCAGACTGTTAAAGCAAGTCCCTGAAGCAGCCAACAGTTGACCTTTAATATCCTCATAGCTACTGCAGCGAGCTCAACATCCCAAATGTGGAAAAACACTTGATGTTAAACAAAGGATATCCTTTAGACAGGAAAGAGCTCTCCATTCTCTCATGACTAACTGTATTTAATAATTGGCACCAACACAATACTTTTTGGAACTTGATTCAACAGAAGGCTCCCATCCTTTCACAGTGCAGGTACAGGATGTTTGTCTGTTCTCATAACGTTTTATTTTTTTTCTGCTCCATTTTATCTACCGTAATGATGTGCAGGTCAAAATTAAGAAATCAGTGTTTGATTCGCAGTGATAGTGTATTTTAAAATTCTATATTGGGATTTATTTAGGCATATCCGTGTTTCTCAGAGTGAAGTGGCACATTGTTTTAACAACATGTACCAGAACGTTTCCAAAGGTTTCTCCCATCTCCCTCAGCTGGCCTACTGACAGTTTGGCAGGTAAACATAAACTGTGTGTGAATCATGACAGGGGTGGGGTGTTGATGTTCATTTGTTGATTATTACCCACACAATAGGTGACGCACATAGGGACAAACAGTTCTTTCCTGATCTGTATAGTGATATATCTTAAATAGCTTTGTTTAATAAGAGGAGACAGGCAAGGTGCTTAAGTCCAACCAAAGCCTTTAATTTCAAATTATCTACAATGTAAAAAAACCCAATGTGCGCTTATTCATACAAAGTTGCATACAAAAACAAATCCTCACAAAATTCACATTTTTTACATTTAAAAGTGCTTCAGTAATTCAAATTACTAAATGCATACTGGAGTATAAGTTGTCACAGTTTATAGTACACGCTACATTTGACACATGTTAATACAATATAAGTATCTTTTATTTAGATGTGTGTTAAAGATGTAGCAGATAAAACTCTTTAATGGTTTGTTTTTTTCTTGTCCAGATGACTAACCCAACATCCTGGATAGATCTTGTTTCTCCCTGCAGAAAAAAAAGTAAGAAAAAAGAAAATGATGTATTTGTCTTGTTGTAAACAAGAACAACTAGATGCACTGGATAGCCAAGGGGTTATATCACACACCCCATTGACAGAGGCTGCAGTTCAACGGCCCTGGATTTAAATCCAACCTCATCTCCTCTCAATGTTACCTGTCTCTCTTCAGCTATGCTATCCAACAAGGCAAAAATGAACTGTGGAAACGTGGTCAACAACACATTTACATTTATTCCTTTATGTCATAAACCATTCTGTGACTACTAAACAATGCACATTCATCAGTGAGGTATAATTTTGAGCTGGATGTCATGTTCCTTAACTGCCACATATACAAACCCATTATAGCTACTATTAACCAAAGACTAAAATTGCCTGATTTGATTTTTTTTTAAATATACATTTGTTGAATGATTTAAAATACAAGGCTGAGGGTTACAGAGTCAAGTTTTATTTTCTAATTATTAAGAAAAAAACTAATGTGACTTTGGTTTCCAAACTTTGGTACGTCACATGATAGCAGCTAATCGTTAACAGCTAACCCTCAAATAAATTCAACAAAGGAGAAAAACATCATAAAATAAACAAAGACCAATGATGGAAGACATCCAGCAGTTCATCTACTTTGTCATTGGCATGTCTTTTTATTACGAAACGCAAGTAAAGCTTTGTTTCAGAGAGGGCTGTATGCTGCGAGAAGAAATACAGACAAATAAACAATTGACTGTGTATTGAAACAGTGGGGTTGTGTTTGCCGCTGTCATGCGGGAAGTGACAATTCTTTCAACCAATCAACAAACTTCAGTGTTTCGCTCCAACTTTTAGGATCGGCTTGATATTTTTGGCACCTCAACAGAAGGGTCCCAAAAAGTAGGACGGTACAAATCAGTTATTTGGGAATCTTTTCCGGCTTTAGTCTATGGAAATGCCACAAAATGCGTGCTGAACCGAGACAACCCGAACTGAGCCGCTTGGAGGAAACAGTGCTTAAAGGCACATTACAAAAGACTACACTCTTCACTTTGGTATCTATTGATATACCAGAACCACATGCACTAGTGCCATGACTGGATGGATTTAGACCTTTTAAAGATAAAGAAATGTTTTACTCACTCAGGGACGGCAGGGTTGATGAGGCGCTGAAGGTCCTTAAGGTGCTGAGCAACATTGACTGTTGGTTAAACAAAAGAAAACAGAGATTTTTTTGAACAAAGCTAAAAAATCTCAAACATTGAACAGCTTTAAATATCTTATATGATTAAAGACCTGCTAACAGTTAGTATGCCCACCAAGGATTAACATACAAAAATAAGAGTCCTTCATGTAAATTTGGTTGAAATTGTGGAATCACAGTGGACACTTTATATACAAACCAATGGTTTAGTGTAATATCTGTGGCGCTCACCTGGTACATGTGTATCATGTATGTATTCATGTGCATGTCTTAAAATGCTTTTAAATGGTCAATTCACTCAATTCATTTGTTCCATCCATGCAGCTGGCTTTGGTTTATTATCGAAGCTTTGAAGCCTTCAGTGGTCCATGACACTAGCCAGTAATTCTTAGTAATAATCCTCAATGTTTTACACACCAATTATACTGTTCTACACTTCTATTATACTGGGGGACAGATCTCATGGATGGACTACTTATAAAACTGGTCAGATTAAAACAAACAATGTGCTGGACTCCTCAAATATATGAATATATTACATTTTTGTCATTTAGGATGAACTATGAGCTGAAATAAAACAACTATGTTTACTGCATTATGTGTTCCTTACCTGAGCCACCTCCGAACCGACCGGTTGTTCCTGATCCAAATGATGATCCACTCCCACCTGATGTTTCTTTCCCTGTTCCACTTCCTGTCTTACTTTGTCCTGAGCTACTGCCTCCAAACCCAAACCAACCCAGGCCAGAGCTGGATGAACCACTTTTACTTGTTGATCCAGATGAAGTAGATGACCCTGCAGAAGATGACCCAAACCCTGAGGAGCTTTTCCCAGTTGACGATGGATTATTTGAGCCAAGCCCTCCTATACCAAGATTTGGGCTGGACCCAGAGGGTGAAGACCCTCTTCCACTAGAGCTAGAACTTGAGCTTGAAAAAAGTCCCCCAGTTGATGCAGGCTTACTTGATCCTAAACCAGTTGAGCTGCTTGACCCAAAGAGGGATGAGCTAGAAGATCCTGACCCAGTCGATGCAGGCTTATTGAACCCTAACCCAGTGGAGCTACTTGACCCAAAGAGGGAAGAACTAGATGAGCTAGAAGAACCCAACCCAGTTGAGGCAGGCTTATTGGATCCTAACCCGGTGGAGCTACTTGACCCAAAGAGGGAAGAACTAGAAGAACCTGACCCAGTTGATGCAGGCTTACTAGATCCAAACCCGGAGGAGCTTCTTTGCCCAAATAAAGATGAACCAGAAGAGCTAGAAGAACCCAACCCAGTTGAGGCAGGCTTATTGGATCCTAACCCAGTGGAGCTACTTGACCCAAAGAGGGAAGAACTAGAAGAGCCTGACCCAGTTGATGCAGGCTTACTAGATCCAAACCCAGTGGAGCTACTTGACCCAGGAAGGGAAGAACCAGATGAGCTGGAAGAGCCTGACCCAGATGAGGCAGGCTTATTGGATCCTAACCCGCTACTTGAGCCAAAGAAGGAAGAACTAGAAGAGCCTGACCCAGTGGATGCAGGCTTACTAGATCCAAACCCGGTGGAGCTTCTTGACCCAGGAAGGGAAGAACCAGATGAGCTGAAAGAGCCTGCCCCATTTGATACAGGCTTATTGAATGCTGATGACCCAAATGAACCAGTGCTTGAACTCGACCCTGACGCTGGCTTATTGAATAGATTTGGGCCTCCACCTTGGAGTGTGCTTCCTTGAAATGTGTTTAATCCCGTCTGAAATGAGATAAGAGCAATGTTAATTTGGGAAAACTTTTTCTAATTACATTTGATGTACTGTTATGTAATGTTTTGTGATGTATAGTCAAGACTGTCATTAGGATACACAAGAGAATCACAGCTATGCTGATATACAGAACAATGAAACAACCTGAACCTTATTAGTTAGAACTACAAAAAACTACAAATGTTTATTTCTTGTTCATTTATGATTCATGATGCTTGTCTCAACTAGCTCTGCACCTTGACTGGAGCTGGACTGTTTTGTACATGTATTTTTCTATTTTTTTGTGATTATTTCAAGCAAAATTTAATTTAAACCTTTTGTTTTGAAAAGCTTAGTGAAGATAATACAAAAGAGCTAAAATGCCCAGCATGTAGCATGCATTAACCCCTGCTGAGCTGTTTATATAAATGTCATGAAATTGTTTGAACTAATTGTTTTCTTACCTTGGACATGCAGGACATGTTGATCAATTTGATTTGCTCTAAAAGGTACTCAACCTCTTTACTTTTATAGTTGACATTGTTTTCCAAGACATCAATCTCTCCATGTAGCTTCATCTTGTCCATCAGAAGTTTCTCCTTCTCCTGATCATGTTTCAGCTGAAGCTTTTCTTGGTTTTGTCTGTTCTGTTGGATCAGGCCTGTACGGTTCTGGCTGCACCAGCGATAGTCTTCAGACAGTCTCCAGTTCTCTGCCTTCATGCGGCTGCTTTCGGCCTGGATGCTTGACACCTGGTCTGCTACGCTGTTCAGATAACGCTGGAACCTGTCCTCCACCTCTCTGGACAGGCTGGAGCAATTGGTGCGGATTTGCTCCAGGTGTTCGCTCTGTTTGTCACAGGTGAGCTGGAAGGCAATGAGTGAGGGGAAGAGGGAGTCGATCTTCTCCAGGAAAGCTTTGGAGACACTGGAGACACCACTCAGGGACAGGGTAAAGTCATCTTTGCATTTCTGTCGAAAGTACTCCAACTCCTTTTCATGTGTTGATTTTTCTCTCCTCAGATGGATGGCCTCCAAGATTACGTTGTCTCTCTCTTTTTCAGTCTGTTCCATATCCATCCTCATCCTCTGTACTGTTTGAGTGAAGTTGGACTCCTCAAGCTGGAGCTTGGCTTTCAGCTGATCCACCAGAAACCCACAGTTACACTGGTTATTTGCTGATATAAAAAAAGAAGAGGCAGAAAAGCTTGAAACAAAAATGGCACCATTTTCAATTGCATTGGAGTAAATAATTCATGTTGTCACAATGTTTGAATTATTTGACTGTTTTGACTTCTCATCAAAGAGATGTCATACTTACCAGACACTGGGCATGGGTTAGGAGCACACCGCTTATTAGCCATCAACTCTCTCGAGCATTGCGTCTGTTCACAAAAAAGGAAGAAAAGTCATTAGTCTTTGAGATGTTTGCTACTGAATTGTTAATTTAGCTTTATACATGGAAAAAAAACTGTTACTTTACAGATGACCTCTAACATAAGCCCTGGTGATTTTACTGAAAAAATATTACAAAATACCAATATGATAAGAAATAATGTTGGGTATTGTCTTTCTTGTCGCTCTCAATAGATATCCATAAGAGTCTTTTTGACTATCGTATTTACTGGAAAAGAAAACAGTAGCGGTTTCCTTTTTTTTTTTAAATCAGCAGGATTCCTTTGAAGTTCATTAGATTGATGCATCAGTATACCTAAATAATACTCGTAAAAACTCTTGAACATGATGAGTATATTTGATCTCACAAGACAAGGAGGAAAATATTTGTAAAAAAAATAAATAAAAAATACCTAAAGGACAGAATGAAATCAAAAGTATCTCTTTTGTAACCAGCACATTAACTAAGTTCTACATGTGTTATGTAGAGTTTGTGTAATTATCACCATAGTCAATAAATATTCCATATTGAATATTCTCATCATGCTTTAAGAAAGAAGTCTGTTTGAGGGTATCTGATGATTTCTTGTTCTAGGCAGGGTTTTCACCTGCACAGTGGGTTATTTTTGTTTCAGTTCCTTTTTGTGATCAGATGCTCATGATATTTACAGCATCAGAAAGGTTCTGTATCTCAGTGCCACTAAAAGGCTCCCTTATTAAAACCTGATCACCATCACTGTTCAGTATTTCCTTAGTGACATCATACCATCAGATTCACTAGAAGAGCTTCTAAAATTTCACATTCCCACCCTTATAACTAATGTAACAAAATAGAATTTTCAATTCGATTCAATTCAAAAAACTTTATTTGTCCCCGGGGGCAATTCAAGGGCACATAGAGCAGCAAATTACGACAGTGCAACTATACTAAAACATTTAACCAATCAACACAGAAGTGTAAAAGAGGAATAAGTGTCAAGGATGTTAGTACAAAGTTAGAATACAATCACAGAGTTAGATACGAAGAACAGCAGAGAGTAAAGTGTCTAGATGTTAGACTGATGTTTCTGGACATGTATTCAACATGACAGCCTTTGAGGAACACGTACTCCTTCTCTTAAATGTTATCTGTTAATATAATCCAATTCTACACATAATACGTCTTGTCATGATTTAAGTATCACAATATTGAAACTGCAGCTTTGACAACTTTGCTCTGGATTCACTAAAGTAAAGCAATGCAAGTATCGCTCTCAGATTTTAACCTTCATCTGTAAGTTTACACTTTTGACAGTAAAACGACTCAGACTCAGACATGTACTGATCTTATGTGACTGGTAAAAGGTTAAGAGAGTCATTTACATAATAAGAGAAAAAATGCTAAATTTCTCACCATCCTCATCTCCATATCTTTGATAAGGATTACTGAGACATTGGTGTAGTCTCGCAGTTTGGCAAGGTCCCAGTCGTTGCGAGCTTTTTCAATCAGGGTGGCGTTGAGAAAGGTGGTCAGGTTCTTCCTCTGCTGCCTCAGGGCCACATTCTCAATGGAGAGACGGCTGTGGCTTTCCTCCAGGTCGTGGATGCGTGTCATGGATGCAGAGTCTTGATCCTTCCCGTAGATCAGAAAGAGCACAAGGCTCACTATGATCAGAGACTGGATGAGCGAAGAAAAGAAGAAGACGATGCGCATGTAGTAGCCGCAGCTCTTTCCTTTTGAGTGGTGCTTCATCTTCTTTCTGGCCTGCGGGCTGTACTTAGAGACATGGGAGTATCCACTGCTGTACATGGGTGCTGATGGAGGTTCAAAAAACTGAGGTGTAGGGTGCAGACAGAGACTTGAGGAAAGTTATGAGCAGCCAGCCAAGTTCAAATAGGGCTCATCTCTAAATCTGAAGACAGAAACGGTCCTCCCTAGCACTCTGAGAGCTAACAGATCCAAAAGATAAAACAAAGCAGAATTATCTCAGACCAAACTGCAGGTTTCAGAGTCTGTCTCCTGGAAAGCTTGTGCCTCTCTTTCTAACAAAAGCCTAACATTTAACAGGGGTAGCCCAGATGTTTCCTCTATGCAGTGTTGATAGCACAAGAATTGATCAGAATTTGTGAGAGTAAACATGGGTAGGAATTTAAACCCACCGTGGCCACCTCCTATTATAGGAAGTTGCCTCAGTCTCCTTCCTTGGAAAGCTATTCCCCTGCTCTGTTGGCTAATGTGAAGATCACATACACACACACACACACACACACACACACACACACACACATACACACAAATACACACACATACACACACATACACACACACACACACACACACACACACACACACACACACACTCAAACACACATGCACAGAGGAATCATAAATCTGCATTTCTGTGCAGAGCAAACACTGATGGTAACTTTTTTTTAAAAAAGCTTTTTTTTTTTAACTATACACTCAGTTTATAATTGTAATTCTTCTCAGCAAATCATATAACACATTTAGAAGCTTCAAAGCCCTATAATAACATTTGTGTTATTTTAATAAAGGACACAACACAGAAAATGTGCAACTCCGCTGAGACTTTAAAACTAATGACTCGTGACTTCACTTGGACTTGAGCCTATTGACTTGAAAACACTTGAGTTTTTAATGTGTCATTGTTTCAGGTCGCAATGACTTCCTTGTTGCTTAAAACACTGACGGAATAATGGAGCTTGTCATTGAAATAAACAATCAACTGTGCTCAGAATATCGTGGTATTTGTCTCAACAGGGATGTGATTTATCAACAACAAAAAAAACTACGTTTTTCAAACCGAGTGTTTTCATAAATAAGATGACTTTGACGGAGTTCTGGTGTATCCGACCTGCAGCTCCTCTCTGCTGTGTGCATGTTTTAGTACGGAGCTGACACACACACACACACACACACACACACACACACACACACACACACACACACACACACACACACACACAAACAAACCAGAGCGCACTGTACTTTTACTTTTCAACACAGTCCGTGATCTGTGTGGACTTTAATATTTACGGTGTATGCATGGTAACTATCAAATCTTTATGTTCGTATACGTATACGTTTACGGTTTAACGGTAATTTCGACTTCAAGGTTGAAGGTTTCTTTATTAATAGGCCTACCCTGAGGTAGATTTGTTGTGCCGACGGAAAACACAAAAAACTGAACCAGATGTTGAATATATTATTTTTTAAAATAATTTTACCCAAAAGGTTATGAGAGTAGATGACCATTTACATACTAATAAAATGATCTGTCATTTATTTAACATAAGAGGAATAAATGACTCTTTGAACATGTCCTTGTGACTTTGGCAATAAGTGTTAACGGCTAGTTAAGACGGTTTTCTCATTTCCTTAGTCAGCCTGTTGTCGGCATATTCTACCCCTGCATATAATACAACACGCAGCAGCATGACTGGTCTTCAATATATCTTAAAGAGCATGCCACTCCGCTGTTCATCTCCTTGCTCTGGCTTCCTATTGCTCATATTTTAAAATTGTGCTCTTGTTAACAGAACAACGACATAAACAACTCCTCCTTATCTAATCCAATCCAGGTCTACACTCCCTCCTCACTAGGTTCTGCCAATTAAAGTTTTATGATCCAACCTTCACAACAGCGTCCCAAGGCTCTTTGCAGTTTTAAGAAAAGGCAAAAGACTCTTTCAAGAATACCTAGTAAGTAGTAAGTAACCTTAAGGATGGTCATGATGGTTTTTGAAATGATTCATGATGATGATAATGTTTTTTTTTTTTATAAAGGAGACTTTAAGATGGTTTACCAGCTGCAATTTCTCTTTCAGCAAGGCTGGATCTTTACACTTTCTGAGAGGTAAATCACAATCGTGCATATGTTCACTGCATGCTCCAATTAGGCTCCAATCAATCAGCTGGTTTTCGTAACATCATGGCATCATGGCATCGCAATCATGGCAATTACATTCAAGTTCTAAGGCAGGTTTAAGCACACGTTTATGCGTATGCACTTTAGGAAGGTGGCGATATACAACATTATGTGAAAGCAATTCAAAGGAAACAGCATATGAAAATCGATTACATCGATTACATCTGGTCATGGAGAAGTCATCCAACAGACACCTGATAATAAGCTATAAAAAACCTTCTATTCATTAGTACGTCAGAGATTATACCAACATCTACCACATCCCAATGAGCAGGTTTGTCTCCCATGACAAGACTAAGTGATCTGACTGACTATCTTGTTGCCAAAACTAAGAAAAGCTGATCATTGTCGAGGAAATTATCAAGACTTGACTTCACACAATAAGACTCTTTAGACTCAGACAGCTCATGTTGATGAACATTTATACATCAGATGAATACTGCAGGAGACATGATTTAGCATCACACTTGTGGTTCAGTGTCATGCTTAAACATAACTGCCAGACACTTCCAAAGGCTCTGCACATATTCAACAGATATCATTATCAGGGTCGTGCCACAGTGACCCACCTAGAATAATCTGTGATGTCAAGCAGCCTGGAGTAAACAACAATTTCTCCCAGCTGTGGTCTAAATGTGCATGTTGATAGTTCCAAAACATCTACGTTTTATATTAGCTAATTTTAAACTGAAAGAAAAAACTGATGTATTTCTATCAGATGATGAAAAAATACATGTTTTTTGAGGAAATGTGAGCAACTTTTCATCCTAATCATATTGCAAGAAAACAACCACACCAGGTCATTTTTGACCCACCAATGCATCTATGGGTTAATATGGTAAAGTTGTGTAGCTGTGTAATTAGAACCATTGGATTCTCTGACCCTGAAAATGTGTGTTTAGCAGTTAAAATCAACATTTAAGCTTATTCAGAAGCTGAGATATTACAATTTAAAGTTTAACTGCAGCCATTTTTTCAAATCCAAGATGGCCGCCACATAAACGTCTGGGCAAATGCAAACATTGATTTTCAGAGTCCTTGTACCAAAACCTTTCCAAAAATGTATAGTTTAACAAATCCCCCCCAAAATCCCACAAAATTATATAGTGAACCTGACTAATGGTTACAGTGCATCATCTTGTGCTAGTTTTATTCAGCAGTGCTATAGCTGAAGGTACAAAAGAGTTCCTGTAGTGCTTTGCTCTCCCTTTAGGAGCAGCAAATCTGAAACTCCCCATTTAAAGGATGAGAGCTGTCTTTAAGAATAATGCTCGCGGCTCGCCACGCGCTGCTGCTGTAAAGAACAGAGATCCATCAGATGGATTTAGACTGTCCTATAAGTTTGCTCGTCCACGTCACAATTTGCTTGAGATCATTTTTGTTTTTCAGAGTCAGGTTACCAAACCACGCAACAACAGGAAAAGACAGGATTGATTCAATAAAAGCTCTGTTGAACAAAATCATCAGGTTTCATGTCAACATGAAATCAGGAAAGTTTCCTCTGACAGAACAAACATTGATGCCCCTTTTTGCAGACTGCAACACAATTTCTATCAAAGGTAAGTTTCAATTATCATCCCAAGACAATTCTAGAAATTCAACCTCCTGGTTTTTGATAATTGTGGGGTGATGTTTTGGAGTATGGGCTCTGAAGTCTATGATCATCTCCTTTGTCTTGGAGATGTTGAGCTCAAAGAAAGACTCAACAACAATCAGGCCATGGCTGTACTGATCCTCATGCAGTAAACTCATAATAACTGAATTGTCAGAAAATTTCAAAATGGTTCTGCTCTCTTTACTTCTGCATGTTTTGTGTAAATATATAAAGCAGGGGTGAGCGAACACAGCCCTGTAGAAAACTGAAAAATCCACCCTTTTCTCCATTCACTCTCACCATGTGTGCATATGAACAATCAGCACCTTAAAAATAGTAGATAAATGAAATACAGAAATGAGATGAGTCAACAGGATAATATTTTGATAGCAGGAAATGTTTGCACAGAATAGCATCATGATTGTGATTTTTCCAATGAAGTTTTTTTCTGCTCCATTTTAGCTACATGGTGCTTGATGTGCAGGTCAAAATTAAAGTCAATATGCACTGAAATTGTTTGATTCACGGTGATAACATATTTTAAAATTCTATCACAATATGTAAGAAAAGTGCCATTCATAAACTCTGAATCAGGTATTCAAAAATATTTTTAAAAAAATCATTTGAACATTTTGATTTTTGCCAAGAAATACCTGAAGATTAAAAATAAAATGTTAATTTTAAGCTGGCTTTGATAAAGAAAGAACAAGGGCCCCTTCATCCCCACCTCCTGTTTTATTGTTTACAGGAGATATATTGGGATTTATTTAAGCATATCCGTGTTTCTCAGAGTTAAGTGGCACATTGTTTTAACAACATGTACCAGAACGTTTCCAAAGGTTTCTCCCATCTCCCTCAGCTGGCCTACTGACAGTTTGGCAGGTAAACATAAACTGTGTGTGAATCATGACAGGGGTGGGGTGTTGATGTTCATTTGTTGATTATTACCCACACAATAGGTGACGCACATAGGGACAAACAGTTCTTTCCTGATCTGTATAGTGATATATCTTAAATAGCTTTGTTTAATAAGAGGAGACAGGCAAGGTGCTTAAGTCCAACCAAAGCCTTTAATTTCAAATTATCTACAATGTAAAAAAAAAAAAGTGTGCTTATTATAAAACAAATCCTTATACAAAATTCACATTCATAAGAGCTTAAGAAATTCAAATTACTAAATGCATACTGGAGTATAAGTTGTCACAGTTTATAGTATACGCTACATCTGATAAAATATGTTAACATAATATGAGTATCTTTTATTTAGATGTGTGTTAAAGATGTAGCAGATAAAACTCTTTAATGATTTGTTTTTTTTTCTCATCCAGATGACTAACCCAACATCCTGGACTGATCTTGTTTCTCCCTGGAGAAAAAAGAAAGAAAATGATGTATTTGTCTTGTTGTAAACAAAAACAACTAGATGCACTGGAAAGCCAAGGGGTTATATCACACACCCCATTGACAGAGGCTGCAGTTCAACGGCCCTGGATTTAAATCCAACCTCATCTCCTCTCAATGTTACCTGTCTCTCTTCAGCTATGCTATCCAAAAAGGCAAAAATGAACTGTGGAGATGTGGTCAACAACACATTTACATTTATTCCTTTATGTCATAAACCATTCTGTGACTACTAAACAATGCACATTCATCAGTGAGGTATAATTTTGAGCTGGATGTCATGTTCCTAAATTGTGATGTCCCTTACTATTAAGTTTGTAACATGCAAGGCTGAGGGTTACAGAGTAAAGTTATAATTTTTTAATTATTGAAAAAAACTAATGTGCCTTTGGATTTCAATCAATAATCTTTTTAATCATACAGTGCCAAATCATAACACAGTTACTGAAGGGCACATAAAAAGAACAAGACTACACTCTTCACTTTGGTATCTATTGATATACCAGAACCACACTCACTAGTGCCATGACTGGATGGATTTAGACCTTTTAAAGCTAAAGAAATGTTGTACTCACTCAGGGACGGCAGGGTTGATGAGGCGCTGCAGGTCCTTAAGGTGCTGAGCAACATTGACTGTTGGTTAAACAAAAGAAAACAGAGATTTTTTTGAACAAAGCTAAAAAATCTGAAACATTGAAAAGCTTTAAATATCTTATATGATTAAAGACCTGCTAACAGTTTGTATGCCCACCAAGGATTAACATACAAAAATAAGAGTCCTTCATGTAAATTTGGTTGAAATTGTGGAATCACAGTGGACACTTTATATACAAACCAATGGTTTAGTGTAATATCTGTGGCGCTCACCTGGTACATGTGTATCATGTATGTATTCATGTGCATGTCTTAAAATGCTTTTAAATGGTCAATTCACTCAATTCATTTGTTCCATCCATGCAGCTGGCTTTGGTTTATTATCGAAGCTTTGAAGCCTTCAGTGGTCCATTACACTAGCCAGTAATTCTTAGTAATAATCCTCAATGTTTTACACACCAATTATACTGTTCTACACTTCTATTATACTGGGGGACAGATCTCATGGATGGACTACTTATAAAACTGGTCAGATTAAAACAAACAATGTGCTGGACTCCTCAAATATATGAATATATTACATTTTTATCATCTAGGATGAACTATGAGCTGAAATAAAACAACTATGTTTACTGCATTATGTGTTCCTTACCTGAGCCACCTCCGAACCGACCGGTTGTTCCTGATCCAAATGATGATCCACTCCCACCTGATGTTTCTTTCCCTGTTCCACTTCCTGTCTTACTTTGACCTGAGCTACTGCCTCCAAACCCAAACCAACCCAGGCCAGAGCTGGATGAACTACTTTTACTTGTTGATCCAGATGAAGTAGATGACTCTGCAGAAGATGACCCAAACCCTGAGGAGCTTTTCCCAGTTGACGATGGATTATTTGAGCCAAGTCCTCCTATACCAAGATTTGGGCTGGACCCAGAGGGTGAAGACCCTCTTCCACTAGAGCTAGAACTTGAGCTTGAAAAAAGTCCCCCAGTCGATGCAGGCTTACTTGATCCTAAACCAGTTGAGCTGCTTGACCCAAAGAGGGATGAGCTAGAAGATCCTGACCCAGTCGATGCAGGCTTATTGAACCCTAACCCAGTGGAGCTACTTGACCCAAAGAGGGAAGAACTAGATAAAGTAGAAGAGCCCAACCCAGTTGAGGCAGGCTTATTGGATCCTAACCCGGTGGAGCTACTTGAAAAAAATCCCCCAATCCATGCAGGCTTACTTGATCCTAAACCAGTTGAGCTGCTTGACCCAGGAAGGGAAGAACCAGATGAGCTGAAAGAGCCTGCCCCATTTAATAAGGGCTTATTGAATGCTGATGACCCAAATGAACCAGTGCTTGAACTCGACCCTGACGCTGGCTTATTGAATAGATTTGGGCCTCCACCTTGGAGTGTGCTTCCTTGAAATGTGTTTAATCCCGTCTGAAATGAGATAAGAGCAATGTTAATTTGGGAAAACTTTTTCTAATTACATTTGATGTAATGTTTTGTGATGTATAGTCAAAACTGTCATTACGATACTCAAGAGAATCCCAGCTATGCTGATATACAGAACAATGAAACAACCTGAACCTTATTAGTTAGAACTACAAACAACTACACATGTTTGTTTCTTGTTCATTTATGATTCATGATGCTTGTCTCAACTAGCTCTGCACCTTGACTGGAGCTGGACTGTTTTGTACATGTATTTTTCTATTTTTTTTGTGATTCTTTCAAGCAAAATTTAATTTAAACCTTTTGTTTTGAAAAGCTTAGTGAAGATAATACAAAAGAGCTAAAATGCCCAGCATGTAGCATGCATTAACCCCTGCTGAGCTGTTTATGAGTGTCATGAAATTGTTTGAGCTAATTGTTTTCTTACCTTGGACATGCAGGACATGTTGATCAATTTGATTTTCTCTGAAAGGTACTCAACCTCTTTACTTTTATAGTTGACATTGTTTTCCAAGACATCAATCTCTCCATGTAGCTTCATCTTGTCCATCAGAAGTTTCTCCTTCTCCTGATCATGTTTCAGCTGAAGCTTTTCTTGGTTTTGTCTGTTCTGTTGGATCAGGCCTGTACGGTTCTGGCTGCACCAGCGATAGTCTTCAGACAGTCTCCAGTTCTCTGCCTTCATGCGGCTGCTTTCGGCCTGGATGCTTGACACCTGGTCTGCTACGCTGTTCAGGTAACGCTGGAACCTGTCCTCCACCTCTCTGGACAGGCTGGAGCAATTGGTGCGGATTTGCTCCAGGTGCTCTCTCTGTTTGTCACAGGTGAGCTGGAAGGCAATGTGTGATGGGAAGACGGAGTTGATCTTCTCCAGGAAAGCTTTGGAGACACTGGAGACACCACTCAGGGACAGGGTAAAGTCATCTTTGCATTTCTGTCGAAAGTCCTCCAACTGCTTTTCATGTGTTGATTTTTCTCTCCTCAGATGGATGGCCTCCAAGATTACGTTGTCTCTCTCTTTTTCAGTCTGTTCCATATCCATCCTCATCCTCTGTACTGTTTGAGTGAAGTTGGACTCCTCAAGCTGGAGCTTGGCTTTCAGCTGATCCACCAGAAACCCACAGTTACACGGGTTATTTGCTGATATAAAAAAAGAAGAGGCAGAAAAGCTTGAAACAAAAATGGCACCATTTTCAATTGCATTGGAGTAAATAATTCATGTTGTCACAATGTTTGAATTATTTGACTGTTTTGACTTCTCATCAAAGAGATGTCATACTTACGACACACTGGGCATGGGTTAGGAGCACACCGCTTATTAGCCATCAACTCTCTCCAGCATTGCATCTGTTCACAAAAAAGGAAGAAAAGTCATTAGTCTTTGAGATGTTTGCTACTGAATTGTTAATTTAGCTTTATACATGGAACAAAAGCTGTTACTTTACAGATGACCTCTAACATAAGCCCTGGTGATTTTACTGAAAAATCACCAAAGTATTAGAAAAAGTCCGACATGACAAGAAATATTGGTTATTGCCTTTCTAATCCCTCTCAAAAGATATCTGTATGAGTCTTTTTGACTATCGTATTTACTTGAAAAGAAAACACACCTTAGCCGTAGTGGTTTCCTTTTTTTTTTTTTTAAATCAGTAGGATTCCTTTGAAGTTCATTAGATTGATATATCAGTATACACAAATCATACATAAAAATGCTTGAACATGATGACTGTATCCAGTGTCGGCTCCAGCCTAAGTTAGGTGGGGGGGCATTGAGACTACTCCGGGGGGCACGCACACCATTGTGGATGTAACCCAGGGGTCGGCAACCCTAGGCACGCTTGACACGTTTGACACGCGGCAGCATGATCATTCCTTGGACCTTCAACTTCACGTTGCTCGTCATCAACTAGGCTATTGTGCACATCTGGCCTGTGGACTGGGGCTAGCTAGTGATTGGGACCTGTAATTGGTGGATGTTTGATGACATAAGCCAAACCAGAATTGATGGAGAAAATATCAATCTCTTTGAAAAATTGGCATCAATTTTGAGTGAATAGTGAGCTAGTCATGCAAAACACAATCTAATGCGACATTTGACAGCTGTGAATGAGCATAAAATCATATTGATTTTTTAGTTATTTTTACCCACCGTGATTGAGAAGACAATGTCAAGGTAGGGACTATATATACTGCCTTGGATACTTGGAGATAAATTAACTATTGGTGGTTCCCCAGCATAAAACAAGTTCACAAATCATGGGGCGATGTGTTTGGGGGGGCCTGGCCCGCGAATGCCCCTCCATAGCGCTGACACTGATCATATCTGAGCTCATTAACTAACAACTAACTAACTCTTTAATAAGTACACCTTAGTAATTAAAGACATTTTAACAACATATTACATTTTAAATCTAGACTGCAATTACTCCCCCATACAGGAGTTGAGCCCCATGAATAAAATCTGTTCCTTCATAGTTCGATTCTCATCATGCATTAAGAAAGATGTCTGTTTGAGGGTATCTGATGATTTCTTGTTCTGCTTAACACCTGCACAATGGGTTATTTTTGTTTCAGTTCCTTTTTGCCACCAGGTGCTCATGATATTTCACCATTAAGAACATCTATTTACAGCATCCCAAAGGTTCTGTTTCTCAGTGCAACTAAAAGGCTCCTTCATGAAAACCTTATCACCATCATTGCTCCTTTTTGTTTCCAATACAATATCTTTAGAGAAACATACATGTTACAGTGGCCTCCATCTTTTTTTTGTAATGACTACAACTTACTTTTGGAATTGTGACTATAAACCATTTCTGGGTGTGACAATATTCCCTCAGTTACATCAAACCATCAGATTTTTGAAAAAAATTCTATTAATTAAGAAAATTACATATGGCAGCCTTTTAGGAATTTAAACAATTAGAGATCATTAACAAGAGGAGCTTCTAAAATGTCATATTCCCTCCCTTATAAGTAATGTAACTAAAATGTATGATATCATTTTCTGGTATAAGTATTAGAGTAATTCAGAGTAGAGTCATTCAATAACAAGACAAAAAATGCTAAATTTCTCACCAGCCTCATGTCCATATCTTTGATGAGGACTATTGAGGCATTGGTGTAGTCTCGTAGTTTGGCAAGGTCTCTGTCGTTGCAAGCTTTTTCAGTCAGGGTGGCGTTGAGAAAGGTGGTCAGGTTTTTCTTCTCCTGCCTCAGGGCCACATTCTCAATGGAGAGACGGCTGTGGCTTTCCTCCAGGTCGTGGATGCGTGTCGTTAAAGCAGAGTCTTGATCCTTCCCGTAGATCAGAAAGAGCACAAGGCTCACTATGATCAGAGACTGGATGAGCGAAGAAAAGAAGAAGACGATGCGCATGTAGTAGCCGCAGCTCTTTCCTTTTGAGTGCTGCTTCATCTTCTTTCTGGCCTGCGGGCTGTACTTAGAGACATGGGAGTATCCACTGCTGTACATGGGTGCTGATGGAGGTTCAAAAAACTGAGATGTAGGGTGCAGACAGAGACTTGAGGAAAGTTATGAGCAGCCAGCCAAGTTCAAATAGGGCTCATCTCTAAACCTGAAGACAGAAACGGTCCTCCCTAGCACTCTGAGAGCTAACAGATCCAAAAGATAAAACAAAGCAGAATTATCTCAGACCAAACTGCAGGTCTCAGAGTCTGTCTCCTGGAAAGCTTGTGCCTCTCTTTCTAACAAAAGCCAAACATTTAACAGTCATAGCCCAGATGTTTCCTCTATGCAGTGTTGATAGCACAAGAATTGATCAGAATTTGTGAGATGTAAACATGGGTAGGAATTTAAACCCACTGTGGCCACCTCCTATGATAGGAGGTTTCCCTGACCTCAGTCGCCTCCCTTGGAAAGCTATTCCCCTGCTCTGTTGGCCATTCCTCCCAATGCAAAGCATCACTCTCACACACACATACATACACACACACACACACACACACACACACACACACACACACACACACACACACACACACACACACACACACACACACACACACACACACACACATTTATATCATCTATGGGGGCCTGGTTTTTAATCAACAGACAACCCTTTCCATGGGTACAACTATTGCCTCATTCAACTCAACTTTATTTTAATCTGTCCACAGGATGTTTTGTCATTGTGCTGCGGTTCATTCAGTGGCTCTTTTGAATACTGCAAAAGCAGTGGCTTCCTCCATGGTGTCCTTCCATGAACTCCAGTCTTGTCTTGTTAAGTGTTTTGTGTATATCGTAGATTTGTCAACACAGCTGTTAGCATGTGCCATAGATTTGTATAAGTCTTGAGCTGGAACTCTAGGATTCTTCTTCACCTCATTGAGCATTCTGCGCTGTTCTCTTGCAGTCATATTTGCAGGACGGCGACTTCTCGGAAGAATAGCAACAGTACTGAACTTTATCCATTCATAGACCATTTGACTTACCATGGATTGATGAACATCAAGGATTTTTGAGAGATACTTTCGTAACACTTTCCAGCTTTATGCAAGTCAAAAATTCTTTAATGTTGGTTTTCTGAGAGCTTTTTTGTGTGAGGCATGATTCACAACAGGTAGCCTAATGCTTCTTGAGAAAAGCAAACTAAGTGGTGTGTGAGTTAAACACTTATTCTATATCTGTTAAAAATAAAATCACATCACCATGTGTTTTCTGTTGCTCCTCTGTGCTCATCCAACATTTATTGCCACATGAGTCGGAACTGGTCTGTAATAGGCTCTGTCAAAGATTGACAGAGCCTATTACAGAGATTAAGATTTTTAAGTTTTTAAGCAACATTTCACTTCACACTCCTATTATACTGATGATTTTATTAACACGTTTTGACAGAGTTTACTATTAGTCTGGTGGCTAGGCTTAACCCAGTCATTTCTGATAGGGATTTTAAGTACTTTAACTTCTGGATTTTACTCATCAATCATCATTGCTTTCTCTCCATCCTGTTCTTTTCATGATGATACAGAGGAAATGGTGTAGACACTTCAGCTTCACTGTCAGCGTCAGCTAACAGCTAAACTTAGCAAAGGGTATTGTACTTAGGGTATTGTTCATGAGGCTGACAGCTGAGGGGAAGAAACTGTTCTTGTGGTGAGAGGGTTTGGTCCTGATGGACCTCAGCCTCTTACCAGAGGGGAGAGTCTCAAACAGTCCATGTGCAGGGTGAGAGGAGTTGACCACAATCTTACCTGCACGCCTCAGGGTCCAGGAGGTGTACAGGTCGTAGAGAGATGGTAGATTGCAGCGGATCACATTCCCTGCAGAGTGAATGATACGCTGCATCCTGCACATGTCCTTTGTTATGGCTGCAGCGTACCAGACTGTGATGCAGGAGGAGAGGATGGACTCGATGATGCAGTGTAGAAGTGCACCATCATGGTCTTTGGCAGGTTGAACTTCTTTAGCTGCTGCAGGAAGTACAGCTGTCCTTTATTGATGAGGGAGGTGACGTTCAGCTCCCACTTGAGGTCCTGGGCGATGGTGGTCAGCAGGAAGCGGAAAGACTCCACAGTAGACACCATGGAGTCATCGATGGTGATGGAGCTGGGGGAGGCTGCTTTTTTCCTGAAGGTCACAGCCATCTCCACTGTCTTCAGAGAGTTAAGCTCTCGGTTGTTGTCGCTGCCCGAGGTCACTAGATGGTCAGTCCCCCACCTGTAGGCAGACTCATCCCCACCAGAGATGAGTCCAATGAGGGTGGTGTCGTCTGCGAACTTGAGGAGCTTGATAGACTGGTGAGTGGACGTGCAGCTGTTAGTGTACAGGGAGCAGAGCAGAGGAGAAAGAACTCGGCCTTGAGGGGAGCCAGTGCTGATGGTCCTGGTGTTTAAGACATTCTTCCCCAGCTTCACCTGGAAGTCTGGCGCTCAAAAGATTTCATCACCACAGAGGTCAGGGCGACGTGTCTGAAGTCATTAAGTCCTGTGGTCCTTGGTTTTCTGGGGACAGGGATGAATGCGTAGGACTCGAAGCAGGCAGCGGATCAGCACAGTGCTGCTCCAAGGTGGAGGGAGAGACAGAGTCTGGTCCAGCTGCTTTGAGGGGATTCTGTCTCTTAAATATCTTGTTTACATATTTCTTTGTCTTTTTACATGTGTACACAATACAAAAAAAGTACTTACAGAACGCACATGCATGTGTTCATGTGTTACTTTCTTGTAATAATCATACATGTGTGTGCATGCATGCATCGTGCAGGCAGCTGAACCATTCCGCCCACCACACACACACCTGCACACACACACACACACACACACACACACACACACACACACACACACACACACACACACCTTTTCTTGGTAACCAATAACTTATAAGAGACATCAGAAATCTGTATTTGTGAGTAAACATTGGTGGTAACTTTGATGTTAACTTCTTTTACTCATACACTCAGTTTATAATTTAAATTCTTCTCTGCAAAGCATAGAACACATTTAAAGGCTTCAAAGCCCTATAATAACATTTTTGTTATTTTAACAAAGGCACAACACAGCCTTGGGGTTTCTTATGTGAATCCATTTTAGGATGTTCATGTGCTTTACGTCAAAGCAAACTGAAATTAAAAAATTGACGTTATTTCTTTCACATAAAATATAAGATCATGTTTAATGTTTTGGCAGTGTGTTTAACTTAAGAGTGCAGAACAAAAAAAGTCATACTGGTGTAATGGATTAGGTGTCCTACATATTGACAACACTTTTGGATTCCGACAGGCCATTCGGACCTGACCAGGCTCTCTGTGATGTGTGCAGCCTCTCCATAAATATGCCAAACACATTTTTATGGGTTTCCTGTGCACAGCAGGCCATGATGACAATAGCTCTCGTCCTCACTCTGACGTTTTCTTTAAGTGTTTCTCAGAAACTGCATGTCTCAGTCCAATGCGATGACGTTGGTAAGCTGCCCTCTGTCTCGTCGGACAAACACACTCTCACACTGATCATTTCCAGAAAAAAAATTCAAGAGACTAAGTGTAACTGTCACTACGTTTTCCTGGAATTGTAGTCGTGCCAAGCCTCATCTTAACAGGAAGCAGTAACTCATAGAGGAACTCTTGATGGTCAAACTTGTCGCATCTTTTTGGAGATGAATGCAGATAAAAGGCGCCAGTAGAGCAGGATATCAGAGACAGAAGAGACATAAACACTCAGCTTTGATTTAAAAGACATTGAAGTGGGTTGTTTTTACCTTCAATTTTTAAATACAGAAACACATGGAGGGGATTTCTTTTTGGTGGATTTACTGACACAGCACTTTCTAATCAGACAAAACATTGTCTTATCAAAGCGTAGGCGTGCATTAAATACACTGTTATTTCTATTTAAAAAGAAAGAGTTAGTCCACTTCGATTAAAATCACTGAGCATGTTTGTATAACTTTTTTAAGTTTTTCTGCACAGCAGCTTGAAAGTGGATCATATGTTATCTGTAGTACATTTTCTGACCCCTTATCTTCCACCATTACCATAGTGGTCTGCAGTCCAGAGCAACCGATTCAGTGAATGAATTTGTAAGTTTATCAGACATTGAATTATTAATTTTGATCCTGAAGCCAGTTATTTAGTCGAGTTTGGGCTGCAAACGCCTCTTGTTTGTACTTGTGACGGAGCTAGCGCGAATGCACCATCTGCCATGCACCACTATCACTTTATTATTTAGTATCTGCATATAGCTTTATAGTTATAGATTATATTTATACTCTCATTTACTACACTATAGTTCTGTTATGTCTGTTCATTACATTACATATATACATTTTGAATGATTAGATCTTAGTCCGATCACTGTCCACTTATATCTTCTCTTGTACTACAGTTTGTTTCAATAGTCTACTGCATGTCTGCTTACATCATATACGTCTGTTCACGTCTGCTTTCATCCGTTTACATGCATGTCCTTTTACTGTCCTCTGTATCTACTGTAACTTGTCTTTTTTAACTTGTATTAACATCTAGACACTTTAATCTCTGCTGTTCCTTGTATCTAACTTTGTGATTTTGTATTCTGTGGTGTACTTAGCCTAAATAACGAGGCGATGCACACGTTTCAACACCTTATGTAGCGTACTTGTGGAGAGCAACATTACAACGTGCACGAAAGGTAACATGGTTCCTCGGCAACAACATGCACATGCGCAGTAGGCAGTAACAAAACTACGGTGAGACCGAAAGGTCAAACAGCCACAAATAATAACATTAATACCCCACATATTCTAACTTTGTAATAACACTCTTGACACTAATTCTTCTTTGACACTTTATTCTTTGTTGATTCTTATCTTGGTTAAAGGGATACTTCACCCACATCTTACTGTTATCTCAATAAACCTTCTCAACATGAAACTGTTTGTCTGCCTACTCTTTGGGTAATGACTGAAACAAAGACTGAGTTGGTCAAAGGTTAAATGGTGTATGTCTGAAACGGAAATATCCACTAGCCTACAGAAAGGATATATGTGTATCCTGTTTGAAGGGTTTGTAACACTGTAATCCTGCACTCCTGCACTTTGAGGTAAAACGTGTGGGAAATTACCTAGACTCTCAGGAGACATCTCTGAACAGAGGTGTCAGAGAGCCACAGGAGGGCCTCCTCCTTCGCAGACAGTACCATACGAATGTAAATGTTATTTGATTATCACAGAGTCACTGTCTCCAGACAGACAGAATACACTAAACTTTAAGATCACCATTTGTTAAGTGTAAGGTCACCTCCCCATATCTCTCTGTATTGTATAAAAGGACTTGTAATGTAAAGGTTCGGGAGAAGATGCTCTGGCCTCTCCTCCGTGCTGCACGTATTAAAAGAGATCTGATTCAAGCGCCACCGTGAAGTTCTTCTTTTGAGAATTAGCAACTCTCCACCTCGTAAAAGGAGAATTTTCCACGACATTATGGCGACGAGAGGATGGGATAGACGTTCCGCTGATTGTTCCCTGAGACTGAACTGAAGGAGCTGTCGGCCGGGGAAATTCCGCTCCGACAAAAGGAGATTTTGGATCCCACCTGACGTCAGATACAGGGTGCAGACAGCGGACGCTCTATCTAAGTGAGTACGGCGTTTGAATCATTTGCTCAATTTGTAAAAGCCTAGGTAGCTGAAACGTAATTTAAGTCCTTTGGGGTGGTTTCAGTTATGCTTTTCGGGTCCATATAGTGTTTTATGGACGCCATGCCCATGTAATACCGGTCTTGGAGGTTTATGTTTTGGTAATTCCCATACCCTGCGCGGTGATGGAGGTTGATGTGTAGTGTGTTTTGTTGCTGTGTAGTGCGTTTTATATGTTTAGAGTGTCTTAAACGAGAAAAGTTAAGAAAAAGAAAAAACGAAAAATGAAACTAAAATATCTAACGAACAGCACGAGGCTGTCTGCACTTAAAGAATAAAACATGCGAAACAACGATTATTATAGATATACAAGGCCCCACTAAAATAAAATGGGCGTATGAGTGATAATCAAAAATCAAAACTTTGTTTGCGACATTCAGTGTCTGGCATGCAGATTGTATGCTATTGAGGTGCGTTGCTCGGAACTTATGTGTCATACAAACCACCTGGCTGAATTAAGTTGCAAAAAGTTTTAGTGTATGTTTGATAAGATCCAACCATACACTGTATGGGAAGATCAGTGTGATTGTGAAGTTGTGTGAGTGATAAGCCCATTGAACGTTTAAGCACATCTGTCCCAGTGAGTCACTGAAAACATGAGAAAACAAAACGGGGAAAAATAAACATTTATATCTGATTTTTTCTTTTTCTGACAGGCTCTGCTGAATTAAGAGCAGACAAATGGGGATTATGTGATTTAGAGATGTTCAACTTTAGCAATTTTTCACACATGAGATGTCCTCTATTAAAAGAAATTAAGCACAGAATGTTTTATGATGGCGTTGAGTATGTTAGACTAAAAGGTAAAAATGAAAGTAGGAAAGAAGATAGACTGATTTTTGTTTTTTCAAAATTAGTAGAGATTGAAAGGGAAGAGAAATGAGGTTTTAAGTAAGAAATGAAGGACAAGTAGAAATGTAGGGTTAGATTTTAAGATGTGACTTCCTCCTCTGTCTCCACACCTACAACTCTGCAGCAACACCTCCTCCACAGGAGGTCAAGCACACCAGACAAACTCTTGGAAAGAAGGGGGGCCGACCACACACCTGGATTTAAAAGTTTTTTTTTTTTCTGTCTCTTTAAGCAAGTAACTCTGTTTCTCCAAGAAAGAATTCTTACACAGGCCATGTCAACCAAACAACATGAAGGAGGTTGCAGAGGAAACACCTGAAAAAGACTGGAGATTGATGGGCCACAGAGTCCTGGACAGAGATTGCCACCAAAGAGCAGAAGGAGAAGAAGACGGGGTCCATATCGAACTGAAAAGTGCAACAGCACTGACTCCAAGAACAATGCTACAAGAGAGAAGGAGATGGGAATCCTGAGATTAATACAAGATCCAGAAGAATCCTGGTCACATTCACCACCTGAAGGTGTCTGTTGTAGGATTCCTCTTGACACAGCCAGAGGAGACAGTGGAGGAAGGTCAGAGTAGTGAGCAGCACATACAGAGACACACACACACACACCTACACACAGAGAAACACTGATTCGACTGAAAAAGAATAAACATAGCAACTAACACTGTAATGATAATTAAAATTTTAAACAATCTTGAATTTTAGAAATAGAATAGTATATTGTTTTCCAGTCAAAAATTTTATTTTAGACGAGATTAAAAGATATCCATTTAGTCCTGAGACTGTTTTGAAATCATTGTTTTATAAATTAAGGTGCTATTGTTGAATTTTCTAAATCTCACCATACCTCCCCCATCGTGCCTGAAGAAAAAAACAAATTGGGGTTGGAATTCATTAAAGTACTTAAGGGATGTAAATGAAGGTGGTCAGCATCAGACAGATGTCTGTAACACCTATGTTAATCAGCTTGGGTTTTTTGGTTTGTTTTAACAAATGCAAATTCTAGCATTTCTTTTCATCTTGACTCACAGTTCTGGGTTGCTTTCACAATCAATGGTGCATTTTATTCTTGGATGTAGACGCCATAGGGTGTTCTTCTTCAATTTTTCACTCTGGATTGAAATAGAGCTGAGAAATTAGTTTCTATCAACCATTGTGTATTAATACACTTGTTCAGTATGTTGGCAGTGTCTGTGTATATGTTTCCCTATGCAGAGGCATTGTCAAGCTGAGACAGTGTTTGTTGTTTGTCCATTTTTGTTTTCTGGGAAAAAAAAAAAAAACGGTCTTCAATTTTGCAGGACAAGTTTGCAAACTATTTTAGTTTGTTAAAAATGCATTATTTTACTCCGGAGTTTCATAAATTTGGTCCTGATATACCTCCACAATCTTGGATGTTAATAAAACTGAAAAACAAACAAACGGTTGCCTCATTGGTTTCAACAGGCTATTGTTTGTCCATGGATTTTATAAAATAGTGGAGATCTCCCTACCCCCACACATGGGGGTAGAATTTTGGCCATGACTGACTTTTTTGACTTGAACTCCTGACGCAGATAAAGCTTCAACTGACTTGACACAAGCTTTATCGAGTTCTCTCTGTCTACGACTACCAGACACTACCAACTTTTTTAAATCTTTTTGTGCACTCATGTGATTTTAAAATGAAGAACAGTCTTAACCTTACTCTTTACAGCTCAAGATGGAGAACCACACCCCTGTCTGTGTCAAAACCAAGAGATGCACTCTTTGACACTCCTTTCATTAACTTTGATTTGTTTGTACTAACACTGCTAACCTGTCTGCTCAGGCAGCTGTACTATTGGGAAGGATTTCACAGTACATACTGACTTTAAATATGCATTTCATCAGTATGTAAATGTCAGCTCATACAGGTGCTAATGACCCAGAGTCACTGGGATTTGAAGCTCCTGGGACTGCTGCTCTTTCACCTGTCTCCCCCACTCTACAAATGTTTTTTCCTGTAAAAAATATGTTTCTACCCCTCAAAGACATCTCTGTGCGTCAAAAGTTTGACACATGGTCTTGACCATGTGTCAAAGGGGTGGATAACCATGCTTTTTAAGTTGTCTTCCCTAAGGTGAAAGCGGCCCTTCTGGGGACTACATTGGTGAGACTCCACAACATCCAGCCTGGAGATGGAAAGGACTTGAGAAGGAAGCATGGACGTTTTAACCACGGTGGACAAGAACCAGATCTGGAGCTGCTGACAACAACAACTGCTGTCCAGATAACTGAGAGGGACACCTGGAGATGATGACAACATCCACTGATGATCGGATAGCTGAGAGGGATACCAAGATCACTGCAAACCTTTTTCGAGCCATGGCACCGACGGAAGAACGACGATCTAACCTACGGAGTGCTGAGAGAGGACGCCGTGGGACGATTACCTATCATCAACTGATTCACTATACTGATACTTAGACACCCCATCTCTTACAGAAGGGTAAACATGGACTGTGTGCAACAACAGATGAAGACACAAGATTCAACACAGGATCGGAACATCCAACAAGGGCATGATCAAAAAACTTGCCACAGAGAACTGTTTCAACAACATAAGTGCCTATTTTGTTATTATTTTGTTTTGTTTTTGTTTTATTTTTACTTTTTATTTGTTTTCATTCATTTCCACTGTAACGAACAGTCTGTTATAATGACCTTGTATGGTAATTTCTGGTACAAATGTTGTGTTGACACTTTGTGTCAAAAAGGGAGGAATGTGGGAAATTACCTAGACTCTCAGGAGACATCTCTGAACAGAGGTGTCAGAGAGCCACAGGAGGGCCTCCTCCTTCGCAGACAGTACCATACGAATGTAAATGTTATTTGATTATCACAGAGTCACTGTCTCCAGACAGACAGAATACACTAAACTTTAAGATCACCATTTGTTAAGTGTAAGGTCACCTCCCCATATCTCTCTGTATTGTATAAAAGGACTTGTAATGTAAAGGTTCGGGAGAAGATGCTCTGGCCTCTCCTCCGTGCTGCACGTATTAAAAGAGATCTGATTCAAGCGCCACCGTGAAGTTCTTCTTTTGAGAATTAGCAACTCTCCACCTCGTAAAAGGAGAATTTTCCACGACAAACGCTAACAATGAGAGCGCCTCAACAAGTGAGAGGTGAAGCAGTAAACTGCTTTTGATGCCATCAAATTACAGAAACAAGAATTCACTTACTCCTAGTGGTACTGTGCATAATGAGGGGCCAAATTCTTAAACAACTGTCTGAAAAATCAAATAAGAAATTTCATACTGCTCCATCAAACTGTTTTTCTCTGTTATCAGAGATTGAACATGTGGGTGTGGAACAGCCTTATTTGGCAGCACCTCATGGTGAAAATGCCAAATGTGACGTGGCTCCCTCACCCCACCAAGCTCCTGCAGGTGTTTCATCTGTTCATGTTGTTAACGGTTACACAGGTTGGACAGTATGTTCAAAAAGCCTTGAGTTGTCACAGAGGACGTGCTGTGCAGTAACTCATCTTGTATTGAAGTAAGGGCTCTATTGTGAAAGCAGTGTTTACTGTGAGATTTTGTAAAGTTCTGTCAGACACAAAACAAACTGTGTGTGTGTTTACAGGACTGTTTTCCTGTCAGACCAAGGAGTTTGGTGGGATTGTTTTGCCCTCGGTTTGGGAGCACATTGTTGAGCAAGGAGAGGTCACCGACATCACTGTTTCAAAAAAAAAAAAAAGAAAAGAAACTGCACGTCTCAGTCCAACACGATGATGTTGGTAAATTGCTCTTTGTCTCGTAGGGCAAACACACTCTCACACCAATCGTTTTCAGTTGAAAAAAAATCAAGAGACTAATTGTGACTGCCACTAAGATTTCCTGGAATGGCGGCCATCGTGCCAAGCCTCATCTTAACAGGAAGCAGTTACTCATAGAAGAACTATTGATGGTCAAACTTGTAGCATCTTTTTGGATGTGATTGCAGATAAAAGGCGCCAGTAGAGCAGGATATCAGAAACAGAAGAGACATAAACACTCACTGTTTTGATTTAAAAGACATTGAAGTGGGTTGTTTTTTTTACTTTAATTTCAAATAAGGAAACACATGGAGGGGATTTCTTTTTGGGTGGGTTTACTTACACAGCACTTTCTAATCAGACAAAAAGTCTATCACAGTATATGCAATAAATACACTGTTATTTCTATTTAAAAAGGAAGAGTTAGTCCATTTAGATTAAAAACACTGAGCATGTTTGTATAACTTGTTTAAAGAGTCAATCTTTGCATGAATATTTTACTTTCTTCTGGAGTTCATTTTCTGACCGATGACAATAAAAATGTATAGTCTGAATAACATTTGTAAAAAAATTCAAATGAAAAAAAGAAGAACATTTTGTGGTTAGTTGAAAAGTTTACATTGAATTAACATGTTGGGTAAAATCTTGAACGTTATCAGTCATTTTTGAAAGATGTGGAATATTCAAAAGCTTGAACAAAAGTTGAATCTGAATGGCCTTGAGTAAAGGTTAAATAAAATCAGTAAACTATGAGGGATGTTGATCATATTAAGATTGTTCGATTGTAAGATTGATGATGATCCTGACTCGTGTTGCAGCAGTACAATGTGCCCTATTTGAACTGAAATGTATCTATGAGTTGAGACTACAGTTAGGACAATCGACCCAGCAACTTCTTAAAATGACAAAAGAAAAAGTTGCTCCTGACTCAGACCTCAAGCGACCTACTGACTTACACTGAACCTCTCATGCGTCTAACGACTTCGACCGTGTTTATGAAAAACCTCTGACAGACTGACTCCAGAAACATTGTTTTGGAGCTCCCACGTGGCGGCTATCTGTGTGTCCTTGATGGAGCCTCAGGAGGAGTTGTTTAGAGTTTAGAGTTTCTCTCTGCATGTTTCTCCCTGAAGCTGAGCGCTCCTTTGAGCAATTGTTTATATTTTCGCTAATTGTTATTATTTAATGTTTACTTTGTAGAAAGAGAGCACAGTCTACCGAATTAAATTCCCTGGGTGTTAAACATACCTGGTCAATAAAACTGATTCTGATTCTGATTCAAACAAGCTCTGTCTCAGTCGTCACCTGCCTCGGGTCTTCCCGACCCCTCCTGTCCTGTTGTTCAAACGGCGGATGAAAAGGGAGGATTTCTGTCCTCTGTCTTGTTATAAATGCATGGTGATAAACTTCGCTCGGTGGCCTACTTTTCATCCAAACTTGACCCTGTGGCTGTGGAACTTCCTGGGTTTCTTAGAGCTGTAGCAGCAGCTGAAGAAGCTGTTTTGGCTTCACAGGTGACATTGTTGGCTCTGATCTTACAGTCCTTGTTTCTTATATTTTTTTACATTATTTCGCTTGATCAAAAAGCATGACACTTGTCTGCTGCCAGGTGGTTGTGCTATTCCACCATCTTGCTTGGCCTCCCTAATGTCACTGTCAGGTCTACACACCTTGTCCTGACCTCTCTTACCGACCGCTGATTAACCCTGACATAATCTGTTCATTGATGGTTTCTCCTGCCGCTCTGACATTGGACTGAATAGGGTAGGATACGCTGTCTGCTCTAAAACCAATGTGTTGGCCTCTGGCTCACTGTCACCTTAGTGCTCTGCACAAACAGCAGAACTTGTGGCTTTAACTGAGGCCTGCAAATTAGCATCTGCTAAAATTGTCACAATCTACACTAACTCCCGTTATCCCTTCGGAGTAGTTCCTGACTTTGGAGCACTATGAAAACACTGCTCTTCTCTGAAATTTGAATGTGAACCTATTTTTAAACTGTGGTTTGCATGTTCGTCCATGTGTGTAGAAGCATTTCCAACTAAACATGTTGACAGAAGTGCCGTCGCAAAAGCTCTTTTGACAGAGATTTTGTCCCAAGGTGGGACATACCTCAACCTAAATTCCAGTGATAATTGCATCCATTTTGTTAAGAAAGCCCAAACAAAAAGTAAGTGCTCTGTTCAGGTTCAAGCTAAAAAACACTCCCCATCTACAGTCAGGTGGTGCCGTTAATGGCACTTAAAAAAGCAAATTGGCTAAATGTTGTGAAGACACCAAGTTACCCTGGACAAAAGCACTTCCGCTAGTTCTCAAGTACATGCTGTAACAGTTGTGATTATGGAATGTACCTTTACCAATGTGTATACTGTGTCGCTTAGTGGCGACGTCATCAAGCAGTGCCTGTGCTTCCTGCTCCTCGTGGAACGATCCGCACACTACGCTGGTCTGACGTATTTTGTTTCGCTCCTGTTTTCTTTACTTCATAGAATAACAGTGATGGTCAAATATGGCACTATTTTGTTCATGTGTGAAACGATAGTAGCCGTACAACCGGGCTTGATAAGGTTGGAGTGTTTATTTAATAAACGACGAGCATTGAAATCCCCGCATCCGTGTGGACGTGAGTTTTTGCCTGCCGTTTTCCTCCACTCTCCATGGCCTTAACATAGCAACGGACCCAAGACCATCACAATGCGTACACGCACACGTGCACGCACCTCACTTAGCTTTTATGAAACATTGTTTGTGCATCCAGATAACACTGGAGGGGAAACCAGCACAAGACTAACTCCTACATCTACTGCTTTATTAAAACAAAACATGATGAAATAGACTCTGGACTGCTCTACACTTTCTGGCCAGGACAGTAGGTTGCTGTTAAGGACCACAGGCACCGCCACTGAAAGTCCAAGCGCCGGTTAGGTCCGTACCAGGTTCTGCTGACCCACATCGCTTGAAGGTCGCAGAGATGGCCACTTGGATTCTGCCGCCTCTTCACTGGAGAGCCCCCAGTAGCTGCCCCTAATCCAGCCCCATAATGACTCCGAGGAGTTCAGAGCGTTCCTGTGTGGCCACCATTAGAGCCATTGCCTTTACCATCCTTTGCCTCCTCTTGTGGTTGTCCCTTTGGGAAGACCCTGTTACTTCGTCTCAGACAATATCTGACATCTGGCTGCTCAAGTGGTGGCCAGGAAGGATGACTGTAGCTGCTGATAGAAGCAACATGTATATAATTCATAATTTTCATAGTTGGTGAAGATAAATAAATACAATGCATAAATAGAAGTTCATATTGTACACAAAGTGTGAGTAAAAAGGTATGTTTTTGGGTTAATTTATGCAAGTTCATGTGCCTTTTATTTTGGTTACAAACCCATGTATATTGAGTGGGGAACATATTTTTTGTTCCGGTTGATTGAGTTGTTGGGGGGACAAATTAATAGGTGGCGCATAAAGAAAGCAGCATGGGACGACAAGTGTTTGATGTGGAAGGCGTTAATGGAGTCTCGGATTAAAAGAAACTTTATTCCCTTGGAGTTTATGAGGCCAATGAGGTATGATTATTTCTGATATGTATGTGAAATCAATGTGTTTTCTTTTTGGATGTCAGACTAATTGTAAGTTCTGTTTGCTTATTTTATTAGTTCTGACGGCATTATTTGGCACTGTTTTGGCATCGTTGGTAACGTGAAGAAGACGTGGCTAAATAAATGTCTGTGAGCAAAAACAAACGACTTGAGCCTTGATTAAGACCTCGGAGGGAGTAACAATGACTAATGAAAGCTGCATAGTTTGTGGATTATTGCCCCATACCACTCCTACGGCTTGCTGTTTTCACTTCTGTTTTGAAAACAACCACACTCAAACTTTTCACTGGAAAAGAAAGCCGGTTACTTCCGTACCAGGTTCTGCTGACCCACATCGTTTGAAGGTCGCAGAGATGGCCACTTGGATTCTGCCGCCTCTTCACTGGAGAGCCCCCAGTAGCTGCCCCTAATCCAGCCCCATAATGACGCCGAGGAGTTCAGAGCGTTCCTGTGTGGCCACCATTAGAGCCATTGCCTTTACCATCTTTTGCCTCCTCTTGTGGTTGTCCCTTTGGGAAGACCCTGTCACTTCGTCTCAGACAATATCTGACATCTGGCTGCTCAAGTGGTGGCCAGGAAGGATGACTAATGAAAGCTGCATAGTTTGTGGATTATTGCCCCATACCACACCTACGGCTTGCTGTTTTCACTTCTGTTTTCTTACTGTGGAAAACAACCACACGCAAACTTTTCACTGGAAAAGAAACCAGACTCAGACTTTGAATCTTACCCATGGGGTAAGAATGTGATGGAAGTTATTGTTTTTCGTGATCCTCTCACCTTCACTGCACCGACGAATGCTTTTTGTGTTCAATCTTGATCAGTGTACATGTAAAAAAAAATTTAAAAAAGGTCTCAACGTCTTTGTTAACCCTTCTGTCTGTATTACTCGTCAAGACCCCAAAGGCACATATTTGGGTACCATTGCAGGATGTAATATCCCTCTTAATGACTCCTGCTCTTTCTTTCTTCTATGATAAATTTGCTATGTTTATTGGAGTTGTGCAACTGACTTTGGTTGTTTTATCTTGTTGTGTTATTCCCTGCACCAGAGCTCTGGTTCAGCGCTTAGTTAACCAAACTGTTCAATATCAAATCCTTTCCATGACTTCCCCTGTTGTTAAGAATTGTGAGAGTCCAGCAGTGACAGTGATGTTTGGTTTACTGGGACTGCTCACACATTTAAGAACATTTCCCAAGTTTCATATGGTGTGATTAACATGTAATCAAAAGGGAGCAGTGTTATGGAAAATTTTACTCCATGTGTAATATATGCGTTGTACAAAGGTCTCATAGAATCTGTCATATAAAATGTATTTGAAATGTCTTATAATACTACATGCACAGCCTATTGGGTGTTTTGTTTTCCATCATTTCTCACCCTTTATTTTTATTTCTCACCGTTTGTACATGTGGGAAGAGTCACCCAGGCTCTTTCTCACTAGACTCCATCTCCTTCTCAGCCTTTGGACATGGTAAATAGTCAAGAAGGCTCTTTTTCTCACACAAGGAGATAGATCGTGCCCTGCCAGGTGGGCAGTGGCTCTGTGTGGTGATGGGGAGTGCCCTGTGTAATGTGATGGAAATGTATAAGTGTTCATGTTTGCTTTTTCTCGGGGCCTCTTTCTCTCCTCATCGTGTGAGTAAGGGGTCTTCGAACGCTGATTCTGCCTTCGAATAAATGTTCACTGAGACCAGATCGATCTTGGGGTTCTTTTTTGAATAAATTTTCTCACTCTTTATTTTCACTCTTTGGTAATGGAAAAATTCCACAACAAGTGTAAAAGTACAAAGCAACAACAACAAAGGGCTGCTAACTGTTTCTTCGTCCATTCGCTATGCTAAGTTAAGCTAACCACCTGCTTGCTGCAGGTTCATTGCTTCCAAACAGACATGAGAGTAGTGTCAGTTTCACATCACTTATTTAAACAGTGAGTGACTTTTTTGAGCTGCTTTATAACCTCACAGCAGCTGTCAGATTCAGTCCATCTTACTGTTATCTCAATAAACCTTCTCAACATGAAACTGTTTGTCTGCCTACTCTTTGGGTAATGACTGAAACAAAGACTGAGTTGGTCAAAGGTTAAATGGTGTATGTCTGAAACGGAAATATCCACTAGCCTACAGAAAGGATATATGTGTATCCTGTTTGAAGGGTTTGTAACACTGTAATCCTGCACTCCTGCACTTTGAGGTAAAACGCTAACAATGAGAGCGCCTCAACAAGTGAGAGGTGAAGCAGTAAACTGCTTTTGTTGCCATCAAATTACAGAAACAAGAATTCACTTACTCCTAGTGGTACTGTGCATAATGAGGGGCCAAATTCTTAAACAACTGTCTGAAAAACATGATGAGTTATACAGTGTGTATTAGCCTAATCAAATAAGGAGTTTCATACTGCACATTGTCTACTGTGAGATTTTGAAATGTTCTGTCAGACACAAAACAAACTGTTTACAGGACTGTTTTCCTGTCAGACCAAGGAGTCTGATGGGATTGTTTTGCCCTTGGTTTGGGACTAGAAGCACATTGTTGAGAAGGAGAGGTCGCTGACACCATAAAAAGGCCTTCCTATCCAGAAAATGATTAAAATCGGGGTATTTATTGTTTTTTGCAAAAGCTGACTCATCAGCCCCTTCAGTCAACCCTTAAGACGTTTCACCTTTGTGAACAGGTGAGTTAAAACTGAATACAAGTTAAGAGTTAGACACATCTAGTTTACACAAAGCTTGAGTAAATGTTACTGAATAAGCAACTTCTTATTGAAGTCTGTGAGATCTGGCTTCTTCAGCCCAGGGTATTTACAGTCTTTGCTGATTTGCAAGAAAACTACAGTTTGAATAATGCTAATGTTTTGTGGAAACTTGGTGAATTACATTATGATAGAAGTGATTTACTGTATGTAGAATTTCCCAGTGAGGACTGAACCAACATTCAACACCTGTGGTCTTAAATGTGTGAAACACTGCCACTTAGTGGGGAATCAATGTAATGCAGCTGAATGTTGCCACCTGGTTTTAGAGAATACATGTAGTCATGCTAGAAGTCAGGAGATTATACCTCCATGCTAAGCATGTAAACTGTAGTGGCTGATGAATAAGATAACCAATTTTTTAAAAAGGTGTTTGTTTTATTTATGTTGTTTATTTATGACTTAAAAACTTACTGAACTCAAACCTGGCAGGAATGTGCTTTCAGCGTTTCTGATTTCAATGCACTTTTACAAAAACATGTTTGTGTCCATTGTGACCCGGCTCGTGGAGGGAAGGGGAAACAACATAAAACCAGATGTTTTTGGGAAATAAAAGTTATTTATTACAACAGAAGCAAATTGCGAAACATAACAAAAGGTGAGGCAAACTGAAAGGGCCAACTAGTGCTGTTCAAATAAAAAACACAAGTATTCTAAACTAAATCTAGATAGTGAAATAAATGAAAACACCTAACTACACTAACCAAAATCAAACAGCACCTGTAAACCTAGTGTTCCTAAACAAATACAAAACCTAATGCGAGAGTGTGTCAACAAAAATACTAATACCTGACCCAGCCAAACACCGAAACGAAAGCCTCAGAAAACAAAAGACAGTAAAAAAGAAATTATTTAAAGAAACATTAACACACAGACAAAACAAATGAGAGGCACAGTGGCGAGCTCCAAACAAACAGAGCTGCACCCAACGGCTGGCTGACCAAGCTTCTTAAAGTGTGTGGCTGCAGGACTGGCCTCTGATTGGTTATTTGCCTCCTGCTTTTCCAGCAGGCAGCACAGGTGAACAAAATCAGGACTAACGGGACAGTTATACACACTCACTCAAAAACAAAGGTAAGTCACACACACCAGAGAGGGTGTGTGACTGGGGCCGTAACAGTGTCATATAAACAACACATTTTGAATTCTTTAAGCAAAAGTTGAGCATTTTGGGAAATACTTTTATTCAGCCACTTGCTAACAATATTCCTGTTGTTATTGGCTTCTTAGCGTAGCTTTGCATGGAGACTGAAAACAAGGGCAACAGCTAGCATGCTTGTCCAACCTGGACAAAATAGGCCTCTTCTAAAGTTGACTTTCCTTTTTTTTTGTAGCCATTTAAAGATGAACCGCCTCATGTTTGTTTACATTTCCAAAAAGAAATAAAATGTGATCAAATATAAACAGTTTCACATTTAAGGTGACAAAACTATTTCCTGACCACAGCGTTCTGTTATCTCTTAGACAGAATCCATCCATTAATTTCATGCTCCGCTTACATAAACTGTTTCCTAATCATTCATATGTAACTGATATGAAAGTGGTTCTTTTCAATTCATTATTTACATTTACATTAACACATACTATGACCTAACTTGTATTTTTGTTTTTACAATGCTAGCTTTACATACACAAACACACACACCGTGACACAAACTCAGCATCAGTGTTAACAGCAGAAGAGACAGGACAACACTGGTGTTGCCCCACCATTACTCCTCCGTGACATTTATATTGACAGCGAGGCGCATCGGTCGTATACTGGTCTAATTTTGAACTGGCGGTGTAAAGGAAATGTAACAAGACATTAGCATGTGATCCTCAGAGCTTTAAGGTCGGTAACGTTAGCCTAGCTTACTCCTCCCTTTTCAGACACTGAGTCTACAGATGAGTTATCTCATAAAACCTAATCCCTTCCCACTCTTATTAATGCTCTGCACCCCCATACAAAACAAGACGTAATGCTTTCCCTTAGTCCCCCATCACAGTATGATCTGTACCATTAAAATGAACAAAGTGCCTCAGGAGTTTTGTAACTGCGAGTTCAACAAACGTTGTGATTTCTGTTGCTTGTCTGCTGGGTGCAGTAACTTCCAGACTGGTTGCCTGGTAACTGCTTCATAAATGCATATCCAAAATAACTGCTATCTTTAATGGAAACAAATCAACTGTATTTTTTACTTAAACACTTCTCAGTCAACCTGCTCAAACAAGCTTTCAGTAATAATGCCTGAATTACATTCAGTCATACTGTAACACTTCTCGACAGAGATGTTAAGCTAATTGCTAACTTGCTCTGAAGGATCTGGTTACTCACATCACAGCCATGTGCCATATCAAATGTCCTGCCTGGAGAAAGAGGTCTCTGTTATTTGGGAGACCGAGAGGGAACAGAGGGGAAGTGGTAAACACCTGAGATGAGCATCAGACTTAACAGAGACAAATAAACAATGTGATGCTAAATGACCACATGTGCATAACCACAGTTTGTGTTTGGTAGTGAAAGAGTAGAAATGTGTTTCTTTTGTCATCAACGCTCCTGAGAGGGCAACGTCCCATCATACAAATTTAAATTACACTGTACGGCTTCAGTCGGGTTTAAAAAAACCCAGACACTCATTTATCATGACAATGCAGGATGGTATCAAAGACAGAATTGTTCAAATGAATTTCTCTCAAGAGGCACAGTGATGTGCAATCCTCTCAGATCATTTATTGAAGCTCAAATTGAATTTAAAAATGAGAGAGTAGCTGTGACCGGTGGCTCCTGTGGTGATGAGATAAGAGAGACGGCAGCATTCATATCAAAGGAATTCTCCCTCATTTTCTATTTATCTTCTGTTTTTCTGAAATCAGTTTTTCTTGCTGAGCCAAGAGGCAGCTGGGGCATTAACGGGTGAAATAAGGAGGAGATTCGGCTTGTAATGACATGACATACAGTGGCTTTCTGCATGTTCCCATCAGCCACCTCTCTTCAGAGGTGACTGAAAGGAGCGAATGATGAATACCCAAGAGTTAATCCCCCTCTTCTCTCTGTCTTCAGCCCAGCAGATGTTTTTCCTTTGACCCGAACAAAAGCCTCTGTTTTTGTTTCCAGGCTTGTCCATTCCTCAGAGGTCAGAGGTCGCCGTGGTCTCAGGGTGAAGCTGTCACTGCAAGTCTAAACATTTAACAGCCAGCAGAACGTGATGAAGAATGCAGACCCCGCAAAGAAGGCTGCACAGACGCCTCATGATTACCTTAAGTAAAGACCTGCTTTCCATATGCTGATGTGGTTGAAAGCACACGCTAACACCCTGGGATTAAATTACAGTGGTTGCTGGGGATGCCTCAGGGAGAGGCCAGGCTAACGTTTGACACCCGGACACACAGTGGGGGTGGAGGGTCGTATTTGTTAATGTATGAGCCTCTGTAACAGACCTTAATGGTTAACTTAAATGGTTGAAATGTTAACTAAGTCAATAACTGAGCGTCTTGTGTTTGAGCCAGCTTAGAAATGCCAAAGCGTGGATTTAATGACCCAACCAATTCAAAGCCAAATAAAACTGTGAAGGATTTTAAATCTGACTACAGTGATTCATTTTTGAGCAGTTATCAAACAGTTTCCATTTGAAAAGTGCCTTATCTCAACAAAATGTATCTCATGAAACTTAAACAAGGTCTATTGTGTTTTCTTTGTAATAGAAATGACTGAGACACAACATCAAACCACAAATGAGCAAACACACACGAGTAACAAAGAAAGAGATTCTTTTAACAAGCAGAAAGGCATAGACTACGAGCTAATTCTGGGAAAATTCATTCAATTGGATGTGATTCATTTTGATCCAATTCAATCAACTGATCATTCACTAGAAAGTATGTTTTTTTCTTTATGGAAATGATAAAAAAAGCAAAAGAGCAAAGTTGAAAAGACTAGGCCTACTATAGAAACAAAAAATGTTGACGTTGTGGAACTGAAATTGTGGGTACAATTATGAAAAGAAATGGTTTTACTATTTTAGAAATCATAAATGCAGAACAGTGTACTTAGATCTTAATGGTAAAATCGGTGACCCTTCGGATGACTGAATATTTGCACACACGCTGTTCAGATATCTGCAACTGCCAGATAGGAACGTATGCAGCCTGCACATTAATGAAATAGGTATAAGCTCTATTTCAAGCATCAATTCTTTCCAAGCACTTACTGAGAGGATCAATTCTGTTCTATTAGATTGAAAATCTGTCGGATAAATAAAGAGACTCCAAAGTATACTTTATTATTTGCTTTATGATTTAGGAGAGATGTGATTATAACTCACACTGCGATTAAAAATCAATATAAATGTGGACAATTTAGATCGATTGTCTAAAATATATTTCTCCCTGGATTTTTTTTTTTAAGTAGATGATGCTCACTTAAAGAATACTTTCAAACACATTTTTTTCCATTTACATCCACTCCTGCAGGTGCATTAGGAATAAATGTGTGTGTGTGTGTGTGTGTGTGGGGGGGGGGGGGGTGGAAACTAGATACAGTAGGGCTAAAGGCTTAAAATGGCTGCTGTAATAGAAGGTAGCTGTGCAGTGTGAGGATTTTAAGTGGTCATTAAAATTACATTAACCCACACCAGCTCAGGTTCGGGGAGTTGTTTTAATTACAGTAAGACATAAAAGAATAGCACGTCTTATTATCAGGGGCTATTTCTGGTCAGTTTGAGATATGGTTCTCAAAGTGCTTTTCTTTATTTCTGTTGTTATAAACCTTACTCGTGAAAAGGATGTCAGTCGAGCGTCATCTTATGGATTTAACATCAACGGTCACAACATAACACGACGTGTGACTGGATGTAATCACAGTTTAAACTGAAAAGGCAGAAAAGAGTATGAAGCTGTTTTTCATGCGCTGGTCAGTATATAAACATACACAACCGGGCCAACAGCGGGCTACAGTTAGTTTTCCAGGATATTATCTGGTGTCTTCCCACATTGGTTGACCTGGACGTATTGTGGAAATACAATAAAGAGGCTAGCAGGACAAAGGTCTAGGGAAGGTCATTTATGTGTTTGAGGAAACGCGTAACTACTATGTGTATTTATTCATACATTTTCAACAACATACTGTACATAGTTTTTTTATAAGTCGACAAGAGCGGCACTGCAACTCAGGCATTAAAAAAACATTTGGATTTTATGAGCAAATTGATATTTGGCATGTGAGGAACCTGACTTTTCTGATCTGTTTTAGCTTTCAGACTTCAGTGTCTCAGTCTCAGCTGTCTTTCAGTGTTATACACAGAAAATGTATGTGTGGGGTTGGCGGGTTGGCAGACATCTTTGCAGTCTTGCATTTTGTGGATTCCTCTCCATGGAGCAAACACATTCCTGAGTGGCGGTTCAAAGGTCACGTCTCTCCTGCCCCCAGTGGTATCTCTCAAACAGACGCTGGAGTGGAAATGATAGATATGGACAGTGTCGCTTTGAATCTTTTTTCATACTTTGTAAAAGATTGAGTATATTCAGTTTCTACTTACACTGCATGTTATCTTAACGACGATACTATTTGCAAAGCATTAAAGCTCATGTTTTAGCCTCCCTCCACTGGTTTCCTGTGCATTTAAGGATCAATTTTAAAATGATTTTATTGCTTTTAAATCTCTCAGTGGTCTTGCCCCGCCCTACCTCTCTGAGCTCCTACACCCTTACACACCGACCCGCTCTCTCAGGTCAGCTGATCAGCTGCTCCTGAGGGTGCCCAAAACGAAACGGAAGCTCAGAGGGGACCGTGCCTTTTCTGTTGCAGCTCCAAAACTATGGAACGATCTGCCTCAGCACCTTACACAGGCCTCTTCTCTGTCTGTTTTTAAATCGTGTCTTAAAACCCATCTCTTCTCCCTGGCCTTTGACACCGAATAGGATGATTTATTTTATGTATTTATTTTACAGCATATCATGAGTCATTTTTTTATGTCTTTTAAATGATTGTGTATTATGGCTTTTTAACTTTTGTTAATTTATTGTACAGCACTTTGGTCAGCTGTGGTTGTTTTAAAGTGCTTAATTAAACAAAGTTGGATTGGATGTTCGACACCTATAAAAAAGGTTTTATTTTATATCTAGTAGAGAGCAAAGTATGTTACTTAGGGTGATGACAGAACGTTTCAATATTAAACTGCAACATCATGATGGAAGTCAGAGATCCAGAGTCTCGCATTTCTTAACAGCAGACATGTTGTGCAGATATAATGAAAAGTAAATGTGGATGTGCACTAAAGTAAGATGGCATTTCTGACTGAAGACATTCACTGCACTGTATCAGTACAATGCGACTATTAAATCTTACTAAAAATAGACTTCAACAAGAAGGAACCAAATAACACTGAGAGAATACCTCCAACAAAAACAGAAACATTTAACTATAAATAGAACTAATTAACTGACTTGTAGTGCTTCTTGGGTAATCTATTGATTATCAGTGTTGTGGTTATCACCTCTCCTTTGACAACCCCTGTTTTTATTTGACAAGCCTAATCTTTCCCAACACAAAAAGTGACAATAAGCAGGCACAGAGGCCTAATTAAGGGGACTTTCATTCAAATTAACACTCACACAATCCTCTGATGACTCATTAGTCGCACAATAGCTAAGACAAAGCTTCTCTGTCACACACACATAAATTCTGTCCCCTAGGGGGTAAAGCTGGGTTTAGATTTAGGGATGCCATAAAAGTGTCGGTCAGGGGAGAAGAGTGCCTTTAAATGCTCCAGATAAGACAACAGGTTGCATCTAGTGAATCTCTCAGGGAGCTCGCACTTTCATCTCAACGTATCTGCGAGCGCAGGCCCACTAACCCCCAAAAGAGCTGCACATTTACAAGCAGATTCATCACTTATCTCTTAAAAGTTCTTATCCAGGGTCACCTCTCCTCCTCCCCACTCCCTTTATCTGGATTTGACCCTGGGCTTTTTAGCACAACGTGGGTGTGAAAGTCAGTTTGACCTCTTGGGCTAACATGAACACAAATCTCAGCGAGAGCAACAAAAGCGCTCAGACAGGAGGGCATTCAGCAAATGAGCACTGACCACAAAATGCTAACCTCTACTTCCAGAACAATAAGCTGCTCTCAAGCGGGCAGATTGCATGTATGCAGGATCAAAGTGCGATATTCACACAGGAGAGAAATACCCTCCCTTTGAGACATACAGATAGCCTATCTGGCAAATGTTGTGGCTTTTTAAATTGTTTAGACACATTAAGCTGTAGCATTTGATTGCTTCCTGAAAGACAAAGGGTTAGCAGGAGATGAGCTGGGTTGTATTTGCTGCAGGGCTCCAAAGTAATCTGGTTTTGTCGGGGTGGTTCTTGAGGCCTCGGGGTCATGCTCTCTGCATCTGAGGAGAGAGATCCTCCACATCCTTTTTGTGTGTGCGTGTGTGTGTGTGTGCGCGTGTGTGTGTGTGTGTGTGCGTGTGTGTGTGTGTGTGCGTGTGTGTGTGTGTGTTTGTGCATGCATGCTGCCCCTCACAGCCCACTCTCTTTGCTCTTTGACTCCGATGGCCATATAAGGCGGCCGACTCCATGGTAACCGCAGGGCTTGAATAGCAGTGTCAAATCCCTGGGAGCTAACACGCACACATACATAGCCTGCCCCCTCCCCCTCTGCACACACTCCCTCCCTCCCTCTCTCTCTCGCTCTGGCTTTGCTTGATCTCTTCCTCTCTCCCTCTCTCTCTCTCAAAAAAAACCACACAAATAGGTTGGAGGAAAACAGACAATGAGGGAAAAGGCAAGCAAACGCAGAGAAATCCAGTCTTTCTTCTTTCTCTAATTTGATTTCTGGACTGAGCAAAAAGAGGGGGAAGAGGAGCACACATCCCTTCCACCCCCACCTCTCAAACACACACACACACACACACACACACACGCACACACCAAGGAAAAAGCAGCACACAGGGCTAGGCCGCAAGTCATTAGTTCTTGGTGGACAAGCACTGACAAAAGGCTGGAGGGAGAAGACTGCATGAGGGAAACCTCAACAGGAACTATGGTGGGCTGAGCGGACGAGACAGACAGGTTTTTTTTTTTTTTCAAAGCTATTCTTGTGTTTGTTTTAAACACAGAGATCAGAGATCATTCCCTTGTTTTGTTTTCCTTCATGGGAGTGCAGGCATTCTTACGTCGCCGCTTCCCCCATGACCATGAGAGAGTGATGTTGTCGTTTCGAGAACATTAGGAATTTCTTCATCGTGGGTCAAAATGCTGCTGCTGAGAGGATTACAGCATGATACTAGAGCTGTGTTTGCAGCCTGGCAAGATCTAGACTGAGAAAAGGATTTATTTATCTCCCAGTGAGGGGCAGCCACGGACGCACAGAGGTAAGCTTGACATCATTTCTAGTTGTATTTAGCCAGAGTAGCAGGAATAAGTGGTGTGTGCAGATAAATCTGTGTGAGGGCTGCTTTAAGAGGGCTGGTCAAAGCCTCTCCAGGCATGTGCTATGGAGAGCTACACTGAGGTCCTTTTTCAGCCATTACCGTTGCTACAGAGACCGAGCAGGGAGTGTATGTGTGTGTGTGTGAGAAAGGGAGAGAGAAAGGGTAAAAAGGGGACATAGAGACGGATTTTCCTACGTTATCTGCTAATGTGTGAGAGATTGTGCAGCACACGGTTGACTCATTGTTTCCTGTGTGAAGGTGCCTCGGCTGAAGCGTGACAGCGATCGACTGGGCAGCTCGAGCAGGACTGGCTTCAACCATTTCTCAGGGACTTCCGGAAAAAAAAGGACAAAACAAAACGCAGGATTCGGATATTTAATAGGAAGAAAACAGTGGTACCGAAACCAACGGGGATGCAAAACTTAAAGTTGTCACACTGAGACTGTTTCCAGGTCATAGTGGAGTAGGAGGAGACATAACTGTTGTTTTTTTTTTTTTTTTTTTTGCTTGACACCCTCATCTTCAAAGCTAAAGTCTATTCTTCTGTCATTGATATCGGCTTTTTAAACCCGATGACGTTTTGTTTATTTTGCAGTTCAACTATTAAATACTCTTTTATGCGTTAATGAGAGTGCAAACAAGCAGAACATATTGATCCTCCGGCGGTAAAGAGGAAACAACAAGCTGGACTTTTGATGTTTGTGTTACCTTGACAGCAACCAGAAATCTTGGCTGCCTGTCCCATTTTCTTCCTCGGTGGTTCGGTAACCAAGCGATGGCCATGGTGAGTGGGGGCTGGGGAGATCCCAATGGGGGCACGAACGGGTTGGGGGACAAGAGCTACCTTCGGGGCGAGGAGGAGGACGGTTCCCCTCAGGCTGGAGGGAGCGACATGGAGGCCGGGGACGACGACAAGGCCTGCGTGGTGGACTGCGTGGTCTGCGGGGACAAGTCCAGCGGGAAACACTACGGCGTGTTCACGTGCGAGGGCTGCAAGAGCTTCTTCAAGAGGAGCGTCAGACGAAACCTCAGCTACACGTGCAGGTGAGAGAAAGGGCTGTTCTGGGTCAAATGAATAAGTGAGCTACTTGAAACCGAATACCTAACACGCCAGCAAGTGATTGATACACAATGTAAGACCATTTAGTCTTAAGATGCGTTGTCGATTAAATGTTGAAGGATTTTATCTATCTATCTATCTATCTATCTATCTATCTATCTATCTATCTATCTATCTATCTATCTATCTATCTATCTATCTATCTATCTATCTATCTATCTATCTATCTATCTATCTATCTATCTATCTATCGCTAGGTGTTTCATGAAAGACCTCAGTATGAGGTAATTTAATTCAATAAGTTCGTGGCTGTATTAGTTAACTCATAGTTGTAAAGTAAATAAAAAAAGAAACATCTGCTGCCAACTATAGATAGATAGATAGATAGATGTATATGACTAAGAGTAAACAAATTACAAATTAAACCTGTGCAATAAAAATAGACTCATATTGATATAAAGAAGTGTACATAACCTGTGCAAGAAAGAAAATATGTGCGAGAAAAAGAGACCTCTAAACGAAGGAACCTCAGAACAGTTGTAATTGTGCATGACAATTGAAGAATCTCACAAATACATAAATACACCTCACAACAATGATTAAATATACTGGTATTGTGGTGTCAGTATTATAGAACTGAAAAACTCTGTCAATTATGTCAAGAAAAATATGAACCACTAACAATTTAGAGTTACTGAAGTACAGATCAGTGTTTTATTTTACTTTCTAAATGTCATAATCAAAATGTCCTCCCACTTGTGTGATAAACTTTATGTTTTGGCCAGATTTCTAAAAAAATCAAGTCGAATGTTTCCTTCAGTCTTTGGGAAATCGTGATGTTCATTTTACATGTGCTGTTTCTCTTTCACATTTTATCATTAAACTAGTAATTCAAAAAGAAAGTGGCAGATGAATCAATGATGAAAATTGTTCCTCCCAGCCCCACTTTGTTATAATGTTGTTTGTGTGTCATAAATAGGCGGTGTAGGATTTTTTTGCAGTCTTGAAATAACACCTGCATCTGATTGTTGAAGAGAAACGAGATGTAACTTGTCATAAGTTAAATGTCAGATTTTAACAGAACATTCTGGAAGAAGTTTAAGCTTTAAGTCAAATGTTTTGTCTGACCAAATCCTAAATGTTTCCAATTCATAGATAAATGTGATGAAGAAAAGCTGGAACTTCTTTTTAATTAGATATTGATTGCAGACAATCATGACTGGAGCACTGTAAACGTTCATGTCATTGTCATGCTCTAAATACTTCTATAATCAGTGAAAACATCTTTGTATTATGCACATTAAAATGTTGATGAACACAAGATTACAGCTTTGCCTCACTGCATGAGCAGCTTTACTTTTTCATTTAACACGCAGGTCATATTTCACACCAACACTTTAGTGTAATATATGTGGTGTAAAATGAAACTGCTCTTGCATGGTCTAGACTAACACTTTTAGAGATTGTATTTTGATGCAACATTCCTGTAAAACAGGGATATATAACTGAAATGTAAAAGAAATGAGCCTTTTAGCTAGGATGATCAGTGGAAAAAAACTGCCTTAAAAAAAGAAATAGAGCACCTACAATAAATCACACTGAATTCATTTATTGCAATATCATTATTCTTTGGAAAAGTTGTTAAAAATGTGAAGAAGGCTGGTACAATGCACACCTTAAGCTCCATTTTAATTACTTTGTTCTGTCCTCAGGTCAAACAGAGAGTGTCAGATCGACCAGCACCACAGGAACCAGTGCCAGTACTGTCGACTAAAGAAGTGTTTCCGTGTTGGCATGCGCAAAGAAGGTATCTGTCTGCACTGATGCATATATAAACTCCGAACCCCTTGAAAAGACGGAACATGCTATGAATGCACATTTCCAATATTGGAAATAATGCAATTGGATTTATATAGAAAAGGACAATTATTGATATTTCATTCAGTGAGGAGCCCCAGAAAGTCTTTTCATTCCTTCTATCAGCTATTCAAAGAAAAGAACAGAATCAATCACAGTCAAATTTGCGTTTGTCATTATCTTGCCTTTTCGGCTCCATGAGCTCCTCAGTGCAGAGAAAATGTGGCACATGGCTGTGTGGGTCATATCACGGCTAAGCGAACCATGCATGTCAGCTCAATGCCATGTACTAAGTGGCTTAATCTAGTGCCTGTGTTAGAGTTACTGAGTAGGATCCAGTGCTAAGACACCTGTGTCCCAGTCACAGCCTTAAGCCTCTGGTTGATGCTGCAGAAGCCCCTCGACATGTTGGCTCGATCAGGCAGAATC